>NW_005054427.1:547944-566997 GCF_000277835.1 Geospiza fortis | reverse complement strand
CCACTTTGGTGTCTCCAAAGGAAAAAAGTGATTAATTCAACAGTTGCTTCATTATGAACAGATCAAAAGGCCAATTTATAGTTCTGTCTCTGAAGTAGTTCTTCAGACAGAATCAGACTAACCTCCTCCAACCAAAACCACAATGGAATGCTCATTCCAAATACCTAAAACTGCATTGCTTAAAAGCAATGCAGCAACTGCAAAGGGCAAAGAAGAGACTGTAAATTGACCTTTAGAGACTTCTCAAAAGTGTGCGAAAAATATGAAATGCAGATGAATCTGGAAAATGCTAAGATATTGGCACTATTTCTTTTCTCAGCATCTTCCTACCCTGTACAAAAACAGTTACTGTCCAATTTTCAGAACAAAAATTCTAATTGTTTACAAAGAAATTAAATTTTCCATCACTTACTTATGAATAAGGAAGGAAAACATTAATAATTAGCAATTTAAAAATTAATATACATAAGATTTCCCTGTAATACTTCTTCTGATGACAATGATCCCAGCTCCACTATTGTCTTGTGATTGATTTTTAAGCTGACGTGTTGGGGAAGTTGGATTTTTCTTTTTTAAATATTCCAATAACTTTTGGTTAAAACAGCTATATCAACTTCAAGAAAACAAAACTTTAAGTAACCACAAAACTCAGCTGACAGGAATTCACTCTGTACCAAGGTGAGCTTGTTACTAAACGAGTCAGCTTTCTGAGGAAGAAAATAATAGGCTAAAAGCACAACACAGGCAGAGGAGATGATTTCAGACTAAATCTGAAGATGTTTTCAACCTTTTAACATCCTGGAAAATCTCAACTCCTGTCTGTTTATTGAGTGATTAAGGACAGCATGGTGCATTTTGACACTTGGAGATAAAGTCAAGGAAAATATCCAACAGGCATCAGGAAGTGAATATCATGTTGACATTGAATAGCTGCCAAAGTGCAGAGGGCAAAAAGCAAATGTAAGCAAAGATAACATCCAAAGCAGACCAGAAGGCAGTGATGTGTTGCTTCTGATGGTATACAGAAAAAAGCTGAACCTTAATACAAGGAGGAAGAAAGAGAAGGAAGAACAATAGGTAGAACACAATTGATTTTTAAAAAGCTACACACAAGCAAGTTGTCAAATGTGCTTAACAACCTAGTCTGAGCTTTACAAAGATTAACCCATTTCTTCCCTGTGCAATCTTGAAATACAGGAATCTACTGAAAAGATAAGGTGAATACCAGCACTCCAGGCGCAGACCTGAAACTTGCAGCTCTTTGCTTTTATTAAAGCAAGCCCCCAGCTCCACGCTACACCAGGACAAGCCATTATAAATACCTATAGTAAAACTAGAGTAAAGCTGCTCTCATGCCAGCACGAGGCTACATTGTGTATCTGAGAAATGTGCAGTAACTGTCTCCGTGCAGGTACATGCAACTGAAACACTCTCATGCACATTTGGTAACTACAACAAGGTGGTAGCAACCATATCCATAAAGCTTATCCCTTTCCCTAGAGGGTGGATTCAATTATCAATTCAATAGATATCACATTATGTTATCATGAGCTAGGAAACTGTTTCAAAAGATCCTTCTTTTTCTTTATGCCAGCTATTGTCATTCTTGAGAATGTATGAAAAATCACCAGCCATAAACAGTACTAAAGATAACACTACTTAGCAGATAGAATAAAGTTGTGTTTAAATGTTAAAAATTCATAGTCCTTCCAAACAAGCAAGAGAATTGGGTGAAGGAACAGAACTTCATTAACAAGTGATTTTGTGCAGCTGACTGAACACTAGACCTCCCAAAGCATACCAATAACAGTACATGTATGGTAAAAATGGAAGAAAAACCAAGCACAGAAACACAACTACCATACATCCTGCATGTCTCTACAAAAAGGCATACAGTCCTCTTCCCCTCCATCTCTATTGCTAAGAAAAAAAGGGAGTCATCTCCCTTACAAATATATTCCCACTTGCTTTTACCCTCTCATTGCTTCTAAAAGACCTCCTATAAGAGTACTTAAAGTTGTATGCTCAAGAGTCACAGGCTGTAAACCTTATGGCATAAATTACAGATTAACAGAATTGTATAAAATGCATAATATTAATTTGAAAAGACCTCCTTGGCAACACACAGCATGCAGTACACACATGACACTGAAAGTGCATCACCCTATTGTCCTCAACTTTTTAAAAAAGAAGTTACAAAAAAGACAGAAAAACTGTCTTAATACGGGAACACATAAACAACAACAAAAAAGATATAGTTTGCTTACTACTTTTCAAATGAAAGAGACATTAAGAAGAGCTCTCCTGCCTCAGCTTTCTTTTTCCCTGCAAAAAGCAGTCATGGTGACAGCATAAAGGATACTACTAAGTGCTACAAGTCAAATACAATTCAAAGCTCCTGCTTTGAATTCTGCACGATTCAAGCAATAAAATCTCCTACGAGGCACAATCATTCGTGCAAGAAAAGATAAAAATTAATATCCCAAAATTATTTTATTTAGCAAATGAATCCAACAGCAGCTCGGAAATGATGATGTTCTTCCTTGCACCGTACATCGCAGACTATCAACTTTAGTAATCCTAAAACACTTCCTACTTGACAGTAAAGGTCTTATTTCAGCAAGTGAATTTTCCTGTCACTAGGCTACTCCATAAGCTTGCAAAACTCCTGTGCCTCCACTTAATCTGTGGTTTGTTTTAGTACAGACAGACATACACAAGGAACTTGAAAGCAATTTCCATCTACCTTACAAAGGAGGCAGAGAAAACATTCCATCACTTGGCTCTCTCATTTATGTTACCATTACACAAAGCTTAAACCAGAAGTGCATTAAGGGACTCTTCACAGGGTAGCCCTGTTACAGTGCAGCCTCACATTCATCAACACAGTGAGCAAGGGTAGGTAACACAGGCTTCAGTAGATGAAAACTTCACTCTGCAGCAGAATACACCTTCAAGTTTTTTTGGAGATGGCCCTGATGAGCTAGACAGAAAGTATCGCCAGTATTGAAAAGGCACCAGGAGGTTTGCAGCAAGGTGCAGCTAAGGAAGGCACTGCTGGCATGAGGCGATCATGCTCCCTCTCTTCCTCCTACATTTGCTTGCTGCTGTGCTTTGAACCTTTTCAGAACACGGGGGTTAATTGCTGTCATTGCATTTCTTGTTCTACTTTGACTTACGACCAAAGTTACCTGCTTCCAAATCATGACAGCATTTCAGATTTACATTATGCCTGCACATAAGCCTTATAAAAAACAATGTGCAGAAACACAGGCACAGATTCAAGAGTTTGTCTTTCTGAAGTGCTGTGCAGCATGAAGGATAGGGTTTTTCCAGAAGAAAAGGTGGCATGGCAATAGTATTTTAGACTATGAAAGAAAGAGAAAGAAAAGATCTTGCAGCTACTAAATCCTCCACAGACAGCACCAGCACACAGCCCTCCCTACAATCAACGTGGTCTTCTTCTTTCAAAGGAGCACATGACCTTAAAGAAGTTATGACCACAGGGTTATCAGACAATATATGGGTTTCTCTGTGATCATACTCTGCTAAGCAATTAGGTCAAACCGTGCTCTTGAAAATTAGTTTAGTGCAACTGAAGGTCAAGGAATGAAAGCATGCGGGAGAGATGAAGCAGAAAAGAAGTAGAAGGATTTAACTCTAAAGCACATACAAAGCCCTTGCCAGAAAGAGGAGTTGCACAGTTGCTAGAACTTTGTAGTGTATGAAAGGAACATTCTTGGCACTGAAAACCTGGCATCTGTGTACAAATAGAAAAAGTGTTCCAAGTCATAAGCTGTACACAGAAACAAAAAGGAACTTCTTCACATCAGTGTGCTCACCAGTACTGTCTTGTTCATTCTAAATTACACTTTTGTCAATGGATTGATGTGGTTTAGTTGTCAGGCAAATAAGTAGATTGTTACTTTTAACCAGCACAAAGAGATATTACATTCTTTTACAGAGTTCTGTAATTCTTTGGGAAAAAAAAACCCAGATTCTTTTGCATAAGCAGGAATTCTGATGTCAGATTCTTTTTCTTATATTCACACTTGGGTTTTGGAATGCAAATTTGAATGAGTAAAGTGCTCTGGGTCTATGTTGGCAGCAGATGTTCAGAAGAAAAGGCACACTGAAAAAGCTGGAAGCATTACTAAAGGTTTGATGATTCTGTTCTCCTGGAAACCCATGGATTACTGCAAATACAAAACAGAGACACACTAACAGCTTTACACAGGGCTGCAAGAAATTGACAGAATTATTCTTCTGAAAGTAGCCAAAAATTAAATTCTCTTTCCTGCTTCTTCTAGTGCTTTGAACAAACAACATGTTGAATAGGTGGGTGAGAGGCAAACACTAGACAGGCAGAGACAAAACCTTCCCTGCTTCCTGTATGTATATAAACAATTCAGCTCTGTCTCTAGTTTCATATTGTCTATCCAGCACTCACTTGTACAGTCTGGGTAACACCAAACATGCATACTTGTCACTGTGCCAGTAGACAAGACAAGAAATGCAAGTTATCAACACTGCTGAAACTTCATACAAAAGACTAAGTAATGGTCAGACACTATTTTTATGCTGTCCAATCCAGTTACTGCCTAGTAGGAACAGCAATTACATTATTGAGGGAAAGGAGGGTTAAAAAAAAAAAAGCAGCTGTTGGCTACTCCTTTGTAAGCAAAAGCATAGTATCTAACAGCTGCAACGTCCACACTTCAGGTGCAGTAAAACCTTTCACTGCTCAGGAGATAAACATTTTTTCTTGGTTCCTTCCTGAGAATTCATTTCACCATAGGATTACATTTCACTTTAGAGTTTCATGTAATATAGTTCAATGTGACATAAATGCAGAGGCATTATACAGACAGTTAGAGAAGCAGAGGCTTAGTATATACAGTCTTCTCTGTGATATGTTCTTTTTTTTTTTTTTCATTTTTCTTTTTAATATGAGACTAAGCAATACTGCAAAGCTCAAGAGCACTTAGCTTTCTCATATACAGACAAAAGCGGGGCTGCACTGCACTTTCACAGCAGCATTGTCTCTCCCACTTCCACAAAAAGAAATGTCATGTTAGATTGAGTGAATCTTGTTCTTCTGTGGTTCTCTCCCAAGCGACACTTCTGAGTCACTAACCTTTGACACGTGCATTGCTAAAAGGCAAAAAGTACTGACCTGTTCTAGAGGAATTTGGAACTGCTCCTTTGCAGTTACAGTGGGAACAATAATAATTCACTGAATGCGGTGACGTGACAAATGTAAAATGAACACAACCAGTATGAGAGTGAACTCAGTCTAAACACAGGTAGGATTCTGGGTAAAACTTGGGGATGGTAAAAAGAACACAAAAGTGAAAATGTGAGATGCCCCTATGCCGCAAATGCCTTAACAAAGTACTTAAGTAATTATCGAACTACAGAATGTGAAGAGCTAGACAGTACTAGAGAAAATACTTTAAATCAAAATCTACTCATAGACAAAGGAGTTTAAAACACAGATATAAAGTCCATGTCAAAATGTAATGGTATTTAGTGTACAAGCTGGAAGAATGTGTATGGCTGTAAAACTACCAAGGCGGCTGTATATCACCCATTTCCTATTAATGATGTCTGGGCCGGAGTTTGTAGAAACCTGTTTGGTCTGAATACGTGTACATCTGCTAAAGCATTTTCAGAAATCATCTTACACTATGAAAGTGGAGTACTCATACTTGTAAGCAGTTGAAGTAATTGCTACAGCTACAACATACCGGAAAATGCAAAAAAAAAAAAAAAAAAAAAAAAAAAAAAAGAAAAAAAAAAAAAAAAAAGAAAAAAAAAAAGAAATAATGTAAAGAAAGCCAGAGATTTTCAAGCAACTGCCATTCATGGTATTAAAAAGTACATGTACACATAGAGCTGCTTTAAGAACCAATGCCTAAGTATTGCCATATAAATACAGAACTTTATATACCTTGCGAGTACTTTAGTCATAATGCTTTTACTGTTATTTAATACTTCATTTTCTCCTTCTTTTGGGCTTTTCATGAAATTTGTAAACTAAGTTAGCAATTAACATTAAATCGTAAGTTAATCTAGCTAAATGTTTAAAGACACCTGACATAAGTCTGACTCGGAACTGATCATAAAAGCTCAGTTATCACTAGCTCAGAAAATTTTAAACCAGGAGACTGGTGTGAATATTAGAACATATGAGCAGAACAAACATTTGATTTTGGTGATGCTAAAGACTGTTCTTGCTGCTATTTCATAACTAGCGTTTTGAGTTACGTGCTTCTCTTTTCAGCAGTGGGTTTTGAAGCATGCCTGAATCAGTGTTTGTCCTTCAGCTTGGAAAGGAAAAGTCTAGTGATAATTCTTATCAGACCTCACTTGTGCGATCCCCTCTTTCATCACAATGAACAGCTTTTCTTCCTTTCACCTTTTCAGAAATTCCCTATTTCATGGTGTATGACCTACCATCCTTTATGAGCAATAACACTGTGCCTATAAGCAGCATTCCTATGGAGATTTTTACTCCAGAAGGTATCTATGTTGAATGGCCACAAATAAAAACACAGAAATTCATCACCTTTACAGCATAGCTGCACCTGTTAAATACATTAAACAATGCTAATGTAAGAAAATTATTTTTTCAGTATAATTGAAAAAACCCCATTTAATACAGTCATAGAGTATGGATCATTGAAACACTTGCTAGACAAATGATGAAATCTAATCATTAAGAGCAGAAGTGAGGATGGACTGCAAAGCCTCAAGCAGGTTATGACTCAGCTTTCTCTAGAAATTATACAAATTGAAGGTGGGAAAGGATGTAAAGATTGGTTACTTTCTACTTCTACCAGGTATGAAGAAACACTAAAATACACAGGTGTATTACTAACCTTTCAGTATTAGAGCATAAGGAAAAACAAACTCCTCACATTCCACAGAAGATGGTGGAGTAGTTTTTTGTGCAGAAAAATTCTGGATTTTCTTCTCCAGTTATTAACTTGATGTTATCTAAATATGTAAGAAACTCACTGAGCTATAAACACTTCACTTAAGCCAGTGATGAAAGTAATGCTTTTCCATTACTTAAAGGCAGTTTTTAAGATGACATGGCATTACAAACAAAGCAGTTTGTGTCACAAACACAATGCTCTCATGCTAAGTGCCTTAGTAACTTCCATATACATTATGGTTTTATGAACCACTAATTAAAACCAAGTAATTGCCAGCTTCCCCAGATCTTCAGCTTTTATTCACAGATTCACAGCTATTTATGTTTATAGATGAGCTTAGACACTTCAGAATCTAGAACATAAAAAAAAAAAAACCAGAAAACAAACATTTAAAAAAATAAATAAAATTCCAAGTTATCCTCTCTGACCCCTGTGCAAAGGAGGGCTTGTCTGGCTACCCTATGGCTGCTGCTACAGGAAAAGATACTCAGACTGTGCTGTCACCAGTCGCATTGTCCAGGGTTAATCACAGTCAGGCTTTGCTCCCCAGTTCAGAGCAGCTCTTCCACAGGGCCTTGGCTGGCCGGACCTGCACAGCTCTGGGGCACAGCACATTGGTGCAGGCTTTTCAGCATGCTGCAGTAGGCTGAGCCAGTACCTGTCACAAACAGAGGCTTCCCCATCCCACGGGCCCTACATTCCTATGCTGTGCTGCTGGCTGGCACTGATCCTTGTCTGACATGCCCGTGCTGACCCAATTCAGGGAGCTCAATCTGTAATCCCCTCCCGCTTCCAGGCTGCGCTCAGGATGGTGCCAGTGCTAGGGCAGGAGAATGCTGCTCAGTGAGGAACAGGAGGGTGAGGAACAGGACCATCCCATCCTCTGACGCTAGACTGGCTTAGCCACCCTGGGTGGGCTCACAGGCAGGCAGAGCAGCACTGACCAGGAGCTAACACACCCTTATGAGGAACAGTAACATAAAGGTTTCTTTCTAGAGGAACAAAAGAGGCAGCAGAAGTAGACCAGCTTTTCAAGATAGAATCTGGAATGGTTTGTTCTTCAGCTAATGTTAGAACTGGCAGCAAAGCCAGGAAAAGCGATATCCTCCTTTCAGACAAGAATGTGAAGTAAATAGTATCAGAAGGCCCTTTCAAATAAAAAACCATGAGAAGAGATGAGATATAAGGAACTGAGCCATTCCCTGACGTGCTTTTCTTCACCAGGGAATCAATGGCAATTCTATGCAGATGGTCCCACTCATGGAGATAAGAATATATTGCCAGACAGATAATATACCAACAAAATCAACAGTCCCATACCAAAATGTTTGAAGTCTGTGTTTGCAAGGAATAAAAACCACAACAAAACAAAAACACATACACAAACCCAAAGCAAACAAAACTAAATCCCTAAAAGAAAGAGAAAGCTGAAGGAGAGAATTTGAAGTATCCATCTCTAGGATTACATCTGCATCACCTTACTTAAAGGTAACAGGAGCCAAGTGTCCCAACAAAGGAGTCCAAGTCAGCAAGAAGAGAGGTATTGAAAGATAAAATCTGTTACCATTCAAGACTTTAATATAATTTTTTTTGCCTTATACAATAATAAACTCCCAGTCTTGTTGATGGAGTTATTCAATGTTGAGTTCTTGGCCTCAAAGTTGTAGGACCCAAGTAAGATCCACAGGAGTATTACTTTCCTTGGTGGACAAAAGCCATGTTATGGTTTGACACTGGCCAAACACCAGGCACCTACAAATGGCACCCTCCCCTGCCACAGCTGGGCAGAGGAGAGAAAAAATTAACGAAGGCTTCATGAGTTGACATAAGAACCATGAGAAAACCCTCCAAGGGAAAAACAGGCTCAATTTAGAGGTACAAAGAGAATTTATTACCAAAAAAATCAGAGGAGGATAATGAGAAGTAAAATAAGCCCTTAAAACACTTTTTCTTCCCCCAACCAACCCCTCCTTCCCACCAACAGCGCAGGGAGACCGGGTGTGGGGGCTTTGGTCAGATCATCACCCAAGGTTTTCTTCCGCTGCTCTGGGAGGAGGGTCCTTCCCTGTGAGACTGTGGGCTTCCTCCCACAAGAGATAGTTCTCCATAAACTACTCCAGCGTGGGTCCACTCTCATGAGCAGCAGTCCTCCAAAAACTGCAGGAACTGAGTCCCTCCCATGGGCATGCAGTCCTCCCAAAACTGCTGTGACATGGGCCTCTTTCCATGAGGTGCAGTCCTCCAAGGACAGGCTGCCCCAGCCTGGAAGCAGGGCCCTCTCTCTCCACCAGGTCTCCCACTGGATCACAGCCTCCTCCAGGCATCCAACCACTCTGGCCTGGGCACCTCCCCCACGGGCTGTGGGTGGAGCTCTGCACCCCCCATGGATCCCCATGGGCTGTGGGTGGATCTCTGCATCCCCAATGGATCCCCAGGGGCTGCAGGGGCACAGCTGCTTCCCCATAGTCTCACCATGGCCTGCAGAGGAATCTCAGCTCCAGTGCCTAGAGCACCTCCTGCCCCTCCTTCTCCACTGACCTTGATGCCTCACATGTTCTGACCTCTTCCTCCTCTGGCTAGAGAAAAAAAACCCAAACCTGTGCCCCACTTTGGTCTCATTTTCTTCTTAAATATGTCATCACAGATCTTTAATTTGCTCAGTTTTGGCCAGCAGCATGTTCATATTCAGAGCTATCAGGGATGGGCTCTGCTGGACGTGGTGGGAAACTTCTAGCAGCTTCTCACAGCAGCCACTTCCGTGGCTCCTCCACTACCAAAAACCAGGCTGAACAAAACCAACAAAAGGGGGGAAACCCCACACCTTGTCACCCACTAAACCTGACATAATGATTTAACGTGGCAGAATAACTTAATTGTAAACAATGTCAGAATAAAACATTATCAGTTAGTACAAAATTTAGCTGCACTTAATTATACCTTTTTGCCTAGCTATTACAAAGCTAGGCAAAGTAAGCACAGTGCCAAATAACAGCTACCACAAAGGATAGACATGATTTGAAGCTTTATGCATTAGCTTTCTTAGCCTCCTTTAGCAATACAGGATTACGAAATACCATATCAGCAGTGAAGTTCAATTCTCTTCTCTAAAAACTTAAGCAAACAGAAAGAATAGGAGAGAAGAGATGAGTCTTGACACCACTTTTCTATAAGCACAAGACAGTTAAAAGTCACCAGTTTCCAGAAAATGAACAGCCTTTCTCTGTCCCATAAGTGCTAACAACTTCAGAGCACTAGTCCAACAGACTGTGGTCTGGGGAAAATGTCCCTCTGCTATCAGTTCCCATGGTATGAAAGCAGGCACTCTAAGTGCATACTTCTACAGGCACACCTAGCCAGTATCTCAAAGGTAAAACAACCACTGGCCCTTGAGAGAAGATTGAGGAAATGTACAAGAGTCCAGAAGCCAATTTACAAACGATGCAGACAGCAGGACTCCAAGTAACTCATGTAAACTTAGAAGCATACCATTAATAGCTCACAAATAAATACATAGTGGAAATAAAATATTTCCAGTACATTGGTTCAGTTACCTCCTGTTTAGGCAAGAAGTGCACAGACAAATGCTATTGCCCCAAGTAATTTTTATCCTTTCAAAAACCTCACTCCTCAGTATAATTAAAAAAAAAAGAATCTCAAACTGTAATTTCAATCAGTATGTAAACAGTTATAATTCACACAAATTGAAATCTCTAGCTTTGGATAAAGCTTACAGATCCCCATAAGCTCATGACCACCCAGTTGTTCTTTCTGTTAAACACATGCAGGACCATCTGAGCTTCACAACAAACAGAGACTTGCACCTGCAGGCAGATGGCACTGGGGGAGAATTGCTGTAGAAGAGTGGCACGCCACTCTAGTAGAGTGGCACACCAGGGTCCCTGCTGCTGGTGGTCAAGGCACCCTCATGGTCAGCCACGCAGCAATGCTTCCTCCTCAGCACCACTGCCTCTGGAAGCAGAAATGGATTGGCACATAAGCTTGCACAAACAGGAAGGAATAAGGGGAAGGAAATTAAACTTCTGAAACCAAGGGAGTAAGGCTGCAGGCCAGCATGTGTATAACTCACTGTAGTGTCTTACAGCACTGCTGTAAACCACGTAAGTTGTTCTGGGACTGAGGGAAAAGTGCCTATTACAAAATATTCCCTCCAACATCAACTGTGCCGCAACCAAAAAAAACCCACAAAACCCCAGCATGCCAATGCCACACTTTTAATAAAACAGGACAACATCCTCAAGGACTATAATATGCCTGGAAACTTTGAAAGACAGTGTTTAAACTGATCCAAAATATCATCTGTATCCTTACCAGCTTTCTCCTTTTCCAGTATCATGCAATTCTTTCTTATAATTTTGCAAGCTCTATCTTTATACAATTTAGATTCCCTGTTCATACTGGTCTCATTTCAACAGGTCCCATAAGGTCATTTTCCTTGAGGCAGGAAGTCTTTCAATTCCAGCCGGCAGAACCAGCTGTGAAAATGGCAAATGTAGATATAGTTCCTAAAGTTTGTTTCACCAACCATTTTAATTTTTGCAGTCTATTAATAATATCATACCACTCCAAGCATGGCGGTACAAGGCTAAATGTATTGAAGTCTTAAATCTTCTTTTTTAAGCAGCTTAATCTCACAGCCTCACCACCTTAGCTTAGCATCTCTTATTCACTTTAGAAGAGGACAGCAGCCATCCCTTTCAAATGGAGCAACAAGACCTGCAAGTAACATGTGAAGGAGGACATACCAAGGTTTACAAGGATATAGAGAGATTTCTACCCCTACAATTCATCTCTGTCATTAGTCTGTTCCGTAACTGTACCAAAACCAACAGAAATGTCACCCAACAACTGACCAATGTGCAGGCTCCACTCTTCCTGTATCACCTCCTAGACAAGATTTCAGAGTTTAGCAACATCACCTGTATTAGACTCCTTGACACTGGCCTTTGATTCACATTATGCCAAAATTGACTGCATAAGATAGACAAACAACAAAACAGTAAAGGCTTGAAGATCTTTAGGCTTTGTCTATACTTTTCTCAGCTTCACCCATCTCAGCCACTTCCTCATCATAGTTAAATATGACCTATTATACTGCATGGCAAGTCAATGAATGCTGCTCAGGTTTAGTGGATAACCCTCCTTTGTGTCACCTATCTTCATGCAAGGGGGATAAAACAGTTTGAGAAACAGTTTTATTTGAGACAGAGCTCCTTCCAAGCCACTGCCATGCAGGACACAAGGTGCTGAGCCACTGCTTTAACTGGCATCATTTCTTCAGAATATAAAATTGTATCAACAAGGTGCACAGGTTTTCTAACCAAGCCAGTTAAAAACAGAAAGACAACTGGACATTAAGCCAGGGTCTCACGAGAAACACACAATTAAAACACACAATCTCCTCCAAAAACTGGTACAGATTTGAATATGTCTGACTAACTCAACAACCATTTGTGAAGATTACTTCAATTACTATTGCACCTCCCATAGTTCTCCTAATTTCCAGCTTATACTTCCTTGTTGTCTGTTTATGCTCTTCTGTCTTTGTGGTAAAGTGACTCTTTATCTCCGTCCCTCCTGCAAATTTAACTCAAAGTAGATTTATGGAAGCAATCACAACTCCGTGCATGCTGAGATTTCACAGTGCTTTCAGCTGATCTGAGAGTGTACACCTGCCATAAATTATATATAAGGTAGGTATTTTTCCCCTTTGACAGCAGCACTAAAAAAACCAAACCAAAAAAAAAAAAAAAACCACCAATCCTGAAACAAAACAGCCTACAAAGAAACACAGCAGAGGAAACAGATACTGATCCTTTCAACCACCAACACTGCATGCAGCCTGAGCTTTGAACAAAGCTCTCATGAAACAGCGGTGTCAGCCTCCTCTTCCTAGGTGAAAGGGGCCAACTTCTGTTCAGTACGCATAATTCCAGCAGAGCAAATGACATACTCAACATCTATAAAGAGAGAAAATGGTGAGCAAAAAAACCAAACACCTAAAAAGCCCCACAACACAAAAGGACTAATCTGGAAAGCTAGAAGGATAAACTGGAGTTTCAGCACACCCCTAACATGCCTGCTCTGGTACTGGTCATGCCTCACTGAGTCTGGCTAGAAGAAAAATCAGGCAAGCATTTTTATCTTCTTCCTGATGAGTTTAGATTTACAAAGATTTGTGCATTTAAACTGAAAGCACAGAATAATCAGCAAGCTCTAGTTTTTATTACACTGTATTTTAAAAGAAATACAAAGCAGACATTATTCTTCCCAAGAGAAAGAAATAAAGTAAGCGGGACCAAGTTATACCCAAAGAAGCATCAGCACTTCTTGTGCTTTTCATGAAGCAAACCTCTCAGCACATTTTATATGGCAGCAATTGTCACCAGTGGCTCTGTATGGTGACAGCTCTTGCAGCCTGTGCAATCCAGCAGCCTGCAGGTTATTGTGCATTTCTGAAAAGGAAACATTTTGAGGCATGTCTGGGAGGCAAAGTGACTTGAGATGCATAATTTTTGCAACTATGCTTTCCAGGTAAGAAACTTTCCTTTTCAGTATCCATGCAACCATCAAAGCCAGGAGTTAAAGACAAGCATGGAACAACCAACTTCTCCTCCAAGAGTTGAATGATAAAACATGGCCATGGCTCACAAACAGCACAAAAAGGGTTATTTGATGTAATTTCAATTACACAATGTTCAATTCTTCAAACAAAAACAAAAGGGCACAAAGTCCCTGACCAGGACTCAAAATTTGATGACAAAGTCCCTGACCAGGAAACTTGGTTGACTGGTGTCTTCACCAGCCAACCAAGTTTCCTGGTCAGGGACTTTGTCATCAAATTTTGAGTTCCTTCTTAGATCCTTTTCCCTGAAAAGCTCCTATAATCTACTCAATTTAATTAATTATCATGTACTACTAAAATGTGAATAAAGTAGTTGTAAAACCAGTGAATTATACACTTGCAGTATCACCATGCCTGTACAAAAAACAGGAAATGGGACCGCAGGGGTTTGTACCTTCTGCTTCTGCAGTTTAACCATTTTACTGCTGCATGAAAAGGAAGGTTAACACATGCCTTATAATGGAGCAAAGTTAGTTTCTTTCTTATATCAAGAAAACACAAGGAAACAGAAACTGGAAATTTCAGTGTACCACAGTTGAAAAGTTTGTAGCTCACAGGCACTAGTTTTAGCCTTATGAAGCTGTCTTTCACACTTCTCCTTCCCCTCCCCCATATGACTTTCTGATACATAGGAAAAAATGTTACACTGTGAGATTATTAAAGATGGCTGTCATGGGTTTAAAATGTGACAGTTTTGAAAGGAAGTATCCCCTCTGTGATATTCACACTATGTTTCACATCCTATAAATCTCACAACAGAGCCTGGCAATTTTAATACATGGGCTAGTTAGCAAGATTAATTTAGATTGTCAAGCCTGAAAAGTGCCATGAAGGTTGAAATCTAGTTGCCATTCAGGTTCGTTTGTTTGGGGTTTTTTTCAGCACTTTTACTTTCATCCCAATACAGAAGTGTAGGGTAGTTGCAGTGTTTGGATAGATGATAGGTAGCCTCTGCAGTTGTAAAAAGCAGTGCTACCAAAACCCAGTATCTGAATAATCAAAACCAAATACATTCATGCCCATATATATAATATATATATACATATATATTGGTATATTCAGGCTACATACTCCCTGTTTACAATGGAAATAATTTTCCTGGAAAAATAAAAAAATAATCTTTTTTCACTGAACTCTGAAAGGTAGAGGAACATCTAAAAGAATGTAAATACATATTTGCACAGCTCTCTGTTCTCTCTTATCAACATCTTCAGCATGTTATTCTAGGCATTTTTCTCTCATGACTGATAAAGCCATTAGGTATATTAGGCAGCCGGGTTAGATTGCTGCTTTTTACTCTTAGCATCTCTGACTAGTGAGTTACCAAGCAGAGTCAGAGCAGTCTCCAAAACTGGCGTAGTGTAGCTTTCCTCTGACAAGTTACAAGTGTTTCCCTAGTGAGTCCAACAGGTCCAAACAAGCCTGACATTCAAAACTATTAGATACCTCTTCCTGCTTTCTGAATCAACAAGAATCTAAAAATTGTGAACCACAGTGCAATGCAAATACCATTCTTCAATTCCAAAACTTTACCCTAACACTCTGCATCTCTTTTAGAAAGCACATGAAAGCTTGAAGGAAAGTAAAACAACCAAAAATACCACACGTGGGTGTTGGGGGTGAAGGAAGAAGGAGCTGTCTATATGATCAGGAACTCACACAGACAAACACAGCATGTATTTATAACACAGCTTTGGATAGCTCGCCCTAAAATTATTCAAACAACACCACATTTCTCACAATACTGTATGAATTCCCAAGCAAGGCCAGTCATGGAAGGTAGAAAACGTACCTTGAAAGGTTCAGTGTACTTTGAAGGTCTTTACTTGCTTGCTCACCATAGTGAGGTTTTTAATACTGCTGAACTTGAATTCCTGACTTTTGGGAAGACTGAAGTAAAAGCACTGAGGCAGGGTATTTAAAATGCACAGTCACACCACCTGCAACTGCAGGTAGAATTAAAATGACAAAATTGCTTTTAGAAAATTTGTTGCTCTTCCTTGATAATGTTTAGCACCCCTTGAAACTTCATGGTTAGATGATTACTTAACACGTCTGCAGGTAGCCTGTATGTGAACAAGTATCACCTGTAATTTCATATTTGTAAGAAAGATGGAAAACAAAAAAAAAGTGTATGCAACACACCATAAGCTAATCAAGAGCAATCTTCTTATATGTTCCAAAGATAGCATTAGATCCATAAGTCTCCCAAGACTGCATTGGTACAAAAGTTTAAGATAAATCAACCTTAACAGCCATGAACTTGTCAGGAGAAGTCAGGTATGGGCAAGAAAAATAAATAAGGTTGATTCTACCAGTATTCACAATTGCAAATTTCTTTTTTCTTATTCTCCCCAGGCATAAGTGAAAACAAACTAAAGATCAGAAGAAAACTCAAGACTTTTTTGGTACCAGGACTATGACTGTTTATTACTTTTTCTGCAAAAGCACAGTAAAATACCAGAAAACTAGAGAACACAATTTTTTTTAGCCAAGGCACACCATCATCCCTTCTTCTTATTTCCAATAATGCTAAGTCTTATGCTAAGCAATACTTAAACCTCTTTTATTACTTTCTATCAAAAATTTAATTTACACAGCCCATTTGCTTTCTTCAAGACACCTTTCTTATTTAAATGATTTTTTATTCTAGTTACTGTCAGAAGTATTACAATGTAACAAAGACTTGAATAATTTACAAGGGAAAACAATGTAGATTATTAAAACTAAAATTCACTGAGCTCTCTGAAAAGGCAGGTTGGCCTAGGAACTTAGGGATATTTTCATTGAAACACAAGCCTGTCAATAAAAACTCACCTGTTAATTTATTCACCTTTTCTGCTTCATGCCTGCAGCTAAGTAAGAGGAAATAAAAGCATTCTTCCAAGAGAAGGGGGAAAATCAGTTGATTTTGCAAAATGGGACATTTCATCACTGCTTAGTTGAAGTATTAATTTACAATTTGGGTTCCCAAAGGAATACAAGAAATTTTGAAGTCAAAGGTGTTTCTAATATTCGCTGTTTTTTGAGTTTTGAGCCTCAGGATAACTGCATTTATATGCAAACCTAACAGTCAGAAATCTGCCAGGGGGTAAACGCGGAATGGAAAGTGACAGATTTACAAAAAAAGTAGTTTGTGCAACCCTAGAAATTTAAGTTCAAAAAGAAGTTTGAAACACCACTGAAATAAACCATACAACAATATCCTGAGGTTTGTTTACTCTCATGGTTTTATGACAACAATTCACACTGGAATAATCCTGATTTCTTAAAATGATACTGAAGTGAAAGCTTTGGCCCTTTTAAATAGCTATATTCCATTTTTAAAATAAAACCCTGCCAAACATTTCACAATGTTTTACCATCCACTGGTATTTTCTCACATATGTAGATAAAATTGATGAGGTTCTTAGATTTCTTTACTCTTTTATGAGTGAAAACTAGAGTAGATTTTAACATTCTTTAAAATTCATAAAATATTATAGGTTTAGAATGCATGCTAAGCTTCTATAGCATTAGGATGGATAAAACCCCCAGTGTTGTAATAACCTGTTGTAAATGATAAAATGAATATACAATTTTTAAACTGAATGCCATTACCTAACACTCTGCCAGTTTGAAACCCTCCATTTGTTCTGGTTTTTTTGGTTGTTCTTTTACTACCTAATGTTTTCAATGTTTGCACTTCCCATAGTGTAAAAACGAAATGCCTGCTCTCTACTGCGGTGCTCTGGACCTTGTGACTTGTGACTTCCAAAGAACATTTATTTGAAAAAAAAAACCTGCTTGTATTTAAACACTTCTTATGTAATTGGCCTAAGGGCAATTGTTCTATTTCATAAATATGCATCAGAGACCAAACACTGCATCGATACTTCCTCTTTAAAAAAAAATAGGAGAAATTACATAAACCTTAGCACCTTCTAAATTTGAATATTGACATGGCCTTCTCTCTGAAGAATCTTAAAAACCCCACAATGTATGTGTGTCTTTATTGTCTTCCATGAAGTCAATAATTTATTGGTGCTGGAAGCACAATAATTGTTTTATTTTTAAGAATCCAGAAACCTAAACCTGAGTTTTGGAATACTGTGTATCCTCGTTGAAAAAAAAAAACAAAAACCAGAAATCAAATAGAGCAATCTTAGGAACCAAAATAATTGTTTAGATCACAAAATCCAAACTTATTCTCCTATGAGGTTATCCAGCAAGTCAATTTTACTTCACAGTCTAACACAGTCCTAGAATGTTAATCTAGATGTATGAAATGCCAAACCAGAACACTATGTGGAAATAAAAGTACATATTTATTGTCAAAGTCACACCAACAAACTTGCATATAAATGGGATGAAGTTTACTAGAAATACAGTGCAATTAACTTTCTTATAATGTGGGGGGGGGTTCTTGGTTGGTTAGTTGTTGTTTGGGTGGGGTTTCAGGTTTTTTTTTGGTTTGTTGGTTGGTTTTTTTGTTGTTGTTGTTTGGGGTTTTTGTTTTAGTTTATTCTTATTTTTATTTATTTTTAAGAAATCATGAAATATTTTTAAGTTCCTGCCTATTCAAGTAACTTGTTCACAACATTTGCTATGACTGGACACTTCACTGGAAAGGTACACAGAGGCCGATATGGGGGCATCTGCTCCACGTATACTGAATGCCCTGTGCTAACTGAACACTGATCCTCTGCTTTGAAATCACCAGGATGAACACTAGGAAAGGATTCTGCCATACTAGTTTGCTAGAATGCCATTGGGTTCCTCCTTAAAGAAGGGGGAAAGAACGTGAAAAAGGCTCTCATGTAACACAATTCAGTGTTTTAAACTATCTTAAAACATGGAAAGCACTGAAAAAACAAGGCATGACTAATATTGTGGGCTCGGAGGGGCTCACAATTACACAGCATTCAAGAATCAAGGTTCAAGTAGGCAGCTCTGCATCTGCAGCGCTCTGCTCACATCCCTTAATTTGACTTCCAGCTCCAGCAGCGATTCCCAGACAGTCATCTTCACCACAGATACAGATGGAATACAGAGCTTCTCTCACTCCTTTAATCACGTTGTCAAAGCAAAATCCAACACGCCATACAAACGTAGTCCTTCGCACTATGAACAATGCAAACTTCCCTCCTTCAAGCCCAGCCCGTTTCCAGTTCCCCGCCCGGCGAACAGCAGCCAGCCTCGCACAGCCACAGCTGCGCCGCCGACAGCAGGTTCGTCCCTGCTAGCCCACTACAGCGCCCGGGAGGGCGTCGGGCTGAGCAGAACCATCTAGGAACTGTCCCTGTCCAAAAATCTCATCAGACCCGTGTTAAAGAGGCAAAGGCGCGGTAACTTCAAATCCAAATCCCTTTCTCTCTTTGGGCACCTCAGACACGGCGGAAAGGCAACGCGTCTGTGAGCCTGCCCTCGCCCCTTGCCCCGCCGCGCTCCGAAGCCATGGCTCCATCCGCCCCCCCCCACCTGCCC
>NW_005054427.1:543973-547171 GCF_000277835.1 Geospiza fortis | reverse complement strand
TGCTGCCCTCCGCCCAGCCGCTGCTGGCACCCTCCTCCACCAAAAAAGAGTTCCCACCCCAGCGCCCGCCCCGTCCGGAGCCCCCGGTCCGCGCCAGCAGCGGCGAGCTCAGGAGGGTGGCTGTAGTCTGTCTGGCACACGTGCTCACGCCGGGCACACCGAATGGTCCCGGCCCGCACGGAGAAGGGAGCCTCAGCCACTGGCAGCGCTCTCGGGTACCTCACAAAGCAAATGCTTACGTGCTGTCTGCAGGTATTCTCTCACCAGGACACAATAATCACCGTTTTTCAAAATACAAGATACAGTCTACTCCCTCTACACGGTGTTGCACCTTATATTTGGCGTTTTCGTGTCATCTTAGGTGCTTCTGTCACTTTTCTGGCTCAGATTTCCCAGCACTTCACATTTTCTACAGTGTATTGGTCCCATGCCAATTTGAGTACTGATTACATTCTGGAGACAAGTGTTTTTCCTAGTAGCTCTATTTTCCTCCCATCCATTTTGTTCAGCCTTGAAAAGTACATGACGTCACATAACGGAGCAACTTTTAAGTTCCATCTGAACTTCGGAGGTGTTCAGAGAGAGAATTGCTCATCAAAGGTAACAGGAAGTTCAATGCACTCATATGATTTCACACCTACTTGATTTATCTCTTGAGAGAGCCTAACCTTCAGATACAGGTCAACAAGTACAGAATCCCTCATATTTTCTGAGTGAGTTACAGCATGACCTCGTGGAAGTGTCAGAAATGTTTTTCACCTCCACTGAAGTTATCTGTAAATTGAAGGGAGGGTATTTGGTTGGATTGCTGGATGTGAAGTTACACAACACCACACGCAAAGAGTTTAGATCAAGAACTATGCACCCCTCTTTCATTTATAGTTGAAGATGCAGGAGTACGGATGCTCTGCCTTTTCTTCAGCCCATCTTCTACATGTTTAGATTTTCAAAGTCATGACTCGCACAGTTTATGTTGTCAGATTTTCAACACAGCTCTAGGCTTTTAACAAACACAGGGTACAGGTTCAAAAGTTCATTTTGGTTTTGGAGATTGTTCCTTTGCTGAAAATAAGGACAACCAGTGTAGCCAGCCCATGGAATTTTGAACACTCCAACCTTGTTTGATTGAGGGGTTTTTAACTTCTTTACTTGGTATGTTTTATGGGGGCCCTGAGCTCATACAAGAGTAACATTTCTTGTATGTATTTTGCATTGCAAGCAATGCTGAAACATGCAATTCAGTACTACTCTTTATGTACCAGCCCTGCTTCAACTGAAGGAAATGGAATTTTGCTATTGATACAAGTAAAGCATGTGCACATTGGAATCAACACACAATAACTGAGATAATTACCAAGATGCAAAGGAACAACAGAGAAACTAATTGCTTAAATGTTTCTCTTTCCCCTTTCATTAAATAACTCTATTAGAAGGTGGAAATCTTGCAACTGCAACCTATCCATATAGGTCTGGGATGCCTGAATTCTATTGTCCAGGCCCCTCAGTGGCTGCAGGGTTGTGTTTGAACCTCTTGTGGCAGCAGCAACAGCACAGGTCACCACGTTGTATGCATGAGGAAGAGTCACGCTCCACGTGACTGAAGTCAGCCACAATGGCATATCCCTGCCATGGTGTACGCAGGTACAAAAGAAGAGGTTTGCCTACAGAAGCACCATTCCTGTTTCTTCAGAGAAGTACTCACCTGGTTTTGTCTGATGCAGTCAACTTTTAAAGGGCTTGCCAGTTCCTGGTGGGACTCACCTGGCAGTCTGGGAACAGTTAGTCCAGGTGAGAACCCAGTCTCATTGCTGTGCCTTCAAAATGCTCATCGACGTTCATGAGAATGATTGGATTGTACGTGTAGTAAATGGAATAAAAAATTCTAAATTACTGTCAAATATAATTCAGTGACTGTGATTTTGGTTTATGCTTACAGGTTTAATAGCATATTGGATGAAATCCAGCCCTAATAAACTTAGTGGCAGAATCTCCATGATTTCATAGTTCCATGATTTCAAGCCAGTGTGATTTTTTCACTTACTGTAATATAACAAAAATAATAAAGCAAGATTAACTCCTTACTAACACCATTGTAAATCAGGAGTGATAGTGATTATTTCAGTGTGAAAGAGGCTCAGGAGCAAGATTAGTAACAACAAATGTGTTTTCAAAGGAATGTGCCCGCCAGATTACTACCTGAAGTGTCTCGTACGTTTTGTTATGTTGAAAAGCAAGTGTTCTGTTTTTCAGTAAATATTACAAAGAATCAAATTTGCAAATATGTGTATCTCCCAGCAGCGTTAAGTGAAAAGAAAGCTACATTGTTTCTGCAAGTCAAGTGGTTTGTAGCACTTCTTTAGCCACTCGGCTCCTGAACCTACCCAGCCTTTTCTACATTAACAGACAAGGGGGCATATTAAGCTTATTGTTTCAGGATAAATCTTTTCAATATCACTGTCAGATCATTTTCTGGCATCCAGGTAACATATCTCTCCTAACAATGTAAGATCCCAATTATGGCAGAGAACATAAATTACTTAGGCTGGATGTTACTTCTTCTGTGTGTAGTTTTATTTTTGAGATCAGCATTTGTTTTCAGCATGACTACAGAAGCAATTTCCTGGCTTATGTGTGATAACCTCTGCTGATTTATAGGTTTTCCATCCCTATTTTAATTCCTCACAAAGCAGTCTAGTTACTGGTCTCAAAAATTGAGCTTCTCTATCCATCATAAACATCAGGGATGATAGTACAATTGAAAGGTGACAATCGGTGTCACAGAGCCACTTAGTTTTAGTAAACCCAAAGCACTTCTCCTAGAAAAGTTGCTCCGAGTGTGCCAGTGCATTTTGTGGTTAGGTCTTGCATCACTCAGAAAGCGGACAGAAAACACTGATTCACAAAAGCTTAAAGCTGCTGACAAGGTAGGACCTCTAGCCTCACAAGGCAGTACTTTTAGGGCAGTAACTAGACTCAACTAAGTGGTGCAGAATAAGTTTTTCTAGGTGGGAAAATAATTCCTTAGCCTTTTAATCAGAAAACAAAACACTGGATGTTGTTTAAAATTGCAAAAAATTCATTTAATTGCTGTATTTTGGAAGACATGTAGAAATAAAGTTCATAGAAAATTATCAGCCTCACTGTTCTGGAAGCATCTCAGAATGATTAGCACCTTTTGTATTCTCTAGGTATTTATTT
>NW_005054427.1:542537-543963 GCF_000277835.1 Geospiza fortis | reverse complement strand
ACTTACAGCTAACCTAGCACCTGTCAACTCATGTGTTTATTCATCAGGGACCCGTACCATGTACATACCCCAACACGTGCTCTTATCTACTGAAAAATGGAAGCCGTTGATGAAAATAGGAAGACTCACATCTGTGGTGGAGAGATGATTTTCTCTGAAGCTGAACTGTGATCATGAAAGCTTTTGACAAATGACCCAAGAATAATCACTAATCAAAATCAGGGCTACATAGCAATTACATTCCTTTGAACTATAATAATTCTTACTTGTAGGTTTGGCCTCTGTGTTATTGTATGTTTCTTTAATAGAAAATAATCTGCAAATGCTTGATTTTAATTTTTTGGCAGAACTGTTTCTTTCTGAAAAGAATGTTTACTCGAAGTCAAAACATTTTGACAAAGATTGTGTTAATTCATAATTTCAGTAAGGTAGATGTGTATTTTCTATGTTTAGTTAATCTATCACTTTCAATAGTACACATTTTTGTTGCATATTGGTTTACATATTCTGTGGGGCAAAAATATATATGTTCTAAAGTAGCATAACTAAATCCTTTGGTTATTTGACTTTTTAATTCTGAGCTCAAACAGCTGGTTTTCTACAAAAACAAAATAGATCAAATATGTAACTACAATTTTTATAAATTTTCTTCAGTCAGGCCAAAGGATATTCTAAATCTGCACTTGAAAGAACTCAACAAAACACGGGTAATTCCCATGCTACCTCAAGAAATTTACAGGGACCATGAAGGACTTGTTTGTACTGTATATTGCACTATAAACCTTGAACTTGACTGGCATCTCAGTATTGTGATATGCATGTTTAATAATACATTTTATAACATTTGCTGTGATAAAACCATGAGCTTTGCATCAGCTTTTATGCAATAGGCATTAGATTTCCTGCCACTCAGTTTTGAAATATAAAAGATCATCAGACCTACCAGTAATATATGATACAACAAAAACTTATTTGCACTGATCAGTAAGTTTCATGAAGTAATGGATGACAGGATGAGGTAGCATTTCCTGTTCTGTATTTATGTCTATTTATTCGCTTTTCTTTTTTAAAGGAATCTCTACAGTTCCAGTCAGTATAGAAACAAAGAAATCAAGGTATACATATGTACAAAAGAAAAAAAAAACATTTAATAAAGGAACTTAAATTTATACAATGACTCATTTAGTGCTCCTCAAATACTTTGCAAACATTGGTTCCTTTAATTATCCTTTCCTACACCTCTGTAACAGTTAGGTGTAAAGCAATTTTACTTGTAGATTCTGAACAGGTACTCCATGCATTCACCATACATGAGAACCAGTATTAAAGAAACCCATGTAGAGGGTAGAAGAGATTGGTGGGATAGTGCCTGTGGTGGTTTATTTTGGTGTTCTAACTCACCAAACTTCCCACACCACTTTCCTGC
>NW_005054427.1:540956-542521 GCF_000277835.1 Geospiza fortis | reverse complement strand
CTGACACGTGGCCTTGGCTCGTTGCCTGCCAAAGCCACCCGTGGGTTCAAATTCCTTTGGTATGGTACAGTAATGTGGCGGTCATAACCTTATCCTTAGCAATAAATGCTGAGTAGTGTTTAATGGATCATTTTACAGATAAGGCATGGAAAATGAAGGCTGGATATAGAGTTTAATCCCCAAACCATGGGAGTATATTTAGCTGCTGAAAATATTTTTTCTTTTTTAGCTAAACATGACTAAACTGTAAATTAAGAATGTCTGTAGGATCTACATGATGTACACAGTATAAGACTGGAAATAAATGATGATGATTGAAAAAAGATGTTATCCTAACACTTAACTCCTTATTCCAGTTAGACTCTAAGACTGTCTTTGTCAGATACCGTGAGACAAGACACCTACACAGTAGTGTTTCCTTTGAGGATGCACTGCGAAAATCTGGATTTAAAGCCATTAATGCTTTTAAAAGCTGCCCTGGATTTTTCCTGTCTCAGCAGGTCTGGCATGACAGATATACTGCTGTGGAGTCCATAAAAAATACCTTGTTACTACAGCAAGTGTTACTATCTCTTTGGTTTTGAAAGCACAGTTACCACAGGAATCTCAAATCTGTGCACTCATCAAAACCTCAGTCTTCACACTGGTGCTTGCATGTGCCTGTCACAATTTTTGTTGGAGAAAAGCTGATAATGCAAGACTAGTCCTAAACCAGAACAGATTTAGCAGGTGATATTTAAAGGTAGAAATGTGGGAGACTTCTTTTATGGGATTAGTACATGATCCAGGTTGCTCAAAATACTGGAGAATCAAGGGCAGCAGTTTGAAAATCATGAACTGGGGTGAACGCAGCAGCTGCCCAGCACTCTGACAAGCTATAGGTGTTGTGTTAAAGAAGTAGCACTCTCCAGCTATTTGTGAAATGCCTATGTGTGAAGTCATCGGCATATGAAAAAAAAAAAAAGGTGTCTGACTGTTTTGCAGCCTTTGCTCTGTGTATTTGGGCATTTCTGGAAACAAACCAACTCTAAGCATGAATCTACAACAAACAGAACTTGTATAGAATTGTCATCTAGATTTTAGGGAGCTAAAGTAATCATCTTTGGCATGTCTCATGCCCATACATTCCATCTGCCTATCTTGCATACATGTACAGCAGACAATGAAACAATTGTGCTTAATTTCTGAAGAGAGAAATTGGAATTTTGTATTCAATTTCCTTTGTGTGAGATTCCTTTGCCCAGGTATTGCCCACAACACACTCTGTGCCAAGTGCTTCTCTCTGTGTGTATATGCCATACAGAGAGCTAGACAGAAGCACAGCTAAACTTCTGCAAACTGGGGATTCATCAAGCAAGAGGGGAAAAAAAACCACCAGAGGCTTCTCTTATGTAAATTACACATAATCTTGGAGACCTGATTAAGAGATGCTGTATATTGTTCAAATACTCTAATCAAGTCACTTGTAAGTTTCCTGTGGTATAGAAAAAGTCTGTCCTGATGAAATTCCAGTTTCAGAGCTTGATCTTTAAGTTTGCCTGGTATAAATGGTACTGGTTGTGATG
>NW_005054427.1:512684-540946 GCF_000277835.1 Geospiza fortis | reverse complement strand
CCCCCCCCAGCCACTTTATTTTACCTAGTTGCATTGTTAGTTCAAGGTAACACAACCTTGATATGTCCAACCTTGCTGTGGATGGTTACAAAAGCCTGATGAAGATCAGAGAGTCAGACAGTTTACTTCATAGCACCTCTTTGCTGGTGCGGCTGGGAGTAAAAATAGTGGAGGAAGGACTCTGGGATAATATAATAATTTCCAAATTAACACAGGGTGTGTGTGTAATGTTGAGGACCAGTATTGAGCACTTCTCATGATGTGTGGTTCAGAGTGTGTTAAAAGGAGTATTAAAACCATTTTTCTCAGCTGAATGAATCCTTTCCCACATGCCTTCAAATACTTTTGTACTTCATCCCTTAAACTGATTTATTATTGTATCACAAATAAAGCTGAACAAATGACTTAAGGAGCTCAGGTACTATGATGGATGGGTTACTGTTGTATATTTTAGTGATTATCTTTTTTCTGTACAATTTTTAAAAGAAAAGCTGCAGCCATATACATACATACTCAACTGTCCCAGTAGGATTTTACATCCTGAGTCCCTGAAGGATTTTCCTTCTCCATATACCCTAGAGGCTTCTCAGCTACAAACAGAACAGGTGTGAAAAGTGAGAGTAGTGCTATATTGCAAAAAACAATATATATTTTATTATTTATTAGTCATTGCCACAGCTCCCTATTAGTATGGAAACTTCTTACAGGAATCTGAACCTGAGATTCAGCAAAGCAGATCTGGAGGTCTAGATGTTGGACATAACAGTATCAGCTCTTAATCTGGTGGAGTAAACCACTGCTTACGTAAGTACAGGTTGGAGAGTTTGTAATCACTCTGCTGGGTGAGCATCTCAGTGTGCAGTATCCTGTAGAATGAAGGGTGAAAGTCAAACTTATGTGCTTAAATAAAGGGACTGCTTTTCAAACCCAGAATCTCACCCTGACTTCAAGACATAGGGAGCAGCATGGGTCCACCATTAAAATACAGAATGTCATTCTAGTATTCTCATAAGAGCAGTAGCATCATGATTCATTCCTATTCACATTACAAAAGTTATACATTATTTATATGCGTATTGCTCAAATAGATACCATTATATCCACAAAGAATTACTAAATGGGAAGTAAGCATTCAGAACATCTTATTCTTGAATTAACAAAGACATGCATTAACAATGATGGGTCTTGTACCTGAAACCATATTTAGCAACTAATTTAACTGACAGGCAAGGAGAAAGAGTTCTGTCATACAGACATGACCTTCAGCTATCAGGCTGTTGCAAAAACCTAATGCATAATATTATGTGAAGCACTTTCAAAGCTCGTTCTTCTTTTTCTTTCTCTCTCTCTCTCTATTTTTTTAAACATTAGATACTAGTATTTAAACAAGCAAAGATATTTTACAATCTGGCCAATGAGAAAAAAATCTAGTGATGATACATGAAAGAATAACAAAGACATATGAGTAAATTCAGATTAAATACTAGAAATTACTATTTAAAACCTGGTGAATATTACTCAAGGGGAGAGACTGCCTTGAACACAAGCGAGGGAGATAGGTGGGTTGGTGACTCAGGTGCACAAACAGGACCCCTGGCTCTGGAGCAAAAGCAGTGGTAATGGAAAAGGACTGGGACCAGAGGAGGAGGAATGAGGAAGGTCATGTCTCTGCCATGGCCTTGGAAAATCTGCAGCTGCACTGTCTTTCATGAGTAGTGAGGACATGAAGAGACAGCAGAGAACACTAATGTCTACTCGAAATGAAGTGAAAACTATTCCGTAATATTAAACGTCAGAAAGTTATCCAGGGCTAGTTCTTCAGCTGCTGTTAATCAGTATGATAAACTGGTTCAGTTCTGTAAAGTAATGGAACCAGGATAATTTAAACAAGGTCAGTATTTAACAGGAATTAATTGTTTAACTTAACCATTTGACTTAGCAGGATTTAGTGCTAAAGAAAAGGCATGTGTGAATCCAGCCTTGGAGAAATATCCAGACAGTTCAAATGCCTGGCTAGATACCGAGCATGAGAGTGGAAATTGTACATTGTTTCAGAATAATTACATGGAAGCCAAGATTTTTCCTTTCCTGGTACAAGCCTGTTAAAATTAGATTACATTGTGTTCCAGTGTTCAGACTTTGGAGTGTGTTCTGCAAGCTCTTCTTGGCCTGTTTGTCTGCTGTGGAGGTGTTAATTTTGAAGTTGCTGTGGTGCAAAGGAAAGGTGACATGCTGAATTAATGCAACAGCACTTTACCTAAGAAAATCAGGGTTGTACTTCAAATCTGATATTGTTCTAGCAATGCAGAGCGAGTGCAGGTGCTTGTTTCCATCTCTCCCAAGAGACAGAGAGCAGTGCTGTAGAGCTGACACCAGCAGTTAGTGCATGTGCAGAAGAGATACGAGACTGCGGATGGACAGCTGCTCACAGGCATTGTCAAAGGGGACCGGACTGGAAACATTTCAGGCAGCACATCCTGTGCTTCCTCAGCACACTGAGAATTCACTTGTCTTCTCTACACCTGTCAAAACAACAACTATTGCATCTTCCACCCCAAAACATGCAGATGAATAAAGGCTGGGGGTGGGGAGGTTTTGCTGATTATTGACTCTAATGAAGGAGAGTGGGTGGTGATAGCACATAGCAGAAACCTAGAAGAAAGGCAGTATGATATAATTTCACCCTGGGAATCTATTGCTATGGCAACAAAGAACAGATTTCTTTTTCTTTGTTTTTTTTTCCCTTTTTTATAGGGTTCAATACAAAAGTATCACAAAAGGAGAAATCACATTTTTGACAAACCCTTCCTCTTCCTTGTTTGTATTTTCTTCATTTGTATTTGTATTCATTTGTACAGAAATATTTGTAAATATGAAAAATAAATGTTTGTGGTAACTGACATTTCTCTTAAAAGAAATAAAGTATGGTTGTGTTAGCTTTATTGACTTGATGCGAAGTGACAGCAAATTTCCTGTTTATATTCTCAATGTCCAGGCTATAGACCACTCAGAGTTTGCATTTCTTTAACAGCTATTGAAGTGTTTCTTGAGATTTAACAAGATGTGACTGAGGTCAGGATTTGGCCTGCAACATTTTCTATTCTATACAGATAAAAAATTAGTGAAAATAATTACTTCTGGTTAAAGCTACTGAAGTGGTTTTGATAGCCATTACAAGACACCCTGGCAGCAACATTTCTCTTTAGGAACTGTAGCAGCTTGGGATGGTGAATAGGTGCTTAGGAAGCCAATTTTCTACATTTTCTCTGTGAGAAAGGTTAAAGCTTTGCAACAACATTAAATGAAGGAACAGTTCTAATCATGCCTCTTCAGGAAGAATTAAAGCGTTTTATCAGAATGCCAGATTAATATTGCGTGGCTCTGTGCCAGCAATGCCTGCCAAAGCCCTGAGATCACCACTCTGTCTGCTGGAGACAAGCTGCTGATACAAGGAAGAGTGACCAGTTCTGGGTTTACTTTCCTCTTCAGGGTTTACATGAGCATTGTGCTCTACTAGCTAGATGAGCTAAGGATTAGTCTGTACTGGAGATTTGCTCCCCTGTTTCCCCTTTGAGGCATCTTCATTTCATTACTTTAGGCTTTATCTCACCCTGTTCTCCTAATGCCTGCACTATGGGAAAAATAATTTGCTCTTTCTTTGCTCAGAAACGATGTTAATTTCAATTGTGTATTCATGTTTATACTATTTTAGCTCTACACCAGGTGTAATTCTATTTTTTTTTTACTATATTGTGTATTTTGAAATATCTGCAAGTTTTTGTATGATATTAAAATGATATTTTTCCACACCTTTTTTCTGATACAGATCTTCCAAAAGAGGTATCTGCTGCTGTGAGATACCCTAAGCTCCATGAACAAAAACCCCTGGGAGCACCAATAATATTGTTAGTTAAAATACAAATTTAATGAAGAAAGGCAGCACACCTATAGCAAGAGACATTGACTCAAACAGAGGAGTTTCTTTGCATTACTAATTTGTACAAAACACAAACAAACCAGACCCAAACTGAAAAAAGAACAGAGAAGAACAAATAAGAACCAGGGACTCAGTTTGACAGAAGACAAAGTTAATGTATATTAGCTTTGATATAGGACCCTAAGGGGTTTTTGCCTCCAATATGATTATGAAACAAGGATGCTGTTGTGTTAAAAACTCCGTTTGGAAGTACCTACCAAGCTGGGAGGTGCAGAAATATTAATTTACCACATTTTCATTATATTTAGCATACATTTATAGCAGATTAGATTGGCAGGCATTGCTCACCTTTTGACCATTTCAAAAAGCTGTCGGGACCTGGGTAGCATAGAGGGATCTGTGGCTGTTGAGTACAAGAATCTGTGGTTGACACTGACCTTACTCACACAGCTCTGGTGCACACACTTCCTCATCTTTGTTGGCAAACAAGGCTGCAAACAAACCTTAGCATGTGTTAGGTGTCCTGAAATTAAAATCTCTGGCAAAGAGGGAAGTCTTCTTAGGGCATGTTGCACAGTGTCAGCCTTTGTCCAGAAAAAAAACATCTGCAAGGACCAGTGCTGCTGAGATATTTTCTGAGATCAATTTTCACTCTCTCTTCAAGTGTCTTGCCTATAAATTATGAATTTTCAATCAAAGGACTCCGTCTGGCAGACAAAGATTCTGCCACAGAATTACTACTCACAGAAACTGCAATACTTGTATCTGGATGGAAAGGCACTGAATTACACGTCTATGACACTGAAGAAGTAAAACTTGGTCTCAGAGGTCTTGATGCATAAAAAATAGGGACCACCTTATGTGCTTTTTGGCCTGGTATCTGCTTTTAATGTTTATGTGCTCTTCTTGTTCTCACAACATCACTACCAGTTTTCCTGCTGGCAGGCCCTCTGGCAGGAAGCCCAGGCCCTCTGATGTGAGTGAGCCTTGGCACTGCTGCTAGTGTCAAGTGGAGTATCAGCTTCTTCTATCCCTTTGTGCTGCTAATGGAACTTTAAATGAGCATGGCTTTCCTATGTGTTTGTACAGAACTTCACATTGTTTTTTTCAGAGTTGTACTTGACTTTTTTTTTTAAGCACTAACCACGAGCACCTAAATTCACCTGTGCTATTACTATACCCTAGTAAGAATATATGACAGGCACAAATCCACTCTTTTTCTTCTTCTAAGGCTGATAATAAGGAGACCCCTGTGAATACTGTGGAGTACTTTGAGGTTGCTGTTAGTTAAGCCTAAGTTATAATACTTTTTTGAAACAAAGTATGTTTAGTATGAACTGATTTTTGTTGAATATCAAATGCTTAGAATTTATGCAGCAGAGACCTCCCACCTCATATGTAACAGAACAGTAGCAATTTTACCTTCTATTAAACAATACAGATATATTCTGCCTTGTATCTGTGTAGGCTGCAGTAAGTGTGCATGTTTTTTCTATGGAAAATTTTTATTGAATTGAACAAGAAAGAAATCAGTAATATTCCATAGAAATTTAGTGCAGCTAATAGCTATGAATGGAGAATTACATCCCTGTTACAGTGTTCTCTGGGTAGTTTTAACCATAAAATAGAAAGCTTGTCATTCCTTATTAAACTCCATAGAAATTTCCCCTAAATGCTGGTTTTTGAGCTATTGGGACTGGAAGTAGATGCTAAGCATTGCAAGCACCATAATTTTACTGGACAATTAAAAGTTTTTAATCTGCCTTACATAGATGTCATTCTTCTGGGACCAGAAGACAATCCAAAATCTAAATTCCTTTATAGTGGTGCACTATAGCAGTGCCAGTGTAATAGGGGGACAGAAGGTGGAATGCATGGGATGTCATCACAGCTTTAACCTGGTAGAAAGAAGATAAATAGGATGCTCATTCTTGTCTTTAACTCCAATACAACAATACAACCCACACTATACTGTACAGCTACACTACTTCAGCATTGATTATTGTTTAGGGTTCAGCAAATGAACATATTGTTAAATAGGTAGGTTTTAATAAATACTGTGGTGTGAGAGCTGGAATTGTGTCTGCCTGTGGGCTGCAGGAAACCCTAGTGGACATTCAGGGATTGCACTTCCCTGAATGACACTGAGCCTATGTGATTCTAGTATCATAGCAACATTCATGAGTGACGATCTGTTTTTCTGAGATTTGTTTATACAAAAACCACTGTCAGTATGACTCCTGCTCTTCTACTCTTCACCACAGTGAAAAGAAGGGCTGCAAAGTGGTCCTACCAGCTTCAGTGTGAGTCATGGGGGAGTTCTCTGTGGTGGGAACCACTTTGTGCTCGGTGCCTGTACAGACATTAGCACACACTGAGCTTTAATCACAAAAAGGCTTGGTTGTGCAATGGCATAGAAAATAAAGAAATAATACTTATAACAATACTTTTCAAATACGCTTTCCTAAGAATAAGAAGGAATGTAGGGAGTTATTGTGCCTGAACAATGTAAAGCCATATGGCTAGCCTTTTTCTTTGTGCTCACCAGGTCACGCTGTGAGCACTGCTCAGGAGAACTCAACTCCAGAGGAGTAGTGCTACTCCTGTAGCAGCTGAGAGTAAGTGATTTGCTTTGCCTTTGCTCTTCTCAGGTTAGAAATGGAACCTCAGGTCTACACACTCCTCACTTCTTCCCTCACAAATGCAATAGAATTAGTGAACAGAGACTCTGCTTTCAATCAGGCCTAACAAGAAAGCAAAGGGGTGAAACTGGTGTAGTGAGGCTTCTGCTATCCTCTGCTTTGGCAGGTAAACACACAGAAGATAGTGCTGGAATTTGCTTGTACATAGCAACACTGAAAGACAATGCTGACTGTGTAGAAGAATAACTGTAGCATGGGTCCTTGATCTTACAACTTTTGGTCAAGCTACTGTTTCCATCTGGCCCTGAAACTTCTGCGCAAGAGGAAATGCTTTCATTAACAATTTCTCTATGAAATTATAATCTACCACAGTGTCAACTATTGCACAGAGAGGACACCAAGCAGGAGAAGACAGGGTAACCATAAATATCTATTTATTTCATTTTGACTGCTGTCATTGGTATTAGTTCATGCATTTGTTCAAAGTGTAAATAACCAGTTGTCATGACTTAGGAATGGCACTCCTCAATTCAGTGTCCCCCACCAAGACTCTCCCAAATGAGACACCACTTATTTGCTCACCCTACTTCCCCTTCCCCTTCTCTCTCGGGGAATGGAGTTGAGAATTGGAGGCACAAAAATATGAAAATCGCAGGTTGAGATAGAAACTATTTATGGGAAACAGCAATAAGATAAGAAAATGAACAGCTACAGCAGCAATATTAATAACAAAAGTGTACAAAAAGAGGCTGATGTACATGGAAATTGCTCACCAAAGCCAGGAACATGGTACAACAACAGTGGAAGGACCCTTGCCACATGCATGGCCATGACTGGAAAGGGCCACTGTTTCTCAGAAGAGTGACAGTGTCTTTCCCTCTGCCCTGGCAATGATGTAAGATGGGATATAACATGGTCTTAGTCATGCCTGCTGTCACTGATCTGTACAGGAACCAGGACACCACTTCTTAAAGCCACTGCACTTAGATGGTATTGGCTGAAAAGGAAGAACACACATTAAAGTCTTTAAGCTATGTAGAGGGCAACAAAAACATACTGACTTTGTGCAATAAAACAGAGGGAATATTACATTAAATACATTATAAATTTTCATAAAATGGAAGAGACATTTTAAATTTAAATTACTGATTCTGGCATATGGCAACATAGATACTATTGCAAAGACAAAGCTAGTGCTCACTTAAGAGCTCAACCTTGCCAGACAAAGAGTGCTGTAGACACAAAAAAGCCTCAGGGTTCTTCATCCTCCAAATGAAAATTGGTTTTGCTGGGAACCATGAACATTTTTGATCCTAATTCAAAATGTGGCCTTTGACAATAAACTAATTTTGATACTGCAGACGGTTGACCTAAACTACAAGGGATCAGAAATTAACAGTAAAGATGAAGATGAGGCATATAATATCACTGTAGGTGAAAAAAATAGTACTTCAGATCATAACTAAACAACCTGGTAAAAAATGTAAGTTCTTGTCAGTGCTACAAGAAAGAATCTCCATGCACTCTTGAGCAGAGATAAGTGATGGCTCCACATGTGCATTCAGTAACCTCCAGAATTTCAGGAGGTTTGGGCTACAGGTAGTTAAAAATTAGTCCTGGCATTCTACAGTGGTCAAGTCACATCCACACTTCACACTTTCATTTGTGTTGTTAACAGAGAGGTAAAAGATTTGAGTGATGCTGTGCTTGTGCCTGAACCAAGTGTTTTGCTTTCAGGGAAATACTCACATACTTTACTGCTGAGCAGTCCAGGTCAAAGCTTTAAATTTTTAGCCATTCTTTCTCCCTTACCCCAGTGTGAAACTGGTAAAAGAAACATTTTTTTTCACATGATTTATTTACATGGTACTATGTAGTATATCTGCTGCACCAGTTATCTTTATTAAATATTGTAGACAGCTCTGGCAGGTAAGCCACAGTTCCTTACAGTCTGAACTATCTATATTGTTTCTCAACAAGGTAGGGGCATCCTGAGGAAATGGTAGTGATTATAGAAGTCTTCCAGGGAGGAATGTGTGCCCTTGCTGACTCCCTTGGGATTTCTTCTTCCTGGAATTACTGGTGGACTACCTAGGAGAGCCTAATATTGTGTAACCCTCCTTATTTGAAATTTATTTATTTATTTCTATAGTAAGCTTGTTTTTATATCCATTTCACCCAGTTTACTCTCCTTGTATCTCTTCATCTGGGTTGGTTTCCTATCCTGTACTTTGGTTGCTGTTTTTGGTTGCTAGAGGCTCTTTCTGCCTTGAACACTTCCCAGCACCTGGGCTCTGTCTCAGGCAGCTGAAACTCAGTGCACTGCCTGATCCCACAGACCAGGGCCAGAGCTGCCCTGGTACAGTCCTGTGCTGCCTTCCTATGGCCTTAGACCATCAATTATGAACTGCTCTTGGTCTATCAGTCTGGGACCAGGGAACTTTGAGCCTTGGCCTGTGATCCTCTTCCTCTTTTCAGTGATTCTAGAAGTTAGAAAGAACACTGTCAGCATTTGTCTGAATTTTCTGTGAAAATCCTAGTAAAAAGGATGTTGATACCTTTCCTATTTTAATTCTACTTTGCAGTCATTATTTCTCAAAGACAATAATGAATTCCTGGCCTCTGATTTCCTCTGTTAGCAGGGCTCATTAGTGGGACCTTTCAGTGCTTGGCAGCACCAGACGCCAGACCTTGTTTCTTCCTGACATTTATCAGTCACTGAGGTGGTAATCTGTTTACATCTCATGAAAACCTATTTGCCTTATATGATGCTGCTGTCCTTGATCACAAAATGAGGGAACACAGTAGCACCTGGCTCTTTATGACTCTAAGGGGAAACATAGGAGCAATGCCACTGACAGATAAATGGAAAAGAGACAAACAGGTGCTTGTAATGATGATGGGATGATGGAAAAAGGTGTTGTCTCTTGAATAAAGTAGATAGTATCCAGGAAGTTGGTAACAAAAGCAAATTCATCAAATTAAGCAGATTTCCATAGTGGTTATATATGTTTTGAGAGCAAAAGATCTTTTGGGGAATCTCTTGCCTCAGATATAGTTGTAAAGGATACAAAAAGCAACTTCAGTCAGGCATTTGCAGATTAGTCGAAACATGGGGCCATCGGGTTTTTCATGTAATTGTTCATATAACAATGAAGTTGGCACCTCCAAGAGAAAAGATCAATGGCTAACACCATGATCTTGACGTAAGAGATTAGTTCTGCTGTTTCTACAACATGTTTCCAGTTTGCAGACCATAAGAGAGAGAAGGCCTTCCCACACAGTTTCTGGATAAAAGAACAAGATAAAAGAAGCCATACCCATGGTTGCCAGGATTTACCTCTTGACTACTTTAGCCATTGAGATTCCCAGCAAAGACCCCTATACTAGTCTTAAAAGGCCCCAGTGGACCTTCTTTATGGAAAGGAGGACAGTAATGTCCGTTTCCAGTTTTTTCCTATTATCAATTGTTGTGAGTGGCTGCTAGTGGATAGAGTAGCTATTGCCTGCAAAACCAGAAATACTCTTATTGCAACACTTATGAAAAGAGCTGAAAAGCTTTGCCTCATCAAAACAGGGGTCTTACTTTCATTCATTAGGTGGGGAGAAGGAGTGGAAAGGATAGAGCTGGAAATGTCCAGAATGAGACTATGTTTGTTAACTGTTTCTAGATCTGAGAGCTCATGAGGTCTGTCTGTTTGAAAAAGTTTGCTGATAATAGACCCCTGACACCTATTCGCACCTGTATGAATCAACAGACTCATGACACAGATGACTTAGGGTAACCACAAAAAGCCCGCAGCTGAAATGCAAAGAATAAGTTTACTCCATTACCTCACTAACTGGAGGATCCTAAAACAAGGCTGGGCAGCAGAGACACGAGTGAGGGCACAGGCACCATCAGGCTCAGTCCAATCCTTGCGGGTGGCAGAGCTGCTGCTGTGCCCATTTATCCAGGGCCTGAGCACGCGTAGTTTAGCAGCTTGCTGTGACCTCCCTGTGCTTTTTATGGTCTCTGCTTTGATCTTTCTCCCAACAGGGAGCTGAAGCATGTCTGGGATAGGGCCTACAAGTCTCTGTAAACACTTATGTTATCTCTACACAGAAATTCTACTTCTCCAAACAGATAGAGGATAAATAGCAGTAGGTTTAACATGTGGTTTCTCACACTGATATTCTCCAGGCCCTGGCATTCCCAGCTGTAAGGTCACTTAAGTGAATCCACCATCTTCCTTGCCATTCTTCCCCTTGTAACCCTTTCCTTCCAAGAGCAGAGCTTTAGGAAGACAGCACCTCTCCTTGTAGTTAAGCTTGAATCTTTTCAAAATTTGATTCTGGGCACTTAGAAGTTATAGGGAGCGACCGCTACAGGTACCTCAGTTATACAGTTTAGATCCTTTAGTCCAACACACAACTTTGTTTCCCTTCAGTATGCTTTGTTCTCCCTTTTAGCTAGACTACAATTTCTACATTGCATTTTCATCTACTTTGTGTGCAGTTCAGATTGTGAGATGGAGTTCACTTCCAAATGAGGTAGGTTATGTTAGATTCTGCAATTCTTTCCCAACAGGAGAAAATATTGCACACTGAGGAAGCTGCTGAAGTTGCCTTTGATTAGTACCTTTGCCTTTTAGTGGTGAGTCACCCCGCTCTTTCCTCCTGTGAAAGCTAATCTTAGTTGTTGTTTTGGGACAAATACTTTACAACTGCAAAGTTATTCACCAGCAGTGAACTCAATGTCTTTCTATTTACAGCAAATTTCTACACTCTGCTGTCTTGTGATAGATCTGAACTTAACAGAATCTCAGAGGATGGCACGCCCTTCTGCACTGAAAAAAGCTCAAGAAAAAACTGTGTGATACAGGAAGCAGAAATGTGGTAAAGGGCAATGGAATACGCTTCCATGGAGATGCTTTGAAATGTACATTTGTTTCTGAGGAGGTGAAAAGGAAGCCAAAGTAATAAAAAACAATGGGCCATTCATTAGCCCCTCACTATCCAAACTCAAGAAATTCTATGTGTCAGATTAGTAGAACATCTCTTTATATGCAGCAAAACATCATCATGATGGAGAAGGTGAATCCATCTAAGAAAGCTAAGGCCTTGAAAGAAATGCTGTCATGGTCAATAATTAAGTTGCATGACTGTGTAAACACAGATAACTCTGTATGGCAAAAAAGTTTTGCTTTCTGCTGGGGAGATTATCAGTGATCAGAAAGTGCCTCCACCTCTGTTACAGGGAAGTGTAAGATCTATTTAAATGTGTGTAATGGAAAACAATCAGCTGTCCAGGCTGTAGTGACAGTGGAATCTATCAAGTTAATGTAGAGGTTTGTTAACCCTCTGTGTGTCCCAGAATGGGCAAGGTTGGGGGGGACCACAATGGGCCAGCTGGTCCAACCTCCCTGCTCAAGCAGGTTCATTCCAGACTACATGGCACAGAATTGTGTCTGGCCAGTTCTTGAGTATCTCCTGTGAGGTAGATTTCACAACCTCACTGGACAATCTGTTCCAGTGCTTGTTCACCTGCACAGTAAAGAAATTCTTCCTCATGTCCAGCTGGAACTCCCCGTTCATCAGTTTGTGCTTGTTGCCTCTTGTGCTATTGCTCAGCACCACCAAGCAGAGCCTGGATCCATGCCCTTGAACCACCTGCTTCATATACTCACAGACACTGATGAGGTCCCCTCTCAGTCATCTCTTCTTGAGTTGGAACAGGTTCAGCTCCCTCAGCCTTTCCTTAGAATAGAGGTGCTCCAGTCCCATAATTGTCTTTGTGTTCTTTCACTGGACTCTCTCCAGCACCTTCACGTCTCTTCATATAGTAGAATCATGAATGGTTTTGGTTGAAAGGGACCTTAAAGATCATATATTTTCAAATCCTGATGTTGGCAGGGACACCTCCCTCTAGACCAGGTTGCTCAAAGCTGCATCGAATCTGGCCTTCAGCACTTCCAGGTGTTTATTGTTAGATGCTACTGTGTTTCAAGCATGAGTTATTTATATGTTTTTCCAGGTTAAATGCACTAAAGTGGGAATGCAGTCCGAAGACTTAATAGCAGGGAAAGGAGACATCTGCAACTAATGTATTTGTGCATGGAACTGGCATCCAAGCTAACAAAGATTTGTCAGTGCTGGCTTGGGGCACTTGACCCCCATCCTGCCATGGGACTATCATGAGTTAGTTTGACTTCCAAGATATGGCTTGATGAGATTGTGCAATATCTTTATATTGATGCTTGCTTCTCCAGAAAGCCTCAACCTGCTCTCATTTGTTGCTTTTGAGGCAATCCTACCATTACAATATCAGAGTTGTTTACATGGTCCAGGACAACAGCTTGTAAAAGAAAATATTTATCACATTCTGTCTTCACCATTACCTATTGACACAAGATGGAATCCTGCAGTTGTTTTGCATTTAAAAAAAAAAGACAGACAATTGTAGCAACGGGAAAGGCACAACCTGGCCTTGAAACTTGCTCATGCTGCCTTATAAAGATATTTTGCTTTCTGAATCTAAGGATCTCTTTCTCTCCTTCATCAATGTACACCATCCTTGTGGAGATTACTTGCAAGGAAACAATTTTATACAAGAATGAAACCCATTTCTAGCACCACTTCTAGGTGGACCCATTTAGTTCACCTAAGTGGGTAAGAAATAAGAAGAAGAGCCATGCCAATGAGCTCATTGGGTTCTCCACTGACAAGTGTGAGATTTTGAGAGAGAAAGTTTTGGTGGTAGGCAAATGTCTAAAAATTGCTTATTCTTCCTTCCCTCTAAATTTTCCATTGAATATCATTTACCCCTTACCAAGTAATGTTTACTTCTCTTTAGAACTATTCTGCTCTTATGGGTTCCAGATTTCTGTTCCAATGCATTTCAGGTGCCTAACTCTAATAGCTGGAAATGGGAGTTTGAAGAGATCTGAGTATTGGGCCACAAAGTTAAATGTATATTCCTAAATTTAGATTTTTCCAAAACATGAAACCAAAAACCAGATAAATTGTAGAATGCAGAATCTAGCAGCTCTTTCCTTTTTTTCTTTTTCTTTTTCTTTTTTTTTTTTTAATTATGCTACAGTCATTTATGGAAGAAGTGCACATGTGCTTTCACGCATATGTAGCTTTAGGATGGACAAGTCCTGATTCTGCAGTTTGCCCAGGATATAAGGAATAAAGGAATCAAGGTAAAACATTGGTGCTCTCAGGCAAATTGTTCACAAGTTTGTTTTAGTGTCTAGATGCAGAAAGATCATGTCTGCAGGACTTCATGTCTGCAGGAGTTAAATACTATCAGGCAGAAATTAAAAGGAAATTCTCTATAATTTTTGTTATTCAAAACAGTTTGCAGTATTTGCTGCCAGCACAGAATGTTCAGGTTTGGATGTTAACTAAAGGATTTAAAAAATACAAGCTCTGTGAAACTGGTCATTAACTGGTGAAGACACCTAAATGTTTACAATGGAAGGCAAAAAACATGCACTTAATTTCTACATCACTCCCTCTGTACCTTCACTCTCCTTGACCACTTACTTCTTATCCCCAGGGCATTTCAGTACAACCGCACCCTGGCCTTTACAAACTGCCCTTCTTAACTAGCATTTGGTGCCTTTAATAGAAGTTCCAAGTCATGCTGGTTTGCAACAGCTCTGTAATGTATGCAAAAGAGGAAAAACAGGATCGGAGCCACATGTTTGTGTTTGCTTCTAGCCTAGGGAGAGATTCGAACTTAGGTTTGCAGGAGGAACAGGCATTATCTTCTTTATTTTTACAATTCACAGTATGTTTCAAAAATTGTTATGGCTTAAAGTCCACAGCTTAAAGCTTGTTGTTGAATTTGTGCTTCTTTTGAAGAAAAAACCCACCCCACTGTGCTTGTGCAGGTTTGAAAGAACATAAAACATAGTGCCAAATGCAGTTCTTTTATGCAGGCAGGCAAAAATGCACTGCTCACTTACTGTTTTCCAAGATCTTTCGACAAATTGAGGCATGCCCTTTATAAAAAACTGTTCCCTGTTTCTAAAAGAACTCTGCATGAGTTCTTGTTTAGTAGCTCAGGACACAAAGTAGGGTGGAACAAGACTTGCATTTTGCAAATTATTATGCATTTGATCATCTATAGTTAATGCTGGCCATAAGAGCAGCAGTGCTAGGCCAGTGAATTCTCCAGTGAAAAGTCTGGCCTGTGTGTTTCCTCACAAAAAGGCACTCCTGAGTGTCTCAGGAGGGAAGGGATGGGAGTTTCTACCTCAAACAGCAAGGCTGCTGCTCTGGTCTCCAGTCAGCTGTGTGGTAAGGAGGCATTTGCTATTCCAAATGCCCAAGAAGGAAGGCACAGCAGCATAGCTAATGCTCCTCTTCCTCATAGGTCCTGCCAGCGTCAAGAGAGAAAATATTTCCTAAGTCCAAATCTGACAGTGGTTTACAGGCTATCTGAGCGGGAGTCGGAAAGTTTCAGGTCTTTCAGCAAGTGATCTATGGTAACACTGTTCAGCTGCTCTTAAAAAAATACTTGAATGTAAGTCCAAAACACTTTCTACAGTACTATTGATGCAAAGGTCAGAAAACAGTCATTTGACTATTATGAATAGACAACTATTGTGTGACTCTTTAATCTATAATTTCATTCTAAATATTTATTTCCAAAATCTAAGTCAAGGGTCTACAAATGTGACAGAATTAATTCAAAATGAAAAAGAATTCAATTCAGGTGATTTTAGTCATACTTTTACACACTGAAAACAAATTGATACAATAGTCTGCATACTGTTAGGATAAAATGACTATTTAGTAGAATAACGTAACGATCTAGACAGTTATTATCAGATGCTATAATGTGCTTACTTGGACTCTTCCTAAGTGTCATTTACAAGGAGCTAAATTTTCAAATACTGTATTTCTATGAATTTCATTATATAAATATTTAATTTGAAGAAAATGCGTACATAATATAAGTCTTAACACTTTTTCCTAACTGGAAGCCAGAGCAAGCAATTTGAAAGGAAACATAAGGACAAAGACAGATTGATCCCTACTAAGTAGTGGATTATTGCCTTATAGCTGCTACATTTGGTAAATACAGCATTTCATTAATAAGTCTAATGTAAAACTGGAAGACTCATATATACTGATTTATTTTATATTCTTTGAATTCAGAAAATTCTTTCATTAGTAAGATTCAGACCTCACTGGACACTGAGGTTCTGCTTTTATAAAAACACTGCTCTGACCTGTATGCATTAAAAAATAAGAAGGATTCAAAAAACTGTGGGGTGTGCAATATTCCTAATCCTGTTCTATTAAGTACTCTGTCAACTCAGGAAGAGTTATTTCTATCCAGACCTACTGTATTTTTGACTTACTCTGCCTCTTTCTCTCTGCTCACAATAAACAGTTCTTGATGCTTGAATGGAAGGAGCCCTTTGATCCCTACTTGTCATGTCAGCATTTGTCAGCATTGTCTGTTTGTTCAATGAAAGAAAATTATGTGAAGCATCAACCCTCAGCTCATTCTCTTTTGGGGTCCAAAGAGGTCTGTGCAACCATCAGCCTTAAGGCATCTCTTTGAGAAAGACTCCAGGCAGCTTTATACTCTTCTTCATTTTCAGGCCTCTCTCCTGCAGATAGAAGTTAGCTGACTCCCTACCTATCAGTTTGGATCTGATAAATTCTAAGGTACCAGCTGTGCAACTCTGTCTCTGTATGTAATTCTGCTCTTAAAAACAGCAGGATTATCAGTTCAGGTCAGATAAAATGCTTTGAATCCTATTATTGTTCATTGACATGCATTACTCCAACTCTCTCCAAAAGTGTTTGCTCTGGAGCATGAATATTCACTTATTGTGTCAAACTTGTTTCTAAAACTAAAAGACACTGAGGCTGTGTAAATTTATAATTAAACAATTTATATTCTGACTTATTGTTAAATCATTTTTTCTATATAAATATTTCAGAAGGAATAAGTTACTCAGACAAATGCTGTTTCTGTTTCCTATGTTGTGCATTCCATGTTGATAGTCAACACTCCTATCAAATTAAGTAAATGCTTTAATTCTGGCCCTTTAATTGTCACACTTGAAACAGAATAGTACTGTGTGTGAAATAGTATTTAGCATACTTATTTATTTCTGTTTTTTGGAAAAGATGAGTAGCACGTAAATACATACATACAGAAAAAACACAAACTACAGTTTTTTAAAGTTTGTTAGTAGGGGCATTTTACATAGGTTCAAGTATTGTTTGCTGAGATTTTTCAGCACAATTTGATAGCAAAAAGTAAAATATTTGAGAGAAAATATATGTTTTTTTCTGTTCAGGTAAGCTCTCTTTTCATGAAGAGTGAAGCTGGTAACATTTTTAACTACAGAATATGGGTATTTTTTGATCTGTAAGTCCATACAGTGCAGCTGCTCTGAGGAAAAACTGTCTCCTTCAACTAAAATGATGGTGAGTTTCCTATACTATTGTTTTTTTTTCAGTAAAGTGATAGTAAATTTGGGTTCATTTAGAGTTGTTTCTATTTTCTTATTATTATGGACTTTCAGCTTTAAAGTAGACAAGATATTGTATTTTCTTCCTCCTGGAAACAACAGTACTATCATCACAAGGATAATCAGCTTCTTTTAAGATACACAATTAATGCACACAGAGATATTTTTCTTACTCCCACAGTAGTTCAAGAGGCAAGTTTTCTCTCTATGCAAGCGTTATTGCACAACACAGGAGCAGCACTCCTGCCTTTGCAATCCTTCTCTTCCAAGAATGCTTGCTGTATTGGTCACTGTCCCATGTCTTGCTTCCTCAGCCATTATCCTGCAGCCAGCAGAGTAATCAGACAGAGGATATTGAGTAATGTATTCTTTTACTAGCGTTCCTTGCCTTTAAGAGAGAAGACTGTGACCATAGTAACCACCATAAAGGGAACAAGTGTTTGTGGCAATAAGAATGTAGAGAAACACTTCCATATCTCATCTTATAATGGAGTATCTGTTTTGTCATGCAAGATGCTGAAAAATTTTATTTTACATCCCAAATGCTGAGTTAAAAAAAAAAAAAAGACTGGAAAATTGTAAGTAAGTGTGATGTGATTACAAAAACAAAGTTGCCTTGCAATGATGCCTACTCAATCTCACATGCTAATATCAAAAGAGAAGAATATCCCTTGTTTCCTCACGTGCTTTATAATTAGTCATGAAAGAGATACTGAAGTTCTATCTATTCCTAGAGATACATCAGGATTAGGAACTGCTCCACTATTTCAAGCATTGGCTACAAAGAAAATGGAGACTTCTTTTTTACAAGGAGTCACACAGACTCCTTGTAAAAGAGAACAGGCAAGGCGTAATATGTACAAGTTACTCCTGGGGAGGTTTTAACACATGACACATGTTTAACACATGAGAACAGTCAGCCATTGACACAATTGCCCCAGGGAAGTGTTGGATTTCCCAACACTGAACAGTTTTCAGTGGGGCAAGATGCTGGGCTATCTTGTCTAGTCTGTGCATTGGCCAAAAATTGGACCTTGAGGTCCCCTCCAAGCCTGATATTCTATGATTCCATGATCTAAACCAGAAAATTCCATCATCCTATGCATCTGAATTCTCCTCATAAAATTCTTGGCTTTTCACTTGCATCCAAAGAAGCATTTACTTATGGCTTGCTTGCTGATGAACATTTTCATTAAAGTATATCATTAAATAACAGGGGCTGTGCTACAAATTAATTCTGTTATGCAGTGCCCAGTCTCCAGAGTAGCCAGGAGGCAGTCCCTCCTCCTTTGATTGACATGAATCAAAGTCCGGGAGACTGGCTCTAAAAACTGGCCTCATTGCTTAATGTGCCTTTGCATCCGCAAGGTTGTATTCTGAAGCCAGACCTTGGTAACACATGGGAGGAGAAGTTTACTAACACTTTACAAATATTGACAGAGACTGTTGACTCCAGAAAGAAACCCCCAACAAAATAACTAGCAGGTAACAATACTCTTTTAAAAACATAAAAGGATTAAACAAGTTTGCAACACCTTAGACCCTCCAGCCTTTTTTTCTTGTAGGCCAGAAAGCCAAAATTACAAAGACACAATGCTAGAATACAAGCCAGTAAAAAAAAATGTTAGTGCATGTATTAGGGAGTGGGGGAGTATCACAGAGAAGCCACAACCTGCTTCCAACTTCCCATGGGAAAGGCAATGAAGAGATCTGAGCAGACTGTATATGGATGTCCAGCTTCCAATGAGACATGCTGGAAACACTGGCAGACAAAACAGCTTGTGCAATATACTTCTCAAGCTGGTTAAAAGTTCTTGGCTAGGTGAGTGCCCTTGCATGGATCACTGATAGCACACTAGGTTCTGTCCCCATCCACCCAGCTCACAAAGCAGGGGTTAAGTAAAGAAACTTAAGTAAAATTAACCCTGGTAATTAAAGCCTGATCTGCATCTTTTTATCCTGGAAGACTAGATGAGGACAGCTCTTGTTTTTTAATCCTGTTGTTAATTTAGAGACTGTTGTACACTGGCATGGGTAACTGCAAACTGCTGTTGGAGACATTTAGTTTTGCAAAGCACAGAAGATGCACAAAAAACAATGACAGAAGGTGAATCACATTGTCAACCATCATGCAGAACTTCTGAGGATAGTAGGATTTTTGCCCTAATGATATCACCAGCAGCAGGCCGTACGGAAATGTGTCATTTCACAAGATGGGTCATACAGACCAAAGTGACCATACAGACCAAAGCGGCTTCTGGTTGGCACCATCCCAAGAGTTGTAGCAGTTCTCTGACCATCGCGACACAGCATGCCTTGATGTGAGAAAGCCTTGTAAACCTTTGCCATGAGACTTAAGCAGAAACCATGGCAACAGTAACTGTGGCTGTGCCTTATCAACATTTAACTTTGTATTCCGGCCCAGTTTTAACTTTTCCAAGTTTAGAGTGACCAACTGGCATAGGCACACATTTGCTCATCTCTTGGCTAAGTATGTTGGCTTGATTGCTTAAAAAAATTACTTATGGAGTTACAGGTTCCTCTTTTACCTGGATTTTTCTCCCTAATATTCTACAAGGAATTTTTTTCTACATATAATTGCAAGCACAACCTACCATTCATATTGTAATTCATTATTCACTAGACCAACGCAAGGACTAAGATGGTCACTGGGTGAGTGATTTTTTCCTTAAAGATCTACCAATCTCATACATACCCCTGCATTTTACTAATTGCTAAAAACCACAGGCAAATGGGGAAAAAAAGGCCCCAGCACTGCGTGTGCTTTGCCTTCAAAAGATATCATCATAAAAACTAAATTCTTAGTGCATATCAATAAAACATGTTATCAGGGCAGATATGCTATGGAAAAACCCGGCTAGACAGAAAGCAATTCAGAAGACTAAGGTTATGTAAGTTCAAGAAAGGTCTAATGCTATAGAGAGATGAAAGCCATACAAATAATTTGCTTTCATTACAAGTGCTTCTGCTCTACGTTTGACAAATTGCTCTTACTGCTGAAATGTAGCTTGAGCATGGAGACATATTCACAGAGATTAAAGGATACAGCTTTGCTTTCTGCTTGTACTGTCCCTGTTCTATTTTTGCATTTCATAAACAACTTTCTCATAAAATAGCTGTGATTTTACAAGGCTTCATTCTGCAGGGCTCATCATCTCTCCTCCGGATTTGTGTTACAGCAATAGGAACAAGGTTAGACAAAACCTCGTGGAAAAAAATCCTTCCAAGAGCTACCTCCTTGCTGACAAGCAAACCTTGATGCCAAGCCATGTAACTTGCACAGGTACTGGTGTAAAAAAGCAAACACTGCCTATCAGACCTAGCTACATATGCAGCATTGTCCCAAACTAAGGCTTTACTCTCAGACCCTACAGCTTTAACCCACAATCTTTTGCCTTACTCTAAACAAGTACTCCAATATAGTGTATGTTCCTCTTTCTCCATTTTCTGTATTTTTAGTTCAATGTTCTGCACTTCTGAAGGTAGAGCCATCACACATTCTGACCTCCCTTCAGAGCCTTGCATTTTTTGATTGATAAGGCTCCTTTTACCTCACACAAATACAGTCTAATTTCTTAAAAGCTGCAGATAAATAAAAATATTAGTGGCCTTGACCACAATCATCCTGGTACTTGCAAGGTCACGCTGTCTTTCCTGTACTATGGATTATGCAAATGCAGTAGATCAATAAGGCAGCTTGGCTACTTGGGGCAGCAGAGAACTGCAACACACTGTCTTGCAGCCATGAAAAGTCTACCAGGTCCTGTGCCACATGGCTCCACTAGAAGCTGCTGGGTCAGAGCTCCTTATGCAGCTTTTCCTCCACAGCCATTGTTGTATCTAGTAAGACAGGATCCATGTATGAGAAGACCCCAAGTTAAAAAGAGAAAGCTGTAGAGAACCTAGTAAAAGAGCAATATTGCAAACATTCACCATTGCAAACATTCAACTATGCATGCAGTTAAAACAAGGCATTCCTTAACATTATTCTGTTGCTGTATTTTCCACCTGTGCTAGGGCTTGTCTAACCTAGCAAAGGTGGAAAACATAGCAACAGAATAATGTTAAGGAATGCCTTGTTTTAACTGCATGCATAGTTCCTTTAATCAGTGGTACAGGGCTGCTATTACCTTCTGTTTCAACACTATTCTAAATCTTGGATTCTCTTTCTCAGAGTTTTATTGGGTCTATTTAGCATAATCCTTGCAATAGATCCCTGGAATAGATCCCAAAACCACTGAAAAATGCTTTGAATTTATTTTCTGAAACAAATCTTCATAGGACTGCTTCATGTGGAGAATGATGTCTCTTTTACATATAATGGAATATACCAGATGCTACAGTACGTTATTGAAATTTACATTGCCAGAAGTTTCTAGTGTGTTGGTCAGAGTAACATACAAAAGCTTCTATTCATACTTTGAAGCCATTCTTTCATCAGTATCTTAATCACCTCCTACTTTTACTCAGGGAATTTATTTTGAGGAGTATGTAGGAGAACAGCAATATTATTTGAAGGGAATATATGAAAGAAACCTACAGGTTCACAGGGTGCTGGATGAAAAACCGGCTGAATGTCAGAACTTCAGGGGTTTTAGTGCGTGGGGCTGCATCTGCCTGGTGAGCAATCACCTGTGGTGTTCCTCAGGAATGCACTGTAGGACCAGTTCTGGTCAACAACTTTATCAAGGATCTGGATGCAGGACTTGAATGCACCATTAGCAAGTGTGCTGATGATACCAAACTGAGAGGTGCTGCTGACTCTCTCAAGGCACAAGAGCCTTGCAGAGGGATCTGAAATAGATTGGAGCACTGGGTAATTATCAGCGGCATGAAACAAGAACAAATCCAGATTCTGCCCCTGGGATGCAGTAAAGCTGGGCACGAGTACAAGCTGGGAGAGCAGCGTGTGCAGAGCAGCCCTGCGAAAGGGGTCTGGGGGTGCAGGTGGGCAGCAGCTCAGGGTGAGCCAGCAGTGTGTGCCCGGGCAGCCAGGAGGGCAAACCCCACCCCGGGGTGCAGCAGACACAGCATCACCAGCTGGGATTGGGATCATCCTGCTGGATTCAGCCCTGGTGCCCCTCACCCTGAGTCCTGTGTGCAGTGCTGGGCCCCACACTCTGAGAAGGGTGGGAAGAAGGTCCTGGAATGGTCCAGAGGAGGACAGCAGAGCCGGTGGAAGGACTGGAAGGCACATCCTGTGAGGAGGGGCTGAGGGCTCTGGGTCTGTCTGGTTTGGAGAGAACGAGGCTCAGGGGTGACCTCATTGCTCTGTACAGCTCCCTGGGCAGGGGACCTGGAGAGGGAGTGCTGCTGTGTTCCTGGCATCCAGCAACATGGAATAGGAATGGTTCAAAGCTGCATCAGGAGAGGTTCAGACTGGATATCAGGAAACATTTCTTTAAAAAGAGGGTGGGCAAACACTTGAACACACTTCCTTAGGAGGTAACTGATATCCCAAACCTGTCAGAGTTTATGAGGCATTTGCACAAGGCTCTTCATAACTTTTTATCTTTTTACAGTTTTTCAGAGTTTTTACAGCCCTGAACTGGTCAGTAGTGGGACTAAATGATTGTATTATGTCCATTCCAACTGAAATATTCTATTCTATTCTATTCTATTCTATTCTATTCTATTCTATTCTATTCTATTCTATTCTATTCTATTCTATTCTATTCTATTCTATTCTATTCTCAGTATTTTAGTCTTGCAGATTTAGGGACTATTTCTAAGGATCTGAAAAGGTGAGGGAAATATGTCCACTGTCAGAGGGCTAGAATTTAGTACACAGGACCCCATATGCCCATCTGAAACCTTCTACATGTTCACAAGATTATAATTTAATATATCAATATTGTGCAAGATTGCCTTGAGGTTTTTTTAATAGGAAAAGATATCCATTCTCGCTCTTTAAAGCCAAGCAGCTCCTACCCTGGGGAAATGTTTTGAAAAGCTCTCATTGCCATTTTTGTGACATCCAGTCTGACTATAAAGGTTAGAAATTGAAAGATTAGTAGGTGTTGCTCCTTTTTTTTTTCACTTAGCTTTTTAGCTTACACTTCAGAAAAAGTAAAAGAAAATAAAACGAACACTATATTATATCCAACATCTTATGCTGCAACCACTCTATATATTATATCCACATATAGAGTGGGACCTGAATGAAAAAGCTGCCCCAACAAGGCTGGGGCAGATGTGTCTGAGCATTGGCATGAGCTGTCTGCCACCAGCTAGTCCTTTCCAAAGCAATATTTTCACATGCCTTAGAATAGCCACAGGATATGATCTTCTCTAAAGGGGCCCCACAGATGAAAATAAACTACTCCAGAGTGCAAAAAAGCTCAGCTATAAGAATTTAAGGCAAATTGTTCTCAATGCCAGACAATGGTCCCTGGCCAATTTTATGTACTACTGTAGATGTAAACTAGGCTTGGTTTGACAAAGTAAACCCAGCTGTTGAAACAGCTACCAAAATGGTGGACTGCTCTTTCCAGGGTTCTCCCACTTAATCTTGAAGCCCAGATCCAAGCAACAACTTTCCACAAGTCCTTCAACAGGATCTCAGCAGTAGACTTTAGCTGCAGAACACTAGCTGACAAAAGCTAACAGCTGAATCTGTTCTCTAGTGTCACACAGAAGTTTGCTTTTTATATTCCAGACTGGCTAGCCAAAAACCTTGGGGAAAGTCACTGCAAATTTCCTGAAATATATAAAGGCAGTTCTGTTTATCCTCTGCATTTCATAGAGTACAGGAAAGATTAAAGATTAAATGAAGAGTTCTATGCACTGATTATTCAGGATTTCAGTTGAAGGTGAAGAGCATTTTAGACTTTTAAATTTGCAAAATACAGGTTAAAATGCTTGTCAGCTCAGAAAGATGACAAAATACACACAAGAATGAGATAGGAATTATGGGGTGGTCATATCTTAGCTTTTTAATCTAGAATTAAAGCAAATCATGGGCAGTCTTCCACAGTCATTTGGTGCACTAAATACAAAACTTCTTAAGTTTCCAATATATAATCTGTAGAATTCTTGCATGAGCATCTCCAGTCTTGATAAACTGGATACATCAACAACTGGACATACTAGAAACTAGAGACCATAGGACTCAGCTAGTAATTAAAATGTTCTGCTCAGATTCTACACATTCTGGAATAACAAATGATACAAGTAATTATTTGTCTCTGAAAATTGCAACATTTATGAAGTGTAGTGTGCTATTATGGTCCAGAGCTTGGTTTTGTTTATTTTTTATTGAAGGTTTTTTAAACGGCCAAAAGGCAGTAAGATAATGAAAATTGAAATGTCATGACAACAAATCTTTGCCATTGGCAATAGCAGCTGGTGATACACAAATAATTTTTAAGTCACAGAATACTAGAGGGGCACATTTCTATTTTGTCAATCTTTCAATGTGATTGCACTCCTAAATAAATACGTATTTTGAGATAAGCTTTTCGTTTTCTGGCTTCAGGTTGCACTCCTTATTTATGTGCTTCATTGTAAGATATGCTAATTGTGTTAAGAGTCTGAAAGCCGGTGGCATAAAATGCTTTAGCTGAACTGCAGATCAGACCATGTAGGTTTTTAACCAATAAATTGTGCCTCCCTTCTCACAGAAGTTTGAGGAACCTTATACAAAGTGAAACATCAAAGGTTAAAGCCTTGCTTCATTAATCATACTTCTTTAAAGTGAAAAGCATGGGAATTTTGGTTAAGTAGGATTCAGGTAATTGGATTAGTTAGCTGTCTGCAGCTGTAGCTGCACAAACTGGGAATTTGTAGTTTCAAAATGGAAACTTCACTGCTTATTCTATGACTGCATCCTTCCCCTTGATATGAATCAGCCATGCCTTAGTGCTCTTGATTTGTCAGTCAGTGACAAGGAGACTTCTGCCCAGGCAAAAATATCAATACATGTTTCTTAAACTTCTCCTTTTCTCATCATCGGTATGCATTGTTCAGTTCAGCATCTTCCACAGCAATTCTGCTCTCAAAGCTGTCATTGCATTCTAACTGTGGGCAACAGACAAGGTCATATAATCCAGTCTTCCTTAAGAAAATTAATGTAATAAATATTATACAATATGGTATGTGATGTTCTATCTGCAGATTTTTTCTTATTATCCTTAGGGTTTTAATAATCTTTATTATTATTTTGCTGGGTCCTATCTGATATAGCATTCTTGTTTATCTCAAGCCAAAAAAATCTGTTTCCATATTTCATAATGATTCCTAAGAAGAACTTCAGAGAAATTAGAAATTCCTATTACCTATTCCTAATTAGTTCAACCTAAATAGCACAGACACTTGCATGGCACAGCTGCATTCCAAGAACACTTGTGTATTTTACTCACAATGATCTCTATAAGTGGATTTCTCAGTGCATGGATTATTGGAAATGGACATGTTCTTATACTGGAAATTAAAAAACCGGTATCTCCTTTGTTCAGAAACACCCTTGAGAAACAAATCGGGGGTAAAGATCATTTAGCATTACTGAAATTGTTTCACTAAGACATGTTTTCATTGATGATCTATGTTGACAAATGGAATTTCTGTAGCATTTCTCACTCGCACTTGGACAGTCTTGCTTCGAGCGCCGCACCCTGTGTACTGCAACTGTCTAGAGGTACAGGGTAAGGTAAAGATACTGTTCTTCACTTTTTGCAAAAAAGTGCAGGACGACGTCAGTGCTCCACTATGCAGAAAGGCAGCTCAGTTACTTCCTCAAGTACAGATTTTCCTCCAAACCAGAACAGACTTATCTGTTAAATGATCTTAATTGCAGAAGTAAAGGTTCTTTTTCTCACTCCCTTAAGAAGCATTTCAGACTGCTGAATGTATCCAGTTCAGTCTTTCTACCAAACTTCTTCCTTTCTGCTACTAAACACGCTGCCAGGTATCCTCTATTTCAGGGTAGGGAAACGTAGTAAGAACCACCAAAAGTCTTTAAGGAAGAGAAAGAGAGAAAAAGACAAACTATGACTCAAGGTAATATTTTCCATAGAACTTGGCAGGTGAAGGATGTCTGTTTTCTGTCGTAAATATATGAAAGAAGTGCTTATATTTTAATGTTTGCAGCTAGAGGGTTGTTTTATTTTTTTGTTAACCAGTGAAAAATACAGATTTCCACTAAAAATCTTCCCTTATGCAGATATATCGACGAGAGCATCTAAAAACTAGTATTTTCAGAGTTTAACACAAAAATTGAATTTATTTCATAGAAGTCAGTACTTAATAACATCTAATGCTTCAGTGACAATATTTGTGAAAACCTTTAATCCACTCTACTCAGCACAAAAAAGCCAAAGACTATCTGCACAGCCTCCTGGCGAAAGGTCTTCACACTGTGTTGAATACAACAACTTGTCATAAGCCTTAACAGTATCTCACAATATTTTTCTCCTTTAGATTGTCAGAAACCCTGCTATTATACCTGTCTCTTTGTCACATTAAGCAGGTAAATCATGGAAAGAAGGAACTTCTCTTAAAACCATGAGTTCTATTTAAAAAAAATTTAATTTACATAAACATTAGGCAGCCATCTTAGAATAATGAAGAAACAACCTGGATGCTCAGTGCAAAGTACCATTTTCTCTGAATCCCAGACACACAGATGCATTTAAGCATCATGTTTCATGTGAGACTTTCTGCCTCAGCCTGAGCTCCTTCATTCTTCACCAGTGCTACTTGATTCCTGCCCTTTGATGTACTGCTCTGCCACCCACTGGCCTCTCAATTCCTGACACTGTAGTGCAAGAAAAAACCCGATTTTCCTACATACCTCAAACTGATTATTTGAAGCAGATCCACTGGAATCATCTTGACAGCAAATGAAGCACTATTTCAATGTGGCACCTGTACTTTTCCAAAATGAAGAAATCTGTCTAAATGAAGTGTTCCTAAGGAGTGGGACAATAGACCATCCAGCACTTCAGACTACCTGGGTCACACCTATCCTGGGTATCACTGGGATACTGAACTTTCCATGCACTTGACTCTTACATAACAGTGATGAGTAATTTCCACTGGCATTAAAAGGGAAATATGAATGACCCATGCCTCGGAAGGCTAAGACCAGTACGTATTTAATTGTGGACTGAACACTTAGCTATCTAAAGTGAGGCTACATATTCTAAAATAAAAACTTAAGGGTTGGGAGGCCTTGAGTTCTACTTACCTGCATATATGAGTTAATACCAAATGTGGGAAGAGGAATTCCCACAGACTGGAAAGGTTTCTCTTGCCATTGCAGAAGTTGCAAATGTCTTATGGCTGTGCTTTGCATGTTAAAGATCATGTTGCTTGTCCATGGGAGCACTAACATTAGATAATAAAGCTTATTGCACTTCTAACTCCTCACAAACTATTTTTATGTTTTGAAAATTAAAATGATACTACTGAAAGAGAACTATTAGGCACTTAAAATGTTTTGGAAAGCTTTTACAGTTTTAAAGAAAAATGTAAAATATCTCCCCAGTATTAGAAACAATTAGCAGATTGTTAACGGTTTCTATTTTGACCTGTGAAAGAACATGATACTCACAGATTTTTTATTTGATATAAGGCATAATTGTGATACCTATATTTCCCTATTCATGTGGAAGCACAGCTTTTTGTAAACGACATCCAATATTCTGCTATGATTAATGAAACCCCTTTCTGTAGCACACATCCAGATAACTCATGGACACCAGATGCTCATACTGCCCTCCCACTTAAGCAAGAGTGGTCATTCCTGAATTCATGTCCTGATCATTAGAAGAACAGTACTCTTAAACAGCATCAAAAGTGTTCCTGCTCTTGTCTTGTTAGATAGTGTATCCTTTGAAGCTACTTTGCCAAAGTACATGCCCCCACATCTGGCTTACACTTCTGCTTTTATTAATGAAGCATGGTAAGCATTAAGATGCAGTTACCCAGCCAACTTGATAGCATGATACATGCATTTTATTAGAGAGCAGAATAGTTACAGTTTCCATAGCCACCAAATTGACCCTTATTTTAAGTGGTTTAAATTCTTCAGGGCTAAAAGACCGCTCTGTGTTTTCCTCTTGTAATAATGAAGAACGTGTTCCTTTTAATGATGGTCATATTAGACATTCTCTCAATCATTGTTACTAGGAAGCAATTACTTTAAATCAGTTTCCATGAAATAGAGGGAAA
>NW_005054427.1:495619-512601 GCF_000277835.1 Geospiza fortis | reverse complement strand
AAGATCAAGATGTAACTCTGATACTATGAACAAACTACAGAACAAAGGCGGTGGATAAAAAAAGTAATTCTCAATTAAAATATATAAACAGTGATGAGACCCCAGAAGCACCATCAACTACCACCGAAGCAGCATCAACTGCCACCAGCTGAGGGATCTAGGTGAACGGAGAACCCTTCCACATTCTAATGTAGAGGCCCATCCAAGTGTCAGGACCTGAAGCTGTGAACTGCTGCATCGGGAGAGGGAAAAGACCTGTACACCATCCAATGTCATTGATCAGACCACACAGCAATTCAAAAACAGGATCACCTTAGTTTCTGAACTATTATTCAGCATGTAGGCCCTGTAGCTAATGTCTACCAAAACATGACAAATATAATAGGGCACAATTGCTTTTCAACAGGCCAAAAGCAGATTTCCACTAACACATCTGAGGCAAAGGTAAGACGTTGAAATACTGAGAAGTCCAGGGATTTTACTACAACAAACCAAAACCAGGGAGAAATAGATCAAACATTTAGAGAAACAGATTGGTAAAATTTGTGAAATTATCTTCACTGACTTCTGATCCAAGCAGCACCCTTGTCAGCTCATTTCTGTTCAGTGTTTATCTTATTGTTACCTAGCTAGACTTAAAAGTTATGTAATCACCATAGAAATAAAACAAAATTTCATTGGGTGTTAATTAAGTTTACTTCATGGAAATTTTGCCTTCAGGACAGAAGCAAGACAATCAGACTCACAGGTTTTGGCAGTGATTACCTATGCTGCAGTGCTTGCTCCAAAGACCCACACTAAGGTACCATATGTAGTATTCTGCTGAGCCCTTTGAATCAGATATTCAGCAGAATAAAATATTGTGTTATGTTTCATTACTCTGTTTTAATATAATTTAATATACTTTTAATATAATTTTAGCACACTGTACTAGCTAATACTTTCATATAAGACAATGTTCCAGTTGTCACAAAACTGGGAGAAGTTCAGCCATAAGCGGGGATGCTGATCCCCATTTTGCCCTGCCTGGCAAAATGTCCCCTCAGACAGGTTAAGAAGTGGCAACTGCGCTTATTATCAGTTACCCACCAACAATTGCTCTCCAGGTCTCAATCATGTGGGTGAAGTGAACCACCTACTGATGTTTGTCTGGGTTGGAGGGAAGCAGGACTTTTGTTTGATCTTGACAATGGATTTACAGTTGCTCTCCTATCTTTACCTATGACTGATCACACTTGTGTAGACACTGAGCTCCAGAGCATCTACAAAAAAGAAAAAAACCTAAATTTCAGTATTTCTGTTATCTCCAGACATACTTTGTCTTAGCTATCTTCAGGTCCGCAATCAATTTGTCTTTTTAGCTCAGATTATTCCCAACTTGGGGAAAAAGCTGTCAGAGATATTTTTTTAATAAGCACCATGCCTGCCCATATCACCCTGCCAATAATTGTAAATCTGGATTGCTTTCTGTGGATTGTGTATGTCAGGCAAAAGTGAAAAGAAATAAATTAGAGTTATTATAGTAGCCGAGATCACAGATTTTGAATGAAGCTGTTTGGTGCCGTATTTTAGATTCACATTTGTTAAAAATAGCTGTCAAGGTTTTATGTCAATCTGTTAGCACAATGTTCAATTTCTCTTTCTCAGCAAGGTTGCCTGGAAACAGGGAAATAGTCTGAGAAATATTTTTCTGAAAGTGTTGTAACACGGGAGAAATCAATATGGCCACTTTGGTTTTATTCAGAGATTTAGAACCTCTGAGATTAAAAACAAAACCCAAAACCAAACAACCAACTTGTAGTGATCTTAAATACACCTAGTACAACTAGCAATTTGGAGGCAAGTCTTTGTTCATCACCCAGCGATCTGTCACTTTCACAATTGTAGTCTACACTGGTATCTCTCCTGGTGCAAGTAATTATCACATTCAAGGCAGAGTTCATCTTGTAATATGCAAACTTAGGGCTGACTGGCATCACAGGAAGAAATAAAAGCAAATTATTTGTAGCCACAAACCATGAAATTGCAGCACGAGGTGCAGCGAGACCACAGAATTATCTGTACTTGGAAGATAAACAGAAGTCTTATGTCCAGAGTAGCTCATTCAAGTGATGCTGCTGAAGAAACACACACCCAGGTGTGTTGTCAGTTCATATACTGTTTCATGTCATGCACGGCTGATAAGGGCAAGTAGGCAACAACAGGCAGCAACAGAGCGATGGCTGGGGTCAGTTATATTAACTGGTCAAGGGAAGAGATGATCATGCGAGGCTTTTTAGAAAGAGTTCCAAACTATGAGTCTCTCACTTGACTGTGCTGAAGTCTGTGCTGATGAATAATGCATCAGTCACTGCAAAGTGCTTTATGAGAAAAACAGCTAGGTTTCAGGATTTTTTCTAATGCCAAGGGTTTACCAAAACTTCTATTTTTTTTTCTTTATTGGTTTATAAAGAGGTTAAATAATCCAATACACCCTTAATTATATGAAAAACAATCACACAGGTTATGCACCTGAAGTTCTTGGGACACATGTATGGGTTTAAATGAGCCTTGATCAGGCTCCACAAGATTTTGACAGCTGCATGTTGACACAGGTGATCCTGTTCCACACCACCCCCCACTCCCTGCAGTTGTGTTCTTCTATTTTCCACATTTCTCAGTATCTTGCATTTGTAGATACTAGACAAGCACAAAAAATGCTGAACTATGAATATACTGAATGTTAAACCATGAATGCAACAAGCACAGGTGGATGGAAAATGTTTCAGTGGGGTCAGTTGTACCATTGTCCAGTCAGGACTCCAGGCAGATGCAAGTACAGCAAAAAAGAACAGTAGGAGGAGAAGACAGTGTCTGCTGGAAGAGCAGGGTTAACAGTTTATATTGAATAATTAATATGCTGTGTCTCACTATTCTCATTCTTCACAGGTTATCTGTCAGCAGGCTCATTAGTTTCCTTTTAATTTTCTGAGGTGAAAAAAGATCCAGCTTGATTTCTGTCAGTGATGTTTTTTGCCATCAGTGGGGGACAAGAGGGAGCACTCAGGATGCAGACTCATCAGTTACACCATGGTCCTTTAGACCATACAAACATGCCTGTTTTCTGTCTCCTTGCATGGAGAGTGACATTCTCCAAAACCTGGTCCTGCTAGAAATAAATTTACTCTAGATCTACCATTGACTTGATATGAAACATCCTGCAGTCATATTCTCAAATCAAATCAGTGCAGCATGGGTACTCACACTGAAAAAAAACCCCAAAGCCTCAAAGAAGAGTTTATACTCCACATATATGAATTTTCCTGTCCAAAAGGTTAATTGTGCAGGGACGACATGACAATAACATGAGTAGGACAATTCCGGTTCTTATTCATAACTGAGAAGGAGAAGTGTATATTCAAAAGTTGTTGCACTTTATATATTTAAGGAGGAGAAGTGTAATTCATATTCAAAAGCTTTGCATTTTATATATTTAACAGCGAAATTCGACGCAAGGCAGGACGGCCAAGAGTCAATACCAAGGAACCCTTTTGAGTTTTGTGGCCTTCAGCTAGAGCTATGGTGACTCAAATAATATAACATGCAATTTCAATAACCCTACAGGGATGCTGTTCATGAGTAAATGCAAATTATGGTGAACTTACGCATCCCTGGAGATTTACTCAAAGAGAATACAGAGATGATTGCCTTTGCGATGAATGAAAACTGCAGTACTCACTGTGCTATACCCACATTAGCTTCTGTGAGCAAGACATGAAGAATGATGGCAACAGAAAGAAGAGAATTGTTCTCAGGAGGGTTCCAAAAGAGCTGCTCCACGGGTGAACGCTCGTTAGAGAAGCTGGGGTATCTCCAGGGCAACTTGTTTCTATGACACTCATGCCACAAGCATAAGGTATTGACCCATACAACCCTATAGATGGAGGCGTTGGATTTCAGCAGTCTTTCAATATAGTCTCTGCATGTACTTTGCTGTACCACTGTTTTCAAGAGCAGTTTTCATGCTCAGCAGCTCTAATATGGACACCAGCATATGCACTCAGATGTAGCCTCTTCTCCACTGCTGCAGAAGTTCATATGCTAAGGTGCTCAAGGATACAGGGGAAATTTTAAGCATAGGCAGAAGAAGAAGCAGTCATCAGGAAACGTTTATCAAGTAAAAAACCAAGGATTAGAATGTGTGGGTTTTTCAGGGAAATTAACCGTAAATGGTATTTAATTCATAATTTACCAATGTAAGGATCACTCTGAACCTTTTTCTTAATAATGTATAATATAAATGCTAGTACTTCAGGAGGCTGGGGGTTGTGTGTGTGAATTGCAGTCCCATTCACCTGAGTTCCACTTCCCCCTTGATCACCTACTACCTCTAATGACCACTTTCGGTTGTCTGCTTTGTTGCTCAAGGCTGGTGGGAGGGTGTGCTGTAGTTTTACTCCCCAAAAGCTCCATTCACCTCACCGAAGTGTTATTACACTTGAAAATAGAGTAGTGCTAATTAATTTGAGACAGAGACAAGTGAAGTGGCTACAAAGTAAAACAGTGTCTTTTCTGTAGTGCCTTGTCTTTGTTGTGTTCCACAAGATGGTCACCCACAAAAGAGGCCTTTCAGAGGGGCACTCCTAACTGTTCAAGCAGAAGGCTTTATTCAGAGGGATCTTTAATTAGAGGCTGTAAGAAATGGTGGTGTTGAAAGTAGCATAGAATACACTTGGGGTTATAACACTGAAAGCAAAGGAGGAACTTGAACATTGTGGCAAGATAACAGAAGAGGGATACGGGTCAGAAATTACAGATGAGTTTTCGAGATGACTTGGTTGAGCCACTCACTGAAACTGATCTTTATACAGCCTACTGGAGATTTGTAGCCCAAGCATTGCAAGTTGCATGCTAACAGGAAATGATTTTCTGGCTTGCCTCACCACTTGCAGGTACTTATTATACACAACAGGTGCTTTGTGAACGGCTAAGAGTAGCTGAACTTTATTAGCAATGACAAGTTCAGTAAGTCTATAACTCAGATGATATCTAAGACCTTACCATAGATTTTCATGTTTGGTCGGTCACAGGGCTTCTGCATACACATGATGTACAGACTAAATAGTCTGAAACTCTCTGTGGAAAAAAAATCTTATACCAAGAAAAGATGAGTTTCACTGACTTATTAGCCCTCCTTCCTTAGAAGCCTGAGAACAATCAGCTATTGCATTTAGAGTAATTACACTTTGCCTGGTCAATGAAATTTCTTGTCTACATGAGGAAGGCCAATTTGAAAGTCCATTTATTTCAGGAGCGCAGGGGAGGCCTTCTCCCTCATTGTGTTTCACATTCCTCTCCAAATCGCAAATGAACATATTATTGTATTGCAACAAATCTGCAAAACCAAAAATGTTTCCTTTTTGAATTGTCCACTTCATGGAAGGAGAAGGAGGGAAATAGCCTTTTACTACATTTGCACAATTTCCTTGTGTCTTCATCCTGAACAGTATTATTCTCGTTCTGATACTGTACAGGAAAGAGCGCAGAGGACATCTAAAAAAGAACCTGAAGACTGATTGACAGGAAATTCAGAAAGCCGATGCGTCCCCGTGCTCTCCCCCCTCTTCCCGTTTTATTAAGAAACTGCGAAAACTGGAAGGAACGCCAAATATGACATAAGCACAATGGAAAACGTGCTGCCCTCATCAGGCAACCTGCCGTGAGGAGCGCACTGCTGCCTTCAGGCCAGACACTAACGCCGGACAGGCGCCACTACAAGCCCCCCAGCCCCTTAAAAGGGCGGCGGGCGAGCTGCTGAGATTGAGAGAGTCGTGCCGCCATGGGTGCTCGCAGACCCTCCTGACAGGGGCTTAGACTGCGCTGCCGTGAGGAGGGAGTTGAGGAACTGCTGTGTAGCTGACAAGCACCTGCCCCAGGCAAAAGGCGCTCCGGGAGGCACGGGGCGAAGGGGTAAGAGGGGGACACACAGCACTTCCAGCCCTCCCTCCTCTCCTTCGCTCCGCGCCGCCCGGAGCAGCGCACGCCAGAGCCAGCTGGGGAGAGTCGTTTGTGTCGGGGAAAAGCTCATCCGAGAGAACAGAAATTAACAAATTAAACAAAGTACCGCTGGTGGGTTTTAATGGTGGGGGTTTTTTGTTTTGTTTTGTTTTGTTTTGTTTTTTGTTGTTGTTTTGGTATTGATTTTTGGTTTTGAGGTTTTTTGCCTGTTTCCTTCAAACTTACAGACAGAAACTAATAGACCATGTATGATCTAATGGTAGAGTGGCTTTTCCTTCCTGTCATTTTTGCCTATGATCTTGGGAGCCCAGGAGATAATCACGGCTTAAATAATACATGAGTATACGCTGCACTTGATAGACAGCCAGAATTTAGGCATGTTTGGGAACAACTGTTTTTGCACTGGTTTCTCAAGGTGCTCAGGCCTGACTGATGACTTGTTACATGACCTGAGGGAATGGCCTGAAGCTGTGTCAGGGGATGTTAAGGTTGGACATTAGGAAAGGATTTTTCACCCAGAGGGTGCTTGGGCACTGGAACAGCTCCCCAGTGAAATGGTCGTAGCACCAGCCTGACAGAGTTCAAGAAGCATTTGGACAATGCTCCCAGTGCGTGGTGTGACTCCTGCGAATGGTGCTCTCTGCAGGGCCAGGGATAATTAGATGGTTCTTGTGGCTCCTTTCCAACTCAGCGTGTTCTATCATTCTATAAAGTCAGGTTGAGCATGGCGCAGGTGGTAAGATTTGTTTGCAGAAGCACAACCTTGTAACACCTGTAGCCACCCCTTTTTTTTGGTGTGAAATAAACCACAGGATGCACAGAAACGTGTCAAGACAGCACAGAGCCCTGCACTCATTTTTGATGGACTCAGTACTTAAAGCTGCTGTAGCTAGAGATGGGAAAGTAGGAAATACTTCTTATGTATCACTGAGCTCTGTCAGGTGGGATTACTGGCTGACATCTGTTCAACTCTATCTTGAGTCCAGACAGCTGGCTGTCAGGCTGGAGTGTCCAATCTGGGGAGGCAGTCAGTCTCAAGAGAAAATTTTGTAGTTCTTTATGTTCACAGAAACACAGAATAACCTGAAGGGACCCACAAGGATGATTGAATACAACTGGCCCTGCACAGTACCAGCCCCAGGAGTCACACCGTTTGCCTGAGAACACTGAGTGCTGTGACCACTTCCTTGGGGATCCTGTTCCAGTGCCTGACTACTCTCTGGGTGAAGAACCTTTCTCTGATATCCAGCCTAAGCATCCCCTGATACAATTTCAGGCCATTCCCTCAAGTCCTGCCACTGGTTGCCACAGAGAAGAGATCAGTGCCTTCCCCTCCTCTTCCTCTCACAAGGAAGTTGTAACTGCAGTGAGGTCTGTCCTCAGTCTCCTCCAGGCTGAGCAGACCAAGTGATCGTACCTGCTCCTTGTACAGCTTCCCCTTAAGGCCCTCTAACCTTATATTAATAATTACCATTAATGTCTTTCTCATGCTGTGGCACTCAAAACTACCCCCTGCACTCAAGGTGATGCTGCTCCAGTGCAGAACAGAGTGGTAAAATCCTCTCCCTTGCCCAGCTGGCGATGCTGTACCTGTTGCCCCTCAAGACAGGGTTGGCCCTCCTGGCTGCCAGGGTGCTGCTGACTCATGACCAGGACCCCCAGGTTCCTTTCCATGGCGTTGCTTTCCAGCTTCTCATTCGCAGTCTGTCCATACATCCAGGGTTGCTGAATCCAGCACTTTCCCCTGTTGGGCTTCATAAGGTTGGTAATTTCCCAGGTTCTCTAATTTGTTGAGGTCTCTCTGCTGGGCCTCCCTGCCCTCAAGGGGGTCAACATCTCCTCTCAGTTTTGTATCATCTGTGAACTTAATGCTCCTTGCAGTCCTTTGTCGGATGTTGAAGAGCATGGGCCCTAAGATGGAGCTCTCTGGTTGACCACAGTTTCATCACCAAGTCGCAGTCCTCATTTCTTCCCAGACCTGGAAAAAAACTTTTAGCCCCCTATTTTGCAGATCCAGGGAATTCAGTTGAAGATTGGCTTAAGTATTTAAATTTGCTGATTTCCTACTGTACTTTTATTTGCCTTTCATGGATTCTGATGCAGCTACCACTAATGAGAAGCTTCAGGTGCAAATCTAGGATGGGCTTCAGAGTAAAGTTTTCATTTTTGTACGGTGTAAGGCGTCTGTTACGAATTCAGCACATGCAGCCTCTCTCACCGATACTGAAAGAAATTATGGGAAATGAATAGAAGGCATGCCACATACATGACCTGAGCAAGCCAGTTTATAGTCTCAATTACACTGCTGTGAAAATAAGGTAGTTCATTAAATTCTAGTGAGGCCAGGTTTATACCACTGCCACAGTCACATATTTGTATATATAAAAATGTATTTGCATTTTTCTTTAGCATGATTGATCTAAGGCTTGGAAAGGCAACTTGTGAGTGTACAGAACATTCACCGTTATCCACACAGTGGTGCTGTTGGCATATTCTGGAGGTACTGCAGCAGAGTACAGATGTTTCTTTAGACTCTTTAATTTAGCTAAACTTTTGTCCAGGTGGTGTGTAACTAAGGACAGAATTTAAACAAAATACATTTATTTTCCAGGCATTCAGCCTTTCTGAACAATAAGGGTTCTATTCTAATTGCAATTCCATGTATCCAGATTAAGTTTTGTGTTTTCAGGCAGGTTCATATCATGTTATTTGTTGTTTATAAGTGAAAGCTAGTGTTCTTTGGCCCAGTGCAGGACTGGGGAGGACTGTCTGTTGTTGTCACATCTTTTGTCTTCAGTGTATGAAGAAGTGTGACCTGAGGGTTTCAGCTATGGACTCTGCTGTCTGGAAAGTCTTCTGTCAGAGCGAGACTCTGCATGCAGAGGAGCCAAGTGGAGGAGCCAGAGTAACACCTCTTCCTCACCAGCTGACGTGTGATAGTTACTGGTATTCTCTACTTCATGACTGTGAAGAGACACAGTCGTGGGTCAAATTTCTCTACATTATGCCACCACATGCTTTTGTCTAAATTCTGCCATGACAGTTTAACTCTCTGAGAAGAAAAGAATATTTTGGTTCTGATGCCCATAAACTCTGGGCCTTTCTGAGGCAATTACCAGTAAATCCTGTTTATACCATTCTGTACGACACTAATGAATTACTCTTGCTCCTTTAAAATTTACTGCTGCATTGGTTATTGTGGAGAATTAGGCTACCTTTACCTGAATGATTTACCAGCTTCAAATTCACAAGAATCAAGTTCTTTATTATCTTGTAAGTTAATCAGCCCTCACAGGCCTTTCTGCCCTTTCCTGCATTCTCTTCTGTCTACTTTGACTCCTTGACTGTTAATTTTGGAAGGAGGAAAGTAACAGCTGCTTCACAAAACAGTATATCTTGATTTTTCTTGGGTGTCAGTGCGTAGTTTGGCTTGAATCTCCCCTGATTGCACAATCATAGTGTAAGTCCAGACTTTTTGGTCATAATTATAAAGTAGGATTTCAGACATTTTGAGTTTGAGATCTCAGTTGATGTGGCCAGTTCTATGAGAATAACTCTGACCTAGTTTTTAATCAGTGCTCTCCCAGCTGTCTTAAAATATTTACAAGATATTTGTGTGAATGTATTCTGAGGGACACTTGATATATTTTATCAAAAATTTAATTGCTGTTCTAGAATGGATAAAAGATTTTTAAAAATCTATGCAAGTTGAAACAAGAAGACTAGATCTCCTGAGGACAGAGTTAACCTTTTAATGAGAAATTTGGAGTAAATTCTGTGCAGAGTCTATATTTCTTTACAGGGAAAATGCTTATTTTATGTCTGTATGAAAGACTATATGTACTAAGGCTGCACAGAGAATATTGCAACATATTGATGAAAATAGAACACATTGTCAGTGGAACACTTGATTAACGTGGACCGTGGGTCTGGTGATTTCTTATCTCTGCATCAGCATATACAAGGTCTAATTTCATGAAAGCTGACTGTAATTTTGTCTTTGCTTAAACTTACTTTGAGATATACTTCAGTATCTAGCTCTTCACTGTTTTGCTTATATACTGTAAACTGTGTATTACAAATTTCATTAAAATACACAAACTTTGCCAGTAGCAAGTTGTGAAAAACCTTTATTTGAAAGAGTAGTTTGTTTAGCTATGTCATACTTCCAATATGACTACCACTGTTCTCTGAGATGCTGTTTTCTGTTGCCAGAAAGTTAATATCTTGAGGAGGAGAACTATTCTGTGTTATGTGTCTGGTTGGGGCTGATATGAATCTAAAGTTTAAGCTCAAGAAGGTCTGCCTTTTCTGGGAATATGTACAGGAGAATAAACATTCTTTGTTGTTATTGAGAAGACCTGCATGCTTTCTAGAAAAGTTCTTGATGTGGCAGGTAGATTGCTCTTTTGCCAGATGGTGCTTTCTCTAGACTTGATCTGATCAGGTTGTATGTTTGAAGAAACTTGATTTGTGCTTGCTCAATAAAACCTTTTTTGGGGCTCTGAGCTAAATTTTGCCTAGAGATCTCAGCTTGCACTGAGGGTTCTGTATCCTCTGTCACATCTTTCCAGCCACCCATAATGTATACCAGTATGAGGCCCACAGAAGAACAAGAGCATACTGACTTCCAAGATGAGCATTTTTCAGTACTTGCCCCACTGGGTATGTAAAGGACCTCTTCCAGATCGGATGCTGGAACAGATAGGATAGCTCTCATTGCTATCAGGGCAAAGCAGCATAAGGATCTTGTTGAAGAACCATTCTCTCAGGCAGAAAATGCTTTCTGCCAGAATTTGAGAGTTGAATGTGGAATTTCCAATCTGCACTCTCCTCCATGGCCAGACAACAACTTTGAAATAGACTGGCAAAATATGTTTCATATTTTCCTTTATTGGCTTATCTAGTTAAGCATGCATAAGTAAGGGCTCTTTTAGCACCAAACGAGAATCCATATGGTCTGGAATTTCTATTTTTGCAGCAAAAGAGCAAAGTTAATAACATTACAAGAAATTTAATGCTCCAAAGTTAAGCACTCCACTCACTCTGATTTGTGATCTGCAGTCATTTCTCTTCTTGCCTTATTTTCTATGACTCTTCCAGATCCTACAACAAATAATTCAGGGATTCTGGAGACAGCAGCCTTATTTACTGGATAGCTTTCCTGCGTTCCCAAACGATCTGTTCTCTACCCTCAATTTTGCAGAGGCTATTTGGAAAAACAGACTATACTCATATGCTTACAAACAGCAGAGTAGCATCTGCACAAAAGGGCCAAGTTTTAACAACCTTAGTATTCTTAGTTTCTACCTGAAGATTTTACACTGAAGAGTGTTGGATTTTCCTGAGTTTAATTTAACTTCATAGATGGAAAAGAGGTTGTAAGGGTAACTGAAGAAAACCAAAATACTGATGCAGGAATAATCTTACATTGTTTGAAGTGGAAATAAACCAGGTATCAGAAGTGCAGGAATGGTGTGATGTAAACAGATTTTTCCCTTTAAGTATTTATTAAATTTATTAAATTAAACTTTCCTTTAAGTTCCATTTTGTTTACTTTCCCCACTGGTTATAATTAATGAAGAACTGGTGAGCTGCAATTTTATAGAAAGGCATGGGCTTAAGTTTTAAAGTACTTAGTTTGGAAAATGACCTGTGTAAGAAAGTATGCATCTGTTTAGTTCAAGTAACAAGAAGTCATTGGGTACTGGCCAATGCCTGGAAGTCTGGGGCTTGTGATCTTGCAGGCACAGCTCCAGTGACTCCCCCAAATAAGCCCAAACACTCTCCTACTGTTTTTACTTTCTTTTCTCTCAAAATGGAATTTGGCATGACTGCGTTTCTGATCCTGTGGTGCTCTGACACATACTGGTGCAAAGCCCAAGGACTGCAGGTGGGGAGTGTTGTACATAGCCATGCAGAGTTAAACAGTGACAGCAATTCTGTGCTAGCAGTTGTTACACATCCTAATTTTGTGGTCATCTCTTGAATTGTGTATCTATGACTGTGCTTCATGTACTGTTTTAACAAAGAAGTAAAGAAAGGGAACTCTTTTCTGGCCTTTAAAATATTGTCCTTCCCTACTGTTAAACAGTAGACGGAATCAATGAGAGTGTCTTTGGAAACATTTAATCTATTCAGCAGTTAGGCTTCATTATTAGTGAATGGCTAAATTTACATGTCCACCTGGGTTCTTTGTAATAGTAATAACCTGAATTAGAGAGAGCCCGAAGTTTTGCAGTGTGAAATTCATTATTTAGGGTCTGCCTCCTGAAGAAAAGGGCTCCATGGCCTACTCTTCCTTGTATGTATTTTCTGTCTCTCATGTTCTTCTGAGGCATCATTAACACTACATATTAGCCAGGTGAAATTTGTCTGAAAACAGAGTCCTTTTGGGAAAACGTGTGGTTTTGCATAGGATGAGACATAGAGTAGGAAAATAGCTGGAGATTAGTCTGTTTTCCTTTATACTTTATCCCTGATTGTTTTTGTTTGTGTCTGTTTTTGTATTAAATGACTTTGTGTTAAGTATTAACATTTGCTTTGGAAATCTAGTAACCTTTTGTGAAGATAAAGGGCAATACTCCATATATTCTGCTTTGATGTTTCAGAAGGATGTGGCTAGTTATGTGTCAGGATAGATCCACCTCACAGTACCCATTGCATTTCCATGTGGTGATCTGGACCTTCTCTGTTCTGGAGTTGTGTGACACTATTGTAAAAGCAGGCAGTGTCACTGTCATGCACCCTTCTCAGGTCTCTTCTGGGATAGGGCAAGCAGCCTTGGAGATGCACTGGAGAAACAGTGATGTTGTGTGATATGGATCACACCTTGTAGAAGCCAGAGGCCTTTTATTTTAGTGAAGGTGGAAATGTCTCTGAAAATGTCTAGAGAGAAATTGAGACAGTATTTCTTTTCTGAAAAATGTATGAAAGCATGGAGTTGTCTTTAGAGGCTGATAGGCTTTCTGAAAAAGATGAGTAATTCAGGACTGTGTTTGTCTTGGTTGACTGGGGTAAGGATACAGCTTGTTGCCAAAAAGGGAGAAGGAAGGAGTATTGAAAAGGAGATCAGCTGAAGGATGTGGTGTGGCAAGAGGCAAAAGAACATGTAGAGGAGATGCAATCAAGAACAGATTTTTTTGTGTGTGACAAATTAATAAACCCTTACACTCCCCGGAATCCCATCTTCTCCGGTTGCCAGGACTTGTGTGTGGGCTCTTTCAATGCCATACTTCATTAAGGACCCTTAAGGGGCTAACATTAACACCTGTTTGTGGTTATTTCCTGTCACTGTTTACTCTCCCAGATGGTACAAATACAATATGCCCAGTGTGTTAGGCATTTGGCAGTAATACACCCTTTGCCAGCTAAATGCCATTTATGTTAAATTTGGCAGCTATTTCATAGTCTGAATAATCTGTCCTCAGTCAAAACCAAAAACTTAGATTCTCAAAATAAATAGGAAATAAATAGCCCAATTGTTTATCTTATAGTTAGTTTTCTTGTACCAAAAGTGTCAAACTGAGAAGAATCTTAAAATCTAATGGAGAGCTAAGACTGAGATGGATGCTTCAGTGCAGTGGGATAGGGTGTACTCATGTGATCCTGAAACTATGATTTCATGACTAGAGGATGTGTGACTTTGTTCTGGTGACTGAAAACTACCGATATTGCAAGATACTGCTGCAGAGAAGAATGTAGTTTCCAGGTCTTGAATTAAGCCTTGCTGTTGCTGGAGGAGTGATAAACAGTGTTTTCTGGAGTGCTCTGAGAAGTCATCCAGTACTGGCCAAAATGTTTTGTGTGTGATGCATGACTTCCGTTTTCACCTCTCTCTGAGCAGGGAACATGTCTTTCTAGGACTGTGATGTTTCGTGTCCATTTGGAGTTCTAAAGAAATGTTTTATATTGACAAAAATAAGAAAAATATTGTAATTACTTGGCTTTGTCAGAGATAGAAGTGCTAAGGACAGAGGCATTTGCTGATTTCTAGCCCAGTGAGCAGAACTCTAAAAGGTGAGGAAATGGATACCTATGCTAAGCTGTTGATTGTCTGTTTGCTAAAATAATTGGTATATAAAATGCTACGTTGTGCATAAGAAAGGTCAAATGGGGGGCTTATGCCAGCAGTGGGCATATTGATACATTATTTTGAGGCTGAATCTCTGACAACTGTGCCTTGGTGACAGACATGATGGTAAAGCATTTATCTCTGGATTCTGCACAGGCAAATATCTAAACCCGATTATTTTACTACATCAAGCAGAGCAAAGGCCTTGTAGAGTTCTGAATGTAGTAATTTAGTGTTGAGGTCCTTACCATGGCACATGTCTGTCTTGTGTGTGTGTATAAATGCTAAAGTCAATTCAGAATGCAAGCCACTTTCAGGACAATTTAAGATACAGATTTTGAATACTGGTTCTTCACTCATAAGATCTTATATATTTGAGCAAATATGAGATTATTCCTTCATCAGCTCTTCCCTCTATGATGAATAATTTGTCAATGATCTAGTCAAACCCACAGACTTGGTTCTTGTAAGTAGAAAGGCTCTGAGAGAGAAGATAAAGAACAAGGCAAAAACTGCAGCTGCAGAAAAATCGTCAGCAACCGGTTCTATATTCAATGCAGATTAGTGAGAAGTCATCTTCCACCAGACTGTCAGAGAAGAGAACGGTTTTTAATATAAGGAGTACATATCACACACAGGTGGTCCTTTTTACATTTCAGTATGGCTCCTGCATCATCTCCATCATGCAGGGGAGGGCAGCTTGTGGGCAGTGGGTACCAAGTTAAATAACCATTGCTGTTGTCCTACTCATCATGTTTTATTCTCATCTCTTTGAAGCAGTCTTTAGGCATCTGTAGATCTAGGATATGGCTGCAGTATAACAAATGTACTTATGGTAGAATATTTTTCCATAGGTTTTACCAATCTTGATGGCCAAAACATTTATTTATTTGCTAGAAAAGCAACCTTCTTTTTCATTATGTCTGGGGCCAGACTCGTACATGTTGCACTCTAGTGACCTTATGCAAACTGGTCTTTTAGGTAGATAGTTAAGTAACTGCTTAAGCGAATGAATGGTGTTAGAAAGACAGACAGAAAGACTCAGGATGTCTGGCTTCTATTGTAATGGTTATTATGAACCTGAAACTTTTGCTCCCTTCTATTTGATGACCCTTCACTGAAGTGGGTATGATAAAAGAGATCATTTCTAAATTCAGATAAACTTTGCCTGTTTTACAGTGTGGCTTCTATGATCACCACTGAATACCATTGCCCAACTGAATGAGCACACAGGATATGCTTCAGATTCTGGAAATATCAAGCAGCTAACTCAGGAGTTGACTTTTTCTATCCAGACGGCCAACAACCACTGGTTTATTTTGGAAGTGACCTCCTGCTTACCTCTAACTCCATACTGATTACTGAGGTTTGTGTATCTACTTGTACGGTGAAGACTGAGGTGTGTGTTTTGAGGCCCAGGCTTGGAATCAAAGGGGTTGGTGTGGCTCCCTCTGTGTGTGAAGAAGAAGCTAAGGTTTTACTTTATTTTTTTTTAATGGAGGAGTCTTTGTAGTGCAAAGCAAGCCTCTTTCACTACAAATGTTTGACAACAGCTCTTAGAACATATTTAAAGCTTTGAAAGCTTTTGCCATTGGACTAAAAAATTGGAATCTCCAGGAATGGTTCGGTCACAGATTTTCTCAACAACTCAAGAATAGTTTCCCCTGTACTGGCATCAAGCAGACTGCCAGAGAGCCTGTTGTGTTCTTTCTGCCTGCTTTATCAGTATCACTCAGAAAAAACTAAATAATTTGAAATTACATGACAATTTAAATGCTGATAATTATTGAGATAGAATGGGCATTACCTGGTTCCTCTCACAACTGTGATGACATGGCTGTGCTGGCAGTATTAAACATGTTTGTGCTTGCGTATGTATATTCACAGAACAACAGGGCTAAGATGTTATTTACAAAGTTCAGGCAGAAAAAGTGTATTTGTGAGAGTTATTTCTCTCTTTTTAACTTGGATTAGTATTTGAAAGTGTCCACATGAATAATTTTTACAGGTCTGCTTGATCCATTTATTCTCTATCTCAGAAAAAATCCCTTATCTGACTCTGAAAAAAGTAAATCACATGTCATAGAAGTAAAGAACCTAGGCAGGAAAAAGTGGTGCCATGTCTTCTATTCATTCTCCTGAAGAATATCCATAGAGAGCTATGGAAACTCTGTGGAGTTCCTCTCCCTACAAGTTGACTAACAAATAATAAATGAGACATCCTTGTATCTATCATCTGAGACCTCTCTCTTTCTCTCAGGTGTTGTGTGCAGGGCAGCCTGCATAACAGTCTCAAGTATTAGGAAGAGAGCTGAGAGCACCATTTTTAGTTTTGGGCAGATGGACCATCCTAAAAGATGGTTTACTTCAGTCCAGACACTATTTAGCCTGGACTTTAGCTTGTCATCTCAGTGCAGTGGACATTTTTCAATATGAAACTAGGATTTTCCAGTCAGAACCCATTTGCACAAGTTTGAATCCTTTTTATTTTTTAATCGCTGCCGCTCTCTGTTTTCTTGCTCCCATGTAACATACATTTTTATCAGCAGAAAATGCTGATAAATTGGACAGGGGTTGCCATTCCGACTGATTCCAAATGAACTTGTATTACCGTTCCTGAGACACAGACTGCCTTTACAGCATATGTGTACTTTTGTGTCCACCTACAACTTCTGTTACCAAGTTGCCCTGCCCAAAGAGCAACCTAGAATAACTCCTAGTTGTAGTTATGCTAATGAAATTTAGCTTGGGCATCAGGTACTGGAGTGTTGTTTGTGGTCAGAGGGCTTTATAGCCTTTATTGACATGGATTTGGCCCACTCCAACAAGAGTTCTCCTCAAGCTGTTCCTGACACACCCTGGCAGAACCAAAGGCCCAGGGATAATTCTGAACAGACTGTTCATATGTGCC
>NW_005054427.1:460780-495570 GCF_000277835.1 Geospiza fortis | reverse complement strand
ATCCCTAGTCAGGCTCAATGCAACCAACTTTCCCGATGTACTTGCAGTGCTGCTGGCCATGGTGTTTGAAATTTGAGGATCTTTTCTCTGCTTCATGTCCCTCCTGTATATGAAGAGATAACGTTCTTGTGACTGCTGTTATTTCCAACCATCATAACTTTATGTGCCATGATGGGTCCCCTTTTTCCTTGTTCAAATGCACAAGCTACAAGACTTCAAATGAAGCCAAGAATTGTTTCTGCCATTGTCCTGTTGCTTGGCTTTCACAGAGCACTTCCAAGCATAAATGGCATGTTCTGGTGCAAGCTCAAAACTGTACTTGTGTATTTGGACCTAACCCAACCTGTCTATTTTGGCATTGTGATACAGAAACAAGAAAGAACAATTATTATTATTAAACAGAATACCAGCTATAGTCAGCGTATAGGGTCAGTTGAATATCCAACACTGATCAAATTTCTGGAGGGCTGAACAGACAATATGTCTACTTTTATGTAAATTCCTACCAGAGGACTCTCAACCTGGTCAAAAAAGCAGGCTATATATTTTGTTCCTCAGATATGGCCTTTATGCATCTGTTTCTGAACAACTGGCTTAAATGAACATGGCTTGTTTAAAATAATATCCTCTGGTTCCCTGAGATGCTTCCTAGAGTCTGGGGGTAACACTTCTTTTTCTACTTTCTCCCTGGAAATTTTTTTCTGCGATTGCAGCCTAGAGAGGAAGGTCTATAATAAGCCTGCTTGTGCCAGTGAATTGATTAATAAAATACTGTCAGATTCCTTACAAAGACTTGTTCCCCCATATAGCATGACTATATTCATGTGCATGATGTTATACTCAGAGTCTTTATGGTAGAGGCAACTGCCTTTTATTATCTATCCTTTTCTTCCCTGAAGTCTTCAAGTCTTCAGGCTTCTCTACTTCACCTCTTGTTAGTGAGAGTGATGACTTTCAAGTTCTTGTCCTTCTTGCTGAAATCTTCACAGGCATTACATATTGTCTGCATCTCCTTCTCATCCATGAGGATTTCAAGTAAAAGAGAAACAGCCTTTTTTCCACAGAAGTGTGTGTTCCAAAAAAACAACTTAAACAATGAGAATCTTTAAAATCAATTAGTAGTCATTGAAATTAATTTCTTGCCCAGTGGAAAAGACCAATCAGCTAAATGAAATTTTTTTCTGTGTGTAGAAATCAAGGTAATACAATCTAATTTGCGGGGTTGTTACCGCCATATAAGTATGATGTGTCCTTATGCACTGTGGGTGTTTTTTTGTTATTTTGTGAATAAATTTCTTTAGCTGAAATTTTGTTTTTCTGCTTCTCGCCTTGAAAATAATCTAAGAGATATGGAAACTGTGCTATGAGTTATTCTTCAGTTTTACACAACAGAATTGAATAATTTTGCTGTGGCTTTCATCTTTGTTCTGCCTTCTTTTCTATTAAAACTCAATGTTAAACAGCTGTTTGACTAGCATGAGTGGTGCTTCTACTTTAGTTCAAGGCACTGAAGCTGTGTTTAGTTATTCCGAGGGAAGGAAGGCATTTTTTCATTAAATCTGTGGAAAGAGACCTATAGCATTTTTTGATGTAAGACTCCTGATACAAATTGTAAATTTGCTGTAGTGGGGAGAATTTTGTTATTGCGTTTGGTTCCATGACTTGTTTCGGGCTTGTTTGGCATTCTGAGCTCGTTACTTTTTATTATTTTTTTTTAAATATTAGGGCTGATACATTTTTGAGGCACTTCTTCACATAGGGCTGTAAATATTTGGTCTTTTCTGAAATTTCTTATTCCAGACCAGTGTCCTTATTTCCTTCTTCACTGATTAGCTGGCTCAGATAGCATTGGGACAACTGTTTTTCCTCTCTCTTGTTAGGTTTCTCTGCCTTTCTTCAAAATTCCAGCATCCCATTTGGTACCCTTAAATATTTCTCTGTTTTAGTCTCTCTGTGTTCTGCTTTACATTTTTTATTGATATTATTTAGTTGTAAAAACTAGAAATATTAGAGCTGTCAGCCATCTTTTGTGCATTTTGCGGTTATTCTGTAGTTGCTCTGAAAGTTCTTGTGGAGTTAATAGATGCCCTGCAAAACCAGTCATTTCAAGCATGCTCATTTTCTCTTTTGCTGGCTATTTATATTCATCAGTTACTTTATAATTGCATTATCAAACTCATATTTTTTGTTTGAAGTTCAGTAGTTCATCTTGCAAGATGTGCTAGAATTACTTAATATCACAAAAGTGATATTTTTAACTAAAAATTTAAGTTATTACTTTTTTGTGTGTCTTGCATAGGGAGTAAACTAAATAACATAAATGACACATAGTTTATGGGACAAAGTCTGCTTTTGTATTCCTTCTGGACTGATCATCCATCATGGGTAATATTTCTCTGCAGAGATAAAAGTGGCTCCACTGTTTGAAATGCAGACTTGGGAGTGCTGGGTTTCTAATGAAAGTGATTTTGGACCAAATTTGACCTGTTCGGGCCATTTAATGCTGATGGGGAAATGTTAATTGCAAGAATACATACAGTATGTTCTGTGCATACAGTATGTTCTTCTCTTTCCACATGATCTGTAAATAAGACTAGATATATTACAGGGAAGAGAATCTTTGAGATTTGTGGGATTAGAAGATTGACTATTGACTTCAACATCTTGCCATTCAGAGGAGGTGGAGTTGCTTTTGATTAGGGGGTGAGGGTTGTTGTTGATTCTGTTTGTGGTGTTGGATCTTGTGTGGGGGTTGTCGCGGGGGGCAATTCAGGCTGTTTAGTGGAAGGGTCCAGAAGTAATTTAGTTAAAAATGCCAGCTTTGGGAGTTGGAGAGGAGGGTTTGAATCCTTTCTTCCTGAGATAGGATGGTGGGGTAACTCTAAGAAGGGGTTTAGTCTTCAATCTTTGGCTTACAAGACCAATGTTTTTATAAACTATTAGAGTTAATTAGAGTTTGAGTAGTTTATTCTCTAGGGCGGACGCAAGGGGGAATAAAACTAGGATGATTGTGAAATATGTGAATGATCTAGTTGGCCAATGATGATGAATGGGTGTTCTGCTGGCTGGCTGCCTACTCAGGTTAGAATGAGGATGTTAGCGATTAGAGTTCAGAGCAGGATTTGTGATAGAGGACGGAAGGTTATTGGTCGCAGTTTTGATGTATGTAATAATGGAGTGAGGAATAGGACGAGGATTGAGGCAGCTAGAGCTAGTATGCCTCCTAGTTTGTTTGGAATGGATTGGAGGATGGCGTAGACAAATAGGAAGTATCACTTGGGTTTCATGTGAGGGGGAGTGACTAGTGGGTCAGCTGGTGTAAAGTTTTCTGGATCAAGTATTAGTACAAATCCTAGAATGTCTTTAATGGTATAGTATGAGTGGAAGAGGATTTTGTCGCAGTCTGAGGGAATGCCTAGTGGGTTATTTGAGCCTGTTTCATGAAGATGGATGAGTGTGAGGCCTACGATGATGAATGGGAGGAGGAAATGAAGGTCAAAGAATTGGGTTAGTGAAGTTGAAGTTTTAAACATCTTGCCTTTGACTTTTTTTTTGGGAATGCTTGCATAACTGGACAATGGTCAATACAAATCTTTGACAGCAGAATGGCCCAAGCTTTCTGACTTTTTTAGGGAGGTTTGCAATTTTCAATTTGCTTTATCAGCACAGCAGCTAGGTTCTGTTCTCTGAACTGAGGGTATTAAGATTTGGAAAAACTTGTGAAATATATGTAATTTTGCAGAAGATATAGAAAAGCTACATCAGAAACCATTAAGAAAAATGATTATTCAGAGATGTCTGTTGTAGTCTAACCCAGAACTATTTGACACAGCACAGCCCCAGTGAGTAGGTTTTATGCAAACTTTTGCACTGTTTAGTGGCTGATGACTCCACGTGCCTTGTATTTCACTTCATTTTTAACCTGTAGACAACATTTGTAAGGGGAATAGTTATTCTACAATCATCATTCCCTGACAGTAAAAAGTCAATCTGGGCGTTTGGAAATGACACAGTAATTTCTTGACCCCTGTAGAAAATCTCCCAGGGACTTTAGAGAGGTCATGCAGACATGTCAGCTTCTATACTCTAAGAACACATATTGACATGGACTCAGTATCTGCAGTACACAAGATGACTGTCACTGTGCTGTGATTGTCAGTGTCTGCTCTGTGGTCACTTCCCAAGCTTCAGGGAGAATACTTCCTCCTGCTTTGTCCCTTTTTTCCCAGTACAGGCAGAACGTCATTAGAGCTTCTTCCTATTCTCATCCCTCAAAAACTGTCCACATGGCAATGAAATACTGCATTCTGGAAAACAAAGAGTATTCAGTTGAGGAGAAATTCTTCCTCTTCTTGTATGTGAGGCCTGAAAAGCACCTAGCACTGAGGGATCAGCCTTCAGTCAGTTTGCTGCAGGCTGCTCAGTACTTTATTGCTGGACACCAAGGGAGACCGCTCCTGACATGACAACCCTATTTGTGCAGAGGCTCAGCAGCCTTGAGCTTTTCAGCAAGGCCACTGGAGAGTCCTTGACAAGAGAATTTTGCTGAGCATGCAGGCAGCTTCTGGAGTGGCAGGAATGACAGGAAGCTCTACCCCAGAAGATGGAAAATTCCATCTGCTTATCTCTCTCTATTCCCTGAAGTATCATGCCTGACAGTTGCTTCTCTTATACATTATTTGTAGGTTACACTAATGCTTTCTGGAAGCCTAGAGTCAGCAGACTTGGTTTTCATGTGATGTTTACATACTCTTCTTATCACCTCAGGTATTATTTTACTTCCTTATCTTGAATGTGCTTGGTACATGAAGTTTTCTGACCTCTGTTCTTCTCTCCCCTCCTGCCTTCTTTTCTTGGCAGCTGTAATTTCTACACTTTCTTTCCACAATAAACTTTTATAATTTAATTTCTTCTTTCTCAGTCCTATTGTAGTTTGTACAGGCTCCTACTTGCCTGGAAAGTCCTTCCTAAAATTTCAGTTGTCCCTACAGGAAGTGTGAGTCTTGGCCTATATATCTATCCCTAATGTACAGTGTATATTACTGACATTTACACTTGACCTAATGATTTGTAGGATCATGTGACAGAGAAGTTACGGGGGAGGGAGGGTGTCATACTCCCCTTTATTTTTTCTGATAACTTCTGGCTTTGTTGCTATGTATTTCTAGTTGTCTGGTTTTAAATATTTCTTTCATGTGCTCAAAGTGTAACCCAATTTAACAACTTTCGCTGCTTGAAAAATATTTGTTTCTTTTTTGCCTTTTTTTTTAGATAAGAAGCTCAACTCTTCCTTTCACACTCTTTTTCTTTACCTATTTTTGCATTATACAAATATACCTTTTTACTTTGTATACTGAAATATTAGTGCCATAATGTGCGAAATAATATTTTTTCAATATTAGAAATAATTGAAAAGCTCTGCAGATAGGACCATAAGTTTTCAGTGTCTGAAAATTAGGGACCTGGGTCTATATTCACTTTGTGTGAAATTCTCTAAGTTTATTTGGATTTTTATGTCTGTAAAGGAGGCTCAATTTGCTTTTAGTGTTGGATATTACATATAGTACATGGCCAGAAGAGACTATTCTGATCCTTGTCAAAATCCCCACATTTAATATATCTAATATATCCACACTTGTTGATCAGTGTTGAATTAGAAAGCCATTCACTTGAATAACCAGCAGAAGCTCAAATCTTTTTCTGCATCTGCTTCCAGAGTAAACTCTCGCCATGACCTCTGCCTCATTTTGTTCCTAGATGAATCAGTGTAGAGCTGACTTTCTTGAATTAAACATTGTTCTTTCTATGTACCTTCCCAAGTGATCCAAATTCAGAGGCAACCTGATCCTACCTGATTATTTTGTCCAAATTTTATTTCAGTGCCATCTTTCTAGGCTTCATTACAGTTTTACCTGTCAATCTTAATTGTGCAAAAAGCTATTGCAAAAACCACAGTTCTAATTAGGGTGACACTTTATTCCATGCTTCTTAGTTTCGTTGGTCCTTGATAAGTGTAGTATAAATCTGTCATCACCTTTGGTGCCAGCAATGTGGAGTGCCCCTGGAGGCTGGAAGGCACCAGTGCCTCCATTTTCTTCATAACAAGATACTGTGAATCTCCAGCCAGGTGCAATACAGGTGCTACTTCCCAACACGGCTCCACTCTGCTTTCCCAGCCCCACATCCATATCTCTGGATGAGATATGGAGAGAGACCCATTTATTAGGCCTCTCTTGCTGCATTTCATTTTCAATCAGTTCTCTGGTATAGAATTTTCATCATATTCTAAGCCATCTCAACACATGAACATGAACACTTCATCCAGACCTGTTGTACAGTTTTTGGATGCAAGTTCTCCATACCTGTTTTAGTTTAATTTTTCAAAAATTGCTTATTTCAGTACCTGTTTAATGCGACCTTGTTTTTATAGGTTTTTTTTTTTGTAGGTTTGTGAAGTTTTGTTATTGTTGTTTTGTTCTTTAATTTTCTTGTGGCAGGAGGGAAGTTTGGCTTTTTCTGAGCTATATGATGAAGTTTTATGGCATAATTCTGGGATTTGTATTTTACTAACAGTAATTAAATTTTTTTCTGTGTCTGGAATGCCTCTGTTACTGGGATTCTTTTCACTCCTTGCACTCTTAGGAATCATCTTACTGTCCTGAAATCTCCATGCCACTGATTTATGTCCTTGTCATGCTACAAAATTTCTATAAGCCTGGCTTATAACTTAGTTTCCTACATATCATTGTCCTTAATTACAGTAGAAGTTGTGCACTTTATTTTGAACATCAAGTAGAAAGAAATTTTTTTCCAGGTAAAATTTTTTAATGCTGTTGTTCTTAACCTTCTTACTGAATGTTGTTTTGTCTGCCGGTTTCTTCTGCTCACAAGGAACAATTCTGAGAACATGAATTTGGGCAGAATAAGATTTTTCTTTCCTCCAGTTCTCTGCTATTCGTGGTACACTTGAGCATCAGATAACAAACAGGCTTCTAAGTGCTGGTTTTGTGCTCCAATTTTATTTCTTCTGCTTGTTTGAGGTTCATTATTTCTCCTAAATCATTGCCAGCATGAACATTGGTAAAGAGACAAACACAGTAAGAAGCAAGAGTTGTGCTGTTGGGATTATATTCTAGTGGACACTGAATGCTGTTTTCTGATATGATTAATCAGCTGAAATGCACAGAGCTTTTTAGACTGAAGAAATCCATTTTGAAAGGGAGTCTGTTTGGTTATGACCGAGATAGGAAGGTGAGGATTTCTCCTTTCCCTCACAAGATTTCTCCCTTCCCTTCCTTAAGTGAGGACAGGGGGGAAATATTGGTAAGTAATACTAAGACATGAAAGTGGGGGAGGTAGTCAGGCTCAGCAGTCAGGCCTTGATTTGTAAGCCACAGATATGTGCATGGAGCATGACAGGGCTTTTGAAGCCAGGGGAAAGTGCAGGCTGCAAAGGTCCTGGGCAGAATGCTAGAAATAGAGGACTTGGCTTTTGAAGGGCTTTTGAACTCCAATCCCCATTGTATACAAACAGCTGCTGGGCAAATGTGGCCATGGGGAGGCGTGGCCAGGAGGTGCAAGAGAAGGAGCTCGTCTGTTGTGCTCAACACATGAAGACCCCAGCATAGTGTTTAGTTTGGTCGGTTTGTTTTCAAAGGCGAAGAGAATGAAGAAAACAGGCTGTGGTGCCATCATGGCACAAGGCTCAAAATCTCCACACTGTGACAGCAGTGGTCTCCCTTCATGTGGATTGTGATTTCATTTAGAGGGCCTACACACAGGTAGGCAATGTGGATGAGAGATGCTTTGCAGGGCTAAAGTAATATCAAGAAGAAATCAGAATGCTGGGAAGCCCTCTAGGAGATGCAAACATGCCTACACCAGGTCATCTTTCTGCTATGCTGATCTTGGAGGGTCTCTATGTAAGGAGAGCCCATGCAGGGGTCAGGACATGCTGTGATTTACCCAGAAAGTGCCTCTGGTAATTTCATTCCCCATACCACTGAACAACAGCATTGCTATCCTGGGAGCTATCCATGGGAAGGGGTTATTATTAAACACAGGTTAATTGCTTATTTTTTTGAAGGGCTGGTTAGGGGCGCTTCCAAGAGTCAGGAACAGCTCAACGAGAAGGTTTAGAAGTGTGCTATCAGTATTGGCTTTGGTATAGGCAGAAGTGAAAAATTCTTGGATGTGGCCCTGTCCTAGTTCAGGGCAAATTTGGGAGAGAACCAGTTTGGGCCAAGTTTAATTTCAGGTCAGAGAAAGCTCCTTATTATTCCAACCTGGCTATTCTAATTGTATTATGAAAATATTCCTGCAGGTTTGGCCACTTCATGATCAGACCAACCTCATTGTAAAATATGTCAGCAATTTAAGGGCTTTTTCAAAGGAAGAAATATGGGAATGAGCGTGTCTGCTTTCCTTAGTTCTCTAAGGTACACAACCATTTTTATTTTATATTTTTGAAAATAATTCCTTCTCTCATGTGGTATCCTCTCTACCAAACCAGGCACATCAGCACTTTTAAAGACAGAAACCTTTCCAAATGCTTCTAGGTAGCTTGTGTTGGTTGTGCCTTTTGTTAATAAAATATTACAGAAAAAAATCTGACAAGAGAGAGAAACTCTTAGGTTTTTTTTCAGAGGAAATGCCTTTACATAAGCACTGATAGCAGCTGGAGGGTCTAATGAAAAAATACAGATTATTGATATTTAAAAATAAATATTTACAATGTGTAAATAGCAGTTTTTAGGACTGTAAAAATGTAAACCAGTTCATTTGCCATCTGCAAAGAAATTGTCTGGTTTTATTTTTAATGTCTATGGTCAGTAGCAGGAAATTTGTACTACTTATGTGAATCCTAATACATGGAAGTATTTTCATTGCTGTATTCATTCTGTACTTGTACTGGAAAAAAAATCAATAAAAGGCTGCAGTAACACTGGTATGACTATTTATAACAAGCCTAAAAGTTTTTGCATCCCTGCCCCTCAGCTGGAGAAACTAAAGTTTACTTGACTTGCTGCTTGCATTCTGTTTGATTTTCTTGGGTTTTTGTTTTTTTAAGAATGGGAGACTGGGAGGTGTATTGAGTGTAAACCATCAATGCCAGTAGCTCTTCAAACTTTTCCGTTTGTTTGACAAAAATGTTCATGGTTTTGTAGAGGTATGATATTTAAAAGATTCAGTTCTGTTTAATGATTAATATCAAACAGTTGGTAGGTTTTACCTTTGTCTTTTAAAGTTCTCATAGATAGGAAAGTGACAGTAAATCATCATCCACTGAATGCAAAGAGATGTTTTAGTCAGCTTTACACACCTACTCCCAGACTTCCTGTGCAAAGAGGATCTTGGCTCTCAAGGACACCTGCAAAATATTTCCTAAAATGAGACAGCTATCAAGGTGCTAGAAAGGAAGTGACATTCAGTTGGAAGCAAGTAGTTCTCCAGTAACGCAATCTGAAAAACTGCTGGATCTGATCCCTCCATAGCAAGCTGCAGGGTAACACACTACTCAGCGCAGTATTCCCTGACTGTAATGCACAAACAGAAGGACAGTGGTAAGGCAAGATAGACAAATATCAAGTGTTTCCAAGTCTTGATGGCTGCATGTCATCAGTAGAAAGATCACAGATTTCACCAGCTCGTGATGTGAACTCAAAAACCTGTTGAGGTTTGGTTTGGCCAATCACTGTTTGAAACAGACATGGGTAAATATGTTTTCCAAAAGTGGCTTTTATTTGCCCAAGCAACAGACAGATGTTTTGAGTTCTTACCAATTACAGGCCTAGAGTATAAAAAACTGTGGGTCACTGGTTCTGATTTTGACATTTCCATTCATAAGAGAAAGACTGAGCTCTCTGAGAATATACTAACACATGAAAACCAATTATTTGCTCTCACTTGAGCTCTACAGATTATCAAAAAGTAAAATGACACAATATACTCTGCCCTCAAGGCAAAATAAAACAGTACTGTATGCACAGTTTGAAGAATATGTTTCAGGAAAAAGGCAGAACTTTTGTATTTGACATTAGTAAATAAACCTTATAGTAAGTTTGACCAAGAAAGGCTATGCTTTTTTCATTCACATGGGATGATTATTATTGTTTTATGCCACTGTTTCACTAACACTACACCATATATCATACTCCAAGCTAATCAGCCAACAAGGCATATTTCAGATGTCATGAAAGATAGGCAACATGGCAGTGTAAATACCAATGCTTTTAAGTGAGCTGTGTGCTTTACATTGAATGGTTGTTTCTGGGTTCCAAGGTCATCAGCTTACTCTGTGAGCAGAGGACTTTGCATGCTGGAGGACGTGAGGGCAAAACTGCTGTCTCTTAGGATTACTGCTGTATTTGAGAGGAGGTGTGGGGCAAGTGGGTTGTGGAAAACTGAAAGGAGGTTTTCCTCCATTCCTGGAAACTTCTCTGCCCCATCTCCATCAGAGCATGGAGAAACCTAGAGATCCAGGGTGAGATCCCACAGAGATTTGTCAAGAACTAGGGAGGCCTGCATTTAGGATGCATCCATAGCCTACATCACCATCCATGACCTGCAACTTCAGACTGGAAGTAGGATGGATACCCAGAGATCCCAGTCACCAAGAAGCTGAGGAATATGTGCCTCTGTTATGACTTCACTCTACCAGGCACAAAACTGGGCTAGAATATCTAGACAAAGTACTCTCATCCCTGTAGCTCCCCTTGATGTGCAGAGAATTAACTGCCCATGAGTCAGCAACATTTTCAAGCAGCCTTACCATGAAGTGCAGCTCTAATGATAGACCAGGGTCATCTGCGTCTCCCAGGCTCCCTGTCCACTTGTTCAAGGTCAGGCAATGAGACAATGCAGCTGCTGGCAGCTTGAGTGCCTGGGAAGGAAAGATACGGTGTTTCAACTTAGAATGCCCAGCACTGTCATTTAGAAGGATCTTGTTGCCCCTCTTGCTTGAAACCAACCAACTTGCTTTATTTAGAGAAAATGTTATTTTATTTTTTAAGGAAAAAAGTCTTTATTGACCAAACAATTTTGTTTGGATTCTGCTAGCTCCAGTAACATTGATGTGTGGAAAGTGATCAGCCCTGGAGTTTTAATAATACGTGAACTGCAGCCTTACTCTGCAAGTGGATGGGACTCTAATACAGTCTGCTAAAACTATTCCTGCCAAAACAAACACCAGGAGAGGTTTCTTTTCTGTATATCAAAGTCTCACTTTAGCACTTGCCAGGGAACACTTTCCTTCTCCTGTCTTCTGCCTGTGCTGGACAAATAAAGAGGGCACAGCTGTACTAGAGGACTGCCTGAAAGGTTGTGGGTTACAGTCCTTAATGCAATCTCTCTGTATGTTCAGAAAGGGCTTTACTCATTCACTTCAGAGCTTTTATAAGACCTTAGGGCTGGGGCCTGCATTCTTCTGCAGTAAGCTCACAAAATTGGATTCCCTTCGGACTTGCAAACCTTGGCCACATTCATATTTTATATGAGCCACTCTACACAACTGATTCTTCTGGTGTTTATTTTTCTTGATTTGAAATAATTCTTATTTCCCTCTGAGGAAACCTTGCCTGTTAATGACTGCTAGCTCTAGCATGCCATCAACTATCCTCAGGTCTTCTCCCATGGCTCTGTCTCATCTCATCCATCACCTCCAGACATGAGGTCAGAGATTACATGAAGTGGAGGAAAAAAATTAATGCTTGTGAAGAACTGAATTGTTTTGCTTTAAAATGTTGTCCTGAGGTTAGCTATAGAAGCCTCCTTGGCTCAAGTGGTGTTCTCTCCTGTAGGAATGGAGACTCAAAATTTCCCAGTGGTTAAGTGATAGCTTTGGGCATACTGATAAAAAAACACATGCTAGCGTACTGACTGATGATAATTAGGAGGTGCTCTTTGCAGTTGTCCCACTGTATTTATCCACATGTTTTTTTGGGGGGGAGTATGTGTATCTCTCTGTGTGTTTGTAGTTTTTACTGTGAAAGTGAGATAAGAACCAGGATCTAGATCTGTTCCTCACGGCCCCTTTGCCCCTCCAGACAGCACCCAGAGCCTGGATCCAAGCCCAGGAGTAATTGGAGAGGAGTTGCTTCTTCCCTCACACCAAGATGGGGAGCAGCCAGGAGCAGCAGATAATGGTAGGTCTCAGATGGAAGGCATAGGTTATTTCCCACACACTGGTGTAAGTTCAAAGTACCATTTTCCTTTGACTATGAAATTTGCACCTGTAGCTTACTTTTGAGCCCACCAACCTTATGTTTCAAGATATTTACCATAAGGAAATCTCCCAGTCCTTCTCAGACATGAAGCTCTGAAAGAGCATTTTGCAGCTGTGCAAAAAAGAAGCCTATAGTATTCTGGATATCAACCAGAAACCTGTGCTTGAGTATGCATTGCTATTAAGGTGAGGAAGGTCGCTTCTCTTTGATCAGACTTGCAGTGATGACCTTGGTGACTATCCTATATTATTTGAGAATATACATATAAGCCTTCTAGAAATATATGGAACTCATTGTCAAATCTTTGATAAGATTTACCATCCCCTACCTTTTAGAAAAAGACACTTGTGATGCCTGATGGGATAAAAGAATTCTTGCCATGATCTTATATTTAATCTGTCTGCAGAGATGAGTCTTGCATTCCAACTTCTGATTTTTCCTTTCTTATTTTTTTCCCATGACATGTAGTAATTGGTTTTTTAAAATTCATTTTTTATCATATGGGTAGACAAAATGTTTATCTCTGCTAAGCTGCTGTTGTAGAATGTAGACACGTACCTAAATTTGATATTACCTGTTTTCACCTAAATGTTGGAAAACAACCTGAATCAAACTAAACATTGACATCTAATATCAACTAACATGAATTTTCTACCTCCCATAGTATGGTCAGATGTAGAGACGCTTTCATTTGTCATAAGTCATACTGCTTTTTCCAATGTTTTGGTGCTCCATTTATGAAAATCCAGTTGTAATGTGTTACAAGGGAATCATCCTGTCTATAAGGGAATCATATCTAGGTGCAAAGCAGCAAACACTTGGAAGATAAGTATGCACACTCAGTAATTGGTGGACAGCTTTTGATTCCACTGAAATTTCTGATGTTCATTAAAGCTGGAGTTGAAACAAATAGCCTTGTAAGTTTTTAGAGGAATTGAAGGTTTTCTTAAGCTGAAATGCAGGTTAACAGAGAACAGAGACTGATAGTATTTATGCAAGCTGCCAAGTAGAAGGAATTTTTTTTTTTTAATTATCCAGACAGGTTTTATCTTCCTTTGAACTGACAGAGTGGCCTTGAGAAGGTGAAGAATAACTATCAGGTTACCCACAGATAAATGCAGAAACATCTTTAAAAGAAAGAAATTACTTCCATATATGAGGTGAAATTTATAATACATTGTTTTATTGACCCAAATTACCCTTTTAATTATCTATTTATTAATGCTCCTTCTTAAGAGAGAAGTTTGAGGAAACTACTATCGTAAATCTCATGACTGTGTGAGGACAGTGCTGGAGTTTTGCCATGGTGCTTTGACACATTATCATCCTAGTAAATGATCCAAGTGTTGAAATTCAGTGTGGAGAGATGGCTTTTGTAAAACTTTGCCATGTGTTTCAGCCCTTCTGGAAAGTACAGCATTATCTGATGGCATGTCTCTTGGAGAGGAATGGAAGGAGACAAGGGAAAAGAGAATATGGGCTTTGTATGAGTAATGATATTTAAACTAAAGCTATAAATGAATAGAAGCTTCCTTGTAAGCTTGTACAATTAAGACCCATACTGTTTCTAAATCCTTTTTTTTGCTTTGTAATTTTATGATAAAAAGCATTACCATTGCTTTTGGACTTATATAATAACCTAGTAGCCACAAAGAGAACAAAATGTTGTTTGTTTATTTACTTGTGAAAAAAATTATGCCCCTCTGCAAACTTCACTGTATAATTTGCACTGGATTGGTTGTTTAGGAGTATGCACATGCTAGTTTAAGTACTCCGCTCTCTCTAGATTTCAAATTGCCATACAAGTGGCTATGACTTTAGTGAAACAGTTGCGGCTTATTGTATCTCCCAAAGTCACAAATAATTCGTCATAATGGAGTGCCCCATTCAAATTTGCAGTCAGTGCCTGTAATAAACAAAACATGGCTATCAGAATTTAAAGGGATTGCATTACAGTAAGAAACTGAGTACCTTTGAATGTGATTCAATAACATTATATATTTCTCCCCATTTATCACTTGTGGTTCATTTTGTTTGCCAAATGCAGTAGGCAGTTAATGGTTAAGCTGGTACACACCAAGGGTTGCCTACCAAGAGCACATTCTTTTGAAATGTACCCTTGATGTTTTCACCTTCTGTGTGTTTGCATGCTTCTTTTATATGTATTTTCCTTGCAGCAACATATATATATTATTCAGCACAGCCACAGTTGCAACTGGACATGTCATAATTTCTGCTTACATTTGCATTGGTATCAGCCTCACCCAGTGAAAAATGCACTGTGTGCCTACAAATGATAGTGCTTAGAAATCTGACCGAGGCTCTCTACAGGCTCTCAAAGCTAATGCTAGAAACTTTCAGAGTTATTAGTTCATATCAAGCGAAAACAACATAGTTTTGTTCTAGTTGATTATTATGTGTGCTGGTGGTGAGTTCTAAGAAGATCTAGGCAGCTGCTTTCTGTTGATTATACCATACCACCTCAATTGAACCTAAATGGGGAAATCTGATCTGGAGTGAAATAATGTCTGTTAAGGAAAACAATCAAGATTTTACACCAAAGAAAATCTTTTTTCAGGGTGGGTAGTTTTCTGCCTCATTTCATAGGAGATTCTGTTGGGATGATGGTATCCTCTTCCAGATCTTGGTACAGGGTTGGCTCTGGTGTTCTGGGGTTCCCAGCTAACCTGGTAAGTAAGCCTGCATAGGTGAAAAGACCTTATCTACCTCTTACACAACTGGACTCCTCACAAATTATTCTGGACAAGGGCAGTGGAGTTATGAGTTTGATCCTGCACCGGAGTCCATGGGCTACAGGGACAAAACCTGGCCTGAGCCTCCAAAGCCTCAAATGCATCCCTTCAGCTTTGCTTTCTTCCTGCCTTATTCCTCACTGCTGGTCTATAGATCCACGTCTTTGGGATCTCAATTTCTGTGTCTTTGCATGGTTTTCTGTGCCTCAGAAAAGCCTGTGCAGAGTGTCAAAACTGCTGTTATACTTTCTTCCTGAGAACTTGGCTTGCTTGAATGGTTGTATGGGATGGATGCTATGGCTCTTCAGAAGGAGTATTAAACAGCTGAAAATTAATGCATGAGTGCTTCTGTATATTTGCATGTGTATAGGAAAGTGATCAATGGTCTTTGCATCTCTTATTTGAGGAAGTATTGCAGCGCTATGGACCCCACTGACACCCAGTAGTGCCTCCCCATTGCCCTCAAACACTATTGCCACCTGAGGATCTAGCCCAGCTCTCAAACCTTTTGCATGTTTCCACCACCAGTGCATAAAATAACACTGTCAGAAATGTGATGGATGTGTGGGCAAGTTCAGTTTTCAGAGTGTACTGAGTTCTCAGTATTCGCTACTAACAACTGCATCACATGTGGTAAAGGGGGTAGAAAGAAAGAGACAAAAGAGTTTCTCAGATACCAACAGGGTTTCTTGGACACCAAACAGGGCTTTCTGGTGTTTTGCCTTTTGCCCTTGTGTAGTTTAGGTTTGATGTCAATGAAAGTGCTGACATTACTCCAGGAGGGCTTGTTTCCAGTTGTGCCTGTGCTGATGGATGAGATTGAAACAGGTCAGCTCAGCTTTATCATGTCCTTCAACAGTGTCTGTAATGAGGCAGGGAGGAACATGCTGGGAATTCAAGGAGCAGAGGTTTTTCTCTCTGCTCTTTGATGCTTGGTTGGAAATATCAGAGGAAGATAAAAAGCTGTATAAACAGAAAGCACTTTAAAGGCAATTATACCACACCTTATTGCTACTTCGATCTTCTTATGCTGCAGATCTGCAGGAGGCACTTAAGGCATTAAAAATGAAACTCACGGGAGCAAGTGTGGAGGGAAGCATTTGCAACATGCTTCATTTTCTATGAAAACAAGTAGCAAGCAAGCAAAAGTATCAGTGACAGGATTAAAGACATTCTGGTAACACTGCCTGAATTGAGCTGCCTGGGGAATAAGGCATATAACATGAAACTTCAGTCATCCCAGGTCCTCTTCTCTTTAGAGCCACTTCTACCTTCCAGTCTTATGGTGCTTGGGACAGAGAGCCAGCCAGTCCTGCTGCAGTTTCTTGGACTGAACTGTCAGTCTGTCTTCTCTTTTTTTCTTCTAGGACCTGTGGTTCCATTTTTTTCTCTCTTTCTCTGTTATTTTTTTTTTTTTTAAAAACTTCTGAGGATTCTGCACAGTCCTATACAGGAACAGACCAGCTCTGAAAAGAAAAGTATGTGGCCTTTGTTCTTCAGGGCTAAAGACATAATTTTTTTTGTGTCATGGATGGGGTTGACATCACTATTTGCACATGGTTTTTGTCACTTTTTTGTATAAGTATCCATCCTACCTTTGTTAATTTACAAGGGGTAACGTTTTTTTTTGGTAGTTTATGGCTTAAAAGAAAATAGTGGAAGTAGTATATATCAAACAATACTGGTTTGATATATACTAGAAACATTCTTTTAGGGATCCTGTGAATCTCCTATTTTACAGCTTTCTCATGTACAGGTACTGTTAGTACCATTGAAATAAATTTCAAAGAAAACCAGCTATGCTGTAGCTAATTTCCTCATCGCTTTATTAGTGTGACCATGGATAAATAGACTTTTCACTTGTTCTAAAGAAGAATGATACAGAATTCAAGGGGTGGGTGGTAAGGAAAATAATTCTGAAGGGTCATTTCACTGTAAGTCTGGGCATGTGTACAGAAAATACTGTGTAATGTAATCACTGTCCCTTAAAATACTCAGTAATCAGTCTTTGGAGCACAGAATGTATCCCAAATGCTCTTCAAAAGCAAATGGAAGAATGGCTAAACCCAGTGCTCTCCATTACAATTACATTTAGGAAGATGCTTTGCCATGTCTAGCCAGCTACATTCTTAAAATAGAGGACACATGACTTTCTACCAGTTTCTGTCACATAATTGGAACTAACTCTGCCTGTCTGTTAGTAGTGGATGAGAAAGGAAGCTAACACAGACGGAAAAAGGAGAATGCTGTGAAGATATTCCAGATACTATGACTTTATTTCCTTTTTTCCCAATTTCTGTCTTTGGGGCACAGTCACCTCCAGAAATCTCCTGCTAGCTAGTGCCCCCTTTTACCCAGAGATCAATGTTGCATATCAGGTCTGTGTCTGTAGGTAGCAGTATGAATTCTGCCTAGAAATAAGTTCTGCTGTATGGAGAAAGCCCTTGTGTGGAGCAGCCCTCCATTTGGGCAGCACCAGTTGCCAAGTAAGTGTCACTCTGATTTGTTACTCATTACGTTGGCTCCCCGTGAAATATGAAGTTGTATTGAATGTCTCAGTGGTAATCTTCAAGATCCTGAAAGGACTTGGCAGAGTCAGACGAGGCAGTGTCTCTCTCATGGGAATGATGTCCTGGAACAGCTGCTTTCCCCAGAAACTATGAAGATGTCACTTTTGAGCCTGAGGGTGAAAGTGAGTTGAAGAGGGGGGGCCTTTGCAGCTTTTGAGATGTTCTTGATCTTTGGTGGGAAGGTTGGACATACTAGGACCTTGTGGGCTGCAGCAGAGATCCCCTGCTCACAGACTAAGCTCACCAAGGGAAGAGAAAGGAACCTGATGAATACAGATTTGAAAAGGGAGTGTGGCAGAGAGAATTAATGAAAATAGAGATAATTTAAATGTTTATGAAGGATGGGTATCTACAGTTTGTTACTTCTCTGTATTATTTTATCTACAAAAGCATCTGTTTTTCAGAAGTGCTAAAAGGTCTGGATCACTACAATGACCTCAAACATAAGAAGTTGAACATCAGGCACACCCTTTAGAAAAGCTGAATCTTACTCTAATTCTGTAGCTCAGCCAGTGTCAAATATGCTTTTTGAAACCGTTTGTCTCCTTGTAGGCAGAAACTACTCTGATACTTTTTTGTTAAGAGGTAGATTCAGGGAAGAAATCCTCATGTTGGTGGACTCAGGATTCAGCTTTCATTCGTTTTGTATCTATCCTGTATTCATCTTTCTTCTATTGACAGAAAAATATTTGCTTGTTGCTATGTGAAGAACTATTACACAGAAATTTGACTTCTAGAAGATTTGCTGGCCATCTGTGGTCAATCTAGACATCTGGTTGTTCTCCAAGAAGATCAAGTGGAAAGCCAGGTCTTCTGTTCTGCATGTAATTATTGCTAAGAAGTTACAATGGGTGCATTGTGCTGCAACCTTTACAAGTGTCACTGATGATTAGACTGTTGCGGTACTATTCCAGTAATGCAATATGACACTATATTTTAGATTTATCTGTAAAATACCAGTGCAGAATTTGGCAGCTTGCTTTTAGTTTTGTTTCCAGGACATATTTCTCAAGGAATTTCTCAAGTTTTCCTCTAAGACAACCTGGGACCTGTCTCTTGGCCAACCATTGCTCCTTTTTGTCCTGAAGTGCCATGGCAGAGGTAGGAAGGATTTGAAAACTTATCTGGAAGTACAAAAGAGGTACTGGAAGTACAAACGAAGAGTACTTTGCCATGAGGATAGCAAAGGTCCTTGTACCTGAACTCTGGATTTGAAAGACTAATTGAACCTGAATATATTCCAAGGCTTGTCAATTTCTTATCCTTTCAGGAGCATAGGGAGATTTGCCAGTGAGGGACTGTAGCATCCCATGAACTCTCTCCTCTCAGTCAATTCCCAAGTCCTCTGCCCTGGCACTGGCAGTGACGAACTAGTATGGAGTAGTCCTGCTGGAGGGAAAAGACAGAATACTCCATGGACTTCTGTCTCACTGACCCCTGGTTCCTCCTTTCCCTGTGCCCTCGTTGGTTGGATACCCCTGGTGGTTGTACCCTATCCCCTGGAGACCAACCCCTTTGCCCTGTCCTCAGCTGTTCCCCCCACCACTTCCTCTTCTTAAGCTGCCTGCACCTTGCGGTGCATCTCTTTCTCACTGAGTCCCCTTCAGGCTGATACTCCGCTGGAATAAAACCTCGCAAAAAGAGCCTTTCTTGCCTCTCTCGCTGAGCCATCTATGGTGAGTGTTGTGTGGGGGTCTGATTGTGTTGCCTGAATGTTAACCAACCTGCTTTTCTACAGGAGAGGTTTGTTGGGAACATATAATAGGCAGCAGCACCCACCATTCAACACCTGCATTTTCAGGGGACCCTCAATAAAACTGTTGGATGTTTAAATAATCTTCAGTCTAGGGAGAATCAACATGGCCTTTGTATATCCACACAAACCTGATAACAGGTTCAAAAGAGGCATAAAGGCACATGAATAAAAGGTGTTTCACTGGCTAGTTACTGTTAATTTTTCCAGAGACTTTTGAAAGACTTTTTTTTACAAAAATCTTTTAAGGAACATGACATGAGACAGAAGACCATTAAATAGATAAATAATTGATAAACAGTAAGAAATGGAATGTATGAATAAAGTACTAATTCCTGGAGCAGGGTGATGCAGGTGGATTAAATGGTGATCTGTGGTGGGACCTTTTATGTTCAGTGGGGAACAGCATGAAAAAATTTGCTGATGAAACTGAATTACTGAAACCAGAAAAGATGAGGAACATCTGTAAAGAACTGTAGAAGAATCTATTGGATATCTTACAAGCCAGATAAAAATAAGATTATAAAAATAGGGGGAAAGTGGTCCTAAATCCACCTGTTAAATGGCAGTTTCTGAGCTAACCGATAAAGCTCAGGATTGAGACCATGGGTACCTAACACATCCAAGAAGATACCAGCTCAAGGTCGAGGAAGCATATCAAATAGTATGGTATTATGGGAGAAATAATAGAGGGCATAATTTTGCCATTCACTTAGGTCCACAAGTCTGTCAGTTGTTTTAGTTGAAAGTTAATTGTTTTAGAACTGAAAAGAGACAGAAGAGGTCAGTAAGGCTACAAAGCATCTTCCTAATGAGTTGTCACTAACGATGTCAGGGACACCCTATGAGGTCAGTAGAGTACGTCTGCCCTCGTGTGCTGAGTCTTTCCCAGGCTCAGCTGAGGCTATGGCTGGGGATAACTTCTGTGTATTTGTTTTAGAGTTGTCCCAGAGAGCTGCTGTGAAAGGCACTAATTTTTAGTGGATGTGAGGCTGTAAAAATAAACAAAAGTAATTTTGTTGAAAGTATCCACTCTTCTACATAGTGGCAGAATCAACCCTTCTGTAAACACATCAAGTTATTTTTCTTTTCAAAATCTTTTTCTTAAAAGCTAGTTTTCCACACCACTTCTCAACCACAGTCTCACTATTGTAAACAAGGAACATTTAAAACCTAGGAGTACTGACTTCCATACAAACCAGCAAGCTGCAGTTGCAAAAGTGAAGTTTTATCTCTTCTCATAGGAGAAAAAGGGAAAAGCTCAGTACAGCCAACCATGTCTGGTTGACAGAAGAGAGAGACTGAAGAACTATTTTCAAGGTAACATGCCATCAGTTATGCTGCCTAGAGCGAAGCGAAGGTCCCAGATGCAGAGGGAATGCATTCCCCACTCCTTTTTTTTTTTCAGCTCCCAGCCTCCCACTTGTTTTTTAAATTAATTTTTGGCAGTAACATAACTCCTGGAATCCTGCCATTTACTGCTTTAAAAATTGCTCTTGAAAAGAGGAGTCAGAGTGAAAGCAAAGGGTAGAGGGAGTATGAAAACATAGTGGAGCCAATTGCAAGGATACATAACTAACATTTTTTTCTACAAAGATGATATATGATTTATTTTTCTGATGAGCCCATTTTTATGTTAGACCCCATGGAAGAGAAGATGACTGTTTAGTAGAGATTACTGGGTATTTCAAAGTAGCAACAGGACAGCTAGGCAGAATTAAACATATTGATATTTTATGGGGTTTCAGTAAAAGAATGTCTATGTAACACGATCATTCCTTGAATCTTTAAAGCATGAAATGTTTATAGTTTAAAAGATGGAACCATGGAACAAAGCCATATAAAAGTAGGGTAAAGATTCTTCTTATTTTGAGTTTAATGGTTTCACGTTGCTGAAGAAATGGCACAGCATCCTCATCCTACCCCAGCAAGATGCATCATCTGGTCTGTGTTTGTCCCTGACAAACACAAGTGATTGGGGCTGAGTCTCAGCCTATTTTCATTATTGTCCTGTTTCATCATGCCTTTGGTCAGCTGGGATTGCAATAGCTTCTTTGCCCACTTCCTTGGTGTCCCATGGACCTGCTGCTGCCCTCATCTGGTGCCAAGCAGTGTCTTGTGCAAGCTGGGTGACCACATTGCAGCAAGACTGGAACTGGTGCAGGCTCTTGGGGCACTATTTCCTGGAGAATTCAGAATAAAACATTACAGAAGACTCTCTTTATGCTTGTGGATTACTGCAAGTTTGAAGAGAATACATATAGATCAGTTCAAGTGCAGAAGACGTATTTTTGGTCTTTCTGCACTCTTTCTTCTTCAGTGGGGAGACCTTGGAAGGGAGGACGTGTGTTTGGGCCTTACTGATAAGAGCCAGAAGTATACATGCCAGCCACTGGGATATAATGATGGTGGTGAGATGTGGTGTTAAGAATTAGGAAAGGATAGGGGTGTCATCATCAGTCACTGCACTGTGCTTACTTGGAGTCAGAGTCCCTGTTCTTCCTCCTATTCTGTTTCCCATTGTAGGGCTTTGCCAACTACTGACCAGGCCCTGGGCAGCTGTCTGCACTGTCATGCTGCTCATCATTCAGCTCATCATCTTCCTCTTGTAAAAACAGCCACCTTACAATTAACACTGACATGAGCTTCCTCTTTATTGTTTTCTGCTGTAGTTAATTCAGTTTTCCTTAACTGGTTTGAACTGAAGCCTTTGGTTGGGCTCACCAGCTTCCATATGCTTGGAGAGGAAATGCAGAATTTACCTATATGTAGCACTGAGTAACAGGGTAAGTACCTCATAGTCCATATTTGTGATTGAACAGCAAAAGGGAAAAAAAAAAAAAAAAAAAGGGGACAAAATTGTTATTGTTAAAGGATAGAAATGTTTTTTGTCTAAATATATTTCACCACAGACATCCTGATATTCTCAAGTAGGATATCTTTAAATGGATACTGACAGTTGATTTATTCTTGCATGCTGAGCTGTTTTTGAAGTGACATATGTGTAAAAGAAAATGTGAAAGATATTATGGCATAATATAAAAGGAACTGTTGTTTTCATAAGTGACCACATGGTTTTAAAATTTAAACACTGCCCTGAAATTTTGAAAAACAGTAACATCATGCTGTTGCACAAGACCTACTGAAATTATGTTGGGGAGACACAGAAGTAAATCTTATTGTAAAGGGGAAAAGAGACTGTAGGTTATCAGACTGTAGGTTAGCAGCCTCTGCTCAAAGCAGTCCTCACCACATTCTCCTGCTTCAATTGCACTGTTCATCTCAAAGAACTAAAGGGTGGATTTTAAGGGATGTCTTAAATGTGGTTTTAAACAGCACAGTACTGCAGGCTGTGAAGCAGCACAAACATCCCTTGGAGATCAGTCAGTGGGCAGGTATGGACCATGCATAACTAGCCAAAATAAGTCATAGATAATTTTTTGTGTCTCAAGGGCTAATGCTACTAAGACATGAAAATGTAGCAATTAGAGTTGATAATGGTGAATGAGGACTAGCCTTTTGCCCATCAAAATATGTAAATTCATGTCACCTGTCTGGACTGTTGCAGGGTGGCAAGATTCCAGCAACTGCAAGTAGTGTAACACAGGAAGAGCAGACCTGCATAGTGAAAGTGGTGATGCAAGGACCACTGACTATGTGCTTGGGAGATTTTCCTTGGACAAGGTGTCAAGGAATAGCTGGACTGCATTAGTTGACTTCCTGGAATGCATTTGCTGGTCCAGCTTTTCTCCGAAAGGAACCATGTGGTGACCTCTGGGACTGCTCTTGCCGTGGTGAATCAATGGGTGGGAAGTGGCAGTGCTCTCCCAACCCTACCTAAAGCACTAATATAAAAGACACCAAAATGTTCAGCTTAATGGGAGTTGAGCATATGGTCCCAAGGGCAGAGGGGTCCCTGCCTCACAGGAATCCCTGCTCCACCGTGTCTCCCATCAGCAATCCCTGCTCCACCCTGTCTCCCATCAGCAATCCCTGCTCCACCCGGTCCCCCATCACATCTTAACATTCACGTGTTGAAGAGCCCATCCCCACAGCCCTGTGGATAACTGTTTTGCCCCGGTGAAAAATAGTGACATTTGTTTCACAACTGCCTGTTTCTATATGTGTGCAGCCTCTTCCTTATCTCTGAGGCATTTTTGAAATTCCCAGCATTGTACCCTGCTGTCTTGCTCTCCCAGGCATCTCACATAACTCTGTGCTTCCCTGCCACGCTGTACTGAGCACTAGTTACTGTATGTCTGAGGGAACATCCAGAGCAACTTTAATATTCTGTCTGAAAAGCAGCTGCTGGTCTCAGCAATTGTCCTAAGGAATGCTTTATAGTTGATCTGCATCCTGATATGTCTAATATTTCTGAGGACAGGATAAGTAGATCTGTACGTCTCTGTATTATACCGTACTGTGAGAGACTTCCACCTTTTCTTCTGCTGCAGACAGAAAGTGCATATTGCTGGAAAAGGCAAGCCTTTCAATTAAGTTCGCCAAATGTGTGTTTCAGTTTTAGGATGACACCAGATGTGTTTCAGAAAATTGAATATTTAAGGGTTTGGGATATTTTTTACAGAGCTCTATTAAGGGATTAAAAAATATTGGCATCATTAAAACAGGCAAGGAAACATTTTTTAGGCTGTCAAAAAGCATTGCAGCTCTGGGTAAATCCACTCTTGCTCTGCCCCAGACACTGTTTTCTTGTAACTCAGGGACTTGTCAGTGGAAAAGTTACCATGACAGCTGGAGTGCAAGGGTGAAATGATGGGCTGCTGTTTCACCTTTAAAAAGAACATAGACAAGCACATGTTGGGAATTAGTCCTTTAGTGATTCTTACAATTCAAGTGGGACAGGGACTAGGCACCTTGGAGTTTCCTACTAGCCCTTTGGATTTGTGATGGCTCTAGTAAGGTAAATATAGACACACTGAGTCACATCAGTTAAAATCCAAGCCTAAAGTTTAAAAATTGACCAAGAGCTCTAGAAAATAGTTTTCTATTTTTCTATTATTTTTAACATTGTATTGGTCAAAAATACTTGATTAATTAATGCTTGCTTTTCATGATTGTTCTTCATAATGAGAATCTCTTTTAAAGAAGAAAAGGTTGTAAAGGGCAAAATAACTGACTTCAGTGATAGCCTAGCACCTTTGTCTTCCATAACATTATGCTTGTAAAAATCTGCTTTATGATGTATCTACTTTGGGACAAACCCATGCAGAAGTTTGTAAGGAAAAATGGTGAAGAAAAATACTCTATATAGTGAAACTGGAATGCGGAGACTGTTAGACTGGATTATATCCATCATTCATCTAGTCTAGCGTCCCACATCTGAGAGCTGTCAGTGCCAGATGCTTCAGACAAAAGTGCAAGAAACTTTCAGACATGGGATTGTCTTGATTACTGATAGTTACAGTTTTGCTAAAGCTCTGAAGAGTATGTTTAAATACCTCTTCTAAAATGCTTGTCCTTGATGTTTTCAAGGTTTATACAAACATCTAGCCCTTACTGGTGACCTTAGGGTCTGCTTATGGGAACAAATCCCAAGGTTCAATTCCATCTTGCATGAAACGGTTTTTTCTGTACCATTCTGATAATTCTGTTTCATATAAACCTTCTTGTGAGGGAAGATAAAGAACAGAAGCTCTTTACATAATTTCTTCCTATGAGCCAGTGCTCCATGTGCATTTTATACTGCCCTGCTTTTTGTCACAGCTATGAGATGAAAACTCTGAACCTTAAAACTAGAAGAGAAAGAAAAGATTCAGGAGGGCAAAATTGCTCCTATTTTTTTGGGTTGAACTATTTGAAGCAGACAAATATTTAAGTATTCTTGTAGAATAAAACTTAAATCTGTAAAAGTGAATAACAAAAATGTGAGTCTTTTCTCAGTAGCAGTTTATAAAATTATGAGCAATTGTTTTTCCCATTTGAGAATCTGACAATGCAGTAAACATCTTGTTGATCAAAACTTGATAGCAATAACTTTTTGTTTCAGCTTTGCTTCATATGTAAAAAATGCAAGAGGATTTGACTTTGGAGGGGAGAAGAGTTGCTGTAGACCAGAACGTTTGATGTTTTGTTAAAAGGAATGTTAGTATTGTGCTTTTCACTTTTTTTCCGAATAAAAAAAGTTTAGGGGGGGAAGCAAAACCACTGCATATACTTTTTATGTGCTTGGAGGTCACTTTACCTGCCTTAGCCAAATGGCTTGGAGAATGGAAGAGAGTGAAGGGAGAATGAGATGTGTGTGGAAGCTTTCACATAGCAGAAGTGTTCTTGATATACTTGCAGATTATTTCTAGAGCATCCAGATGTTTAAAATACAGTTGTATGAGGAATTCTCACTGCCACATACAGTTAAATTATAGACCTTACAACTGTTGTGGTTTGAAAATGTGTTTTTGTTGTTTCAGGAGGAGGAAGGGAGGATGGAGATTTTTATTTTTGGCAGGATTCCTTTACAGCGAATATAAGAACAGACCAACTAGGAAAAGTAACAAAATAAAAGCAGTCAACAAAACAGGAGTGAATAAATAAAAACATTGATACTTTCCTTTTTTTTAATCTGACTTTTTTTTCTTGAAATGATGCCAACAATAGTAAACTTTTCTCTAGTTTTGCAAACAGCTCAGTAAAACTCAAGCTGTTTAGATGGATCTGCATTAGTTTGGGAAGTCAAACTATCATCATTTTGTTGTTAACACTTTGTTGAATATGAAGGTTAATTTGAGTGGTACATACTCCCAAGGGCACTAGCTACATCCTGGACTGAGTAGTGAAGCCATCTAGGCATGTGACAACACTGCTTTTTGAAACAGGAAAGGGACATCTCTAAAGGTGCTGAGCATCTGATATGAGAGAGCACATTTAAAATCTGGAAATTGAATTGCACTCCTAGAAGCCTGTAATTAGTTTTCTCCATGTTGTTTATACTTGTGTGAAGTAAAATTCCACACATTTTTATTGCCTTTATTTCAGCTTAGGCTTTACTTGATCACAGACAGCTTGGCTTTCATCCAAGTATGGATACTTAGAGGGAGACAAAAATATTTGTTGTCCAGATTCTACTGATGCATGCAATATTCAGCAATGCTACTGTGAGCATATAGCAAATGGAAATCAAGAAAGAGTCCTGATTTCAATGTTAAAAGCCCATGTCAGCCCCTCTAAGAAAGTAGGTAAAAATGTGCTACTTCATACCTCTTCCCTCAAGTTATTATTGTATTAAACCACATTTAGCTGCTGGGAGCATTCATATTGAAAAATGGAAATGTTAACAATATGGTAAGTAATTGTTTCATGGGGGTAGGAAGAATATTTTAAATGAAGTGAATAGTTAACTTCATTTTTGCCCACTGTGGAAAGGATATATAAACTGTTTTGACATGTCCAGATGCTTGTTTTAGACCACAGTCTTTTCAGACATTACTCAATCCACCTGACACTGGAGAAGAAGGATTTGTCACTAGTTCCTGACATAATGTGTTTTCATGCTGAATTCAGAAACTCTTAACTCTATTAATGTTGAGTCATTCATGCTAAAAATATATTTTTTTTCCACAGTCCAATCTATTCCAATAGACATTACTCTAGGGAGAATGTGCAACCTGATACGAATGGAAGAAGTTGGGAGTGGAGCCATTAAGAGATCCCTCCATCAGTAATTTTTAACCACTCTGCCTCAAGGAGAACCTTATTGTTTCAGACATTTACAGTTCTGTCATTGCTAAGAAGCAATTTTCCATGCTGGTTTATGGGACTTCATTAGGGGTTATTAGTGAGTAAAGATTGTATTCCTGCTTTCCTTCAAAACTGTGCTCTTTTAACAAGTTGTATTTAAAGTGATTTAGGTCAGATCCATTTAAGGTAATTTTTGTTTTCCAGGAAGTTAGATCTTGTCTTACTATGGAAAAGCTTTCCTTAGTGTTGCTACAAAGTCACAGGGAAGCTGAGGCTGTCCCTGTGCCAGCAGAGGGGTTTGGGCAAGACCATCACCATACATGATCTAACACTGGCACAGGAGGATTATTGCCTGCAGACAATAAGAGGCTTCTTCCACTTGACAAAAGAAGGTCTCATCTGCCTCTTCATTACCAGGTGGTTCACAGCCAACATCACGAGAATATTGCACACATTGATTTATTGACTAATTCTAAGTTATGAACTTTTCTTTGCTAGTGACTGTGTGTCATCACCTCTATCCCCTGTTGTTCCCTGATTAAAGCTCTTTGCTCAAGGTTGGTCTGCCTCTATCATATGACATCACAATATCAATGTTCCAATCATAGTTTTAACTACAGTTAAATCAGGTTGAGGTAAGCCCTGGATTTCATTTTATCTCCTAACATGAAACTCTACTCTGCTTTTTATTTACACTCATTTGGGCCTACTGTGCCCATTTCTTAATGAAAGGAGATGTAAAAATACACCATGTTCATTAAAAAATTCATTACTTCATCAACAAAAGATATTGACCTCTGAGGTGAGTCAGTGGAACTGTTCATTTGAGTGACCCTTTTGCTGTAAGATCCTAATGCTTGGGTGGATTTTACATCCCTTCCGATGGTTAGCAAGAGCTAACCATGAATGTGAATGTGTAGATACTGAAATTGGTTGGACAGAAATTTTCAAACTGAGTTTTGCATATTAGATTACAGGCATTCTTTATTGCAGCACTCTGGTCACTTAGAGGATCCTTCCCCTAATCAATTGTGCCAAGTGTGAGGTAAACAGTGTTTTATAATACACACTGATTACATACTCATTAGCTATCCCCACTTCCTTCACCTTATTTGGCATAATCACATCCCTTATTGGAAATCCTTTTATTATTCCCTGATCTTTAATGTCCAGTGTCCTTTTTAGGTGTCTGTTCCTCAACCCCTGCATTTGAGTAAGCTCAATATCACTGTTTTGTATAACTTTTGCTTTGTCAGCTTTGCAGAGCTGAGCTGGCACCCTGCTTGTGTTTTGCATAGCTTCTGTTTCCCTAAGTTACATCCTTTATCTATTTCTCCAAGGCTGTGCTGTTCTGTTCCACTGTCCTTGATAAGAGTAAAGTGTTGTTCTGTTTTACTATCCTTATCAAGTGAATAAAATGCTGTTCTGTTCCAGTCTTCTTATCAGTATGGGCATGTAGGAAGAGGTATAGAATTTCCCTCAAACAACTAAATCACTGTAGAAATGATTTAGAATTCATTCAGTGTGAGGGTTTGGCTTATTTGGACGTAGGACTTTGAGAAGTCATTTTCTTTTCTTTATTTCTTCTTTTTGTCCCTCAAACAAAGAGACTTTAAAGTCACAAGTGATGAAATAAATGTACCAACTTTCTTATCCTCTGCTCTCCCTGAAAAAAAGTGTTGCAAGGGCATTCTTCAGTATTTCACTTTTTCATGGCTTGACATCCCCTCCAGTTTAATCTCCTTGATCTTCATTTGATTTTACAGCCACTTCCTTTCTTTGCTAAGGCAAAGAACGCATCCCTTCCCTTCCCTTCCCTTCCCTTCCCTTCCCTTCCCTTCCCTTCCCTGTTTTGTTTTGTTGGTTTTCTCTTGTTTTCTGTTTTTTTTTTTTTTTAAACCGGAGATCAGAATTCCTGTGCTCCTGTAGACCTAGCTTCTTGGCCCAACTTCCACTTGCTGTGTCTGCTATGCACCAAACCACCTTCTGTGCTGCCAGATCAACGAGGCCTGCATGCCCCACAGCTGGGCAAAGATGGACTTAGAACCAACAACAGCAGCAGCAGAAAACCAGACAACCTTGCCTGACGTGCTTCTGGAGATCACCATTCCTTTGGGCCGTGGGGGAATGTTTTGTGGCTACTGTTACACAGTAGACTGGTGGCCACCCCTCGCCTTCTTTACTATGTGCGGGTCTGGCTGGGGCAGCCTGTCCTGAGCTGAGGTGTCACCCTCGGGCTTGGGAGCTCAGAAGGACCTCTGCAAAGCATGATGGAGAAAAAGGGCTGCTTGCCTCATGTGAATGGCAAAGTAATTCCAAATGTGTGTGGGGTGTTTGCTGTTGTTTTTCTTTTTTGTTACTGCAACTTCTTTACAGCTTTTCCGCAGTCAGCTTTGCAGCTGCCAGCAGTTTTTCAAGTGAAATGCCTCTGATTATGGTCAGTGTCAGCAAATACAGTGTCTGCAGCCTGTCTGTAGTGTTTCCAAAAATGTGTTAGCTTGGACAGAGGACTAATGGGTCAAAAATACTTCCTGAAGTTGTGATGGAAGGGAGGGCTACAGATGTTCTATCATGAGATGCTGAAATGAACCATTCACTGAGTGGTGGGTGAAGGGAGGGTCTGGTAAAGGTGTTGCTGTAAGGGAGGGCTCATGTTAGATAGACACCATGATTTTTTGCAGAGTTGAAACTCCCCTACATTTTGCTCCTATTGTGGTTTTTGACTAGGCAGGTGGATATGCCAGTGCCTGCTGAGATTTGGGAATGGGGAAGGCAGAAAAGGGACCACTGGTCCCTTCCCAGAGGGATTAGGATCTAAATCCTTGCTCTACCAAGGACATTTCTTCATCAGTGATGTCTCAGCAGATCCTGAGAGTGAATGAGAGACCAGGTGTGAACAAATATTGATTTGCACAGTTACACTAGCTGCTGTTTAGCCATGGTTCAGGACTCACACACAAAAAAGCAGGCTGTAATCCACCCACCTGAGTGTCTAATGCCAGCACAACCAGACAGGCTGTTGGGACAGAGTTGGCTAATGTAGGAGGGAGACAGGGCATTCAGGAGGAGCAGAACATCAATAAGCAAGGAGGAGAAGGGAAGGATCACAGGACTAGGGGGGGTGACAGTGCAAAAAGGGACAGGAGGTATGGATCAGCCTCTGTGGGAGAAGAGGTGCAGGCTTGCACATGTGGAATGACAGAGCACAGAGCATGTGGATTCATCTGGGAGACCTGAACTATTCTGACGCCAGGTCCTGAGTTCTGCATCCTTTATGATGCTACACCTTATTTTACACTGATGTTCAATCTCTATGTGGCATTTAACCTGTGTATCTCAAAGCAAGGCCTTGAATGAGGTACTGAGGTCCAGTTCTCTAAAAAGGATGAAGGGAGACAAAACAGCTCACCTCTAGAGCAGAACTAAGGTTCAGCCTCCAGCCACCCACTGCCTGTGACACACTGAGGCACAGCTCTGTTGGCTGTGGTGATTAAGGGCCCCAGAAGCAGCCCTTAGAGCTGTAACCATTTGATTCTTGTACTTGTTTCCTGTTCCTCCACTCCTCTGCTAGCATTTGTTCTTGGACAGAACTGGAAGCAGAGTGCTGGGCTAGTTCAGTAAATATGTAGGAACTCTGTCCTTGGGTATTGATACTCTGGTTTAACTACAGTCAGAGAGGAGACAAATGCACAGCTGCCATCAGCTTAAGGAGGTCTGCTGCTTACCATGTGTATCTCCTGAAGTCCTGCCCTAGTGCACTCCATGAGACTGAGGGATGCCAGGCACAAGGAATCTCACTCATCATGTCCACCAGTGGCACTGGAACAGTGAAACCCCTGTTTTCAGTGCAATCTCCATCTCTGGGAACATATTTGCCATGAAATAGCTGGTTTTCCCATCTGTTAAGGACAATTACCAGTCTGACCATCCAGGAGCCACTGTGGCAGTTGCAGTGCCACCACCACAGACTGTCACTGCTGAGATTGCAGCTCCTTCAGAGCTGGTAGCTCCAGTGACCCCACAGGAGCCCCACATGACACCCTGCACACCCCACTCTCACAAAATCAGACCAGGTTTCCCATGGCACAGTCTGAGATGTCTCATTCCACAAAGCCATTTATTCACAGCGCAGTGATTCAGAAGCAGTTCGAGCTGGTGCCTCCGAGGACAATCCACAGAAAAGGAACCCCATAGCTTTTATACTGTCACAGTCCAAGCATGGAAAGTCTCAGATCTTCCTCCTGAGTTTCAGCTTCTGCTGTGTCTCTGAGTGTCTGGTCACCTGATGGGTATCACAGATCCCCATTCCCTTTGTTATACAAAGAGTCATCACCAGTTCACAGCTTTTGCCTCAGGCTCAATCTGCACCTTTCTACTGCAGCTGCACACTGAGATATCTGCACTATGTGTATTCCTGTACACCACCAAAGAAAATCGAAGAATGAAGAAAACGTGGGAGCTTCCATCCTGTTAGCTGTCATGGGCAGGGCATTCAGACACACATGAGAAGCCACCTCTAGTCCACCCACTACAGCTACTTTAACCCATCATGTGTGTACACTTCTCTTCTATCACCTATCTAGCTGTATTTATTTCTGCCTGATGATATGCTGCTGTGTCTTCCAGGTGTGCTGGAAGCTGCAAACAATGTAAAAAAGAAGGGGATTCAGTGAAGAACTGTCCTCCTACCCATGAGCACTCTTTCTTTCTCCTCTTGTTCTCATATGGCTTCAAGAAAGCCCCTCCAGTGGTAGCTTCCTCCATTCTCTTTTTCTTTTATTATTACTTCCTGGAGATTTGAAGGGACAAAGTGATGATTGTCAGCATTGGTCAGCATAGGGCAAGTAAGATTCAAAAAAAGACTGTATATATATATTTTTATTAATGAATAATAAAAATCCTAGTCCCAATCCTAATTATTTGGAAGGTGGATTAGGATTATTATTATTATTGTTTCTAGAAGATGATTTTGTCCTGAAGGAGCTTGTAGCACAAATATATGAGAAGGTGGTGGGCAGCACCTTTGTTTTCCTTCAGTTAAAAATGAGAACCGGAGAAGCAGCAAAAGTCACCCAAGAAAGTGCTTTTACCTCATTGTCCTGAGGTCCTGTGTCAGCAGCTCCAAGGAAGGACTGTCCTGTCTTCCCATGCCAGCTGTTACCTGTTCTTTCCCAGGCTAGGATTCCATCCAGATCTGTGGGCCATGGATATGTGTTGGCCTTGCTGATTGTAATAAGGAGACGTATGTGGCTGCACTGGATTACAGTTCCTCAAAGAGAGACAGGAGTCTCAGGGCCATGAACAAATACCACCCTGATAGCTTCATATCCTCATATACCTCCCTGCTCAAGAGATTCGTGGTCTGGAATTCTAGATACATTACTCTCTGCTAGTCATCCCACTTTTTTCCTTCTTGTGCTATCTACTCCCACCCAACCAAAATTAATCTTCCCAGTAGCAGGAACCTGAATCACGGTGAGGGCAGTTAAGACACTCAGTTGCCCTTAGTAGAGTAAACCCCTGGGAAGCATGTGTAAGTAGAAGACAGCTACATGGCAGATGTTTATATATATGCACACATACACATATACACACACTCTCCCTCTTTCTAATGTCTTGACACGTGGAGAGCAGCTACACATGCAGCACACTTTGTATTGTACATCAACTTCAAACATAGCCCAAATCAACCATGGAAATGGCAGCAATTATGGTAAGCTGAAACCAAACAAACTACAGCAACCTAATGGTTTCAATGGCAGTAAAAAAAAGTCCCTCATCACCCAGCTGCAGGGGCTGATATGAAGACAAACCTCAAGGCAGCTTATGGTTTCCGGCTGTCATCAGCTATCAGCTTGGATACTTGATATATTGAATAATCAGTGTTTGAACTGATGGAAGTGACCTTAAAATGTACTGGGGAGGGGGGAATTTACCCAGTATGCAGCAGGCACTGGAAATTGTGGTTGGAATACATTTACATGTATTTAAATGTTTGTACTGTGGGATGGAATTGAAACACAGTGAAAACAAATGCCTTAGTCACTAAAATGGTCAAATATGGAGATATATGAAACCAGGGAATGGGCTCTGTGGGCTCTGTAGAAGACAACAGCAGTTTAAGGATGGTCCTTCTGTGGCCTGTATTTATTTATTTATGGCAAAACAAGTGATTGAGAAGGATGGGGGAAGGTCTTCAATAGGCAACTGAAAAATAGAGTTGAAGTTGTCTGCTCAGAAGGGCTTTAACAGCAAGGCTCTTGAGGAAGAGCCTTGCTTCCTCCTACCTTGGAGGGGATATCAGAGACCTGCCTGACATCGTGATGGCAGGAAAGATGGCAGGGTGGCTACCTTCAGCAGCCTCCACATTTGTGCTGCTCAGTCCTTCAGCAAGGAAGATGAATATCTTTCACTGACCATTCTCGAGACCTCCCATGGGGTTAGGGTTGTGTGCAGAAAGTTGGAAGAGCCCTAGGGGTTGAAAGGAGGGAATTGGCTGGCTTTCCATGCTCCCCCTGCGTCTGTTACAGGCATCCAGCTTTGAGGAACCTGACAGGAATGTGCTTAACTTTTTGCCAAGGTTTGTGTAAAATTGTATTCCTGAGTTGCTTTGTCCTTTTTAGCTGGCCTTGTCACTAGCAAAAGTCAGGCTTTAGGGAGGAAAAATTAAACCCAGTGTGAAGATGTTACAGACGAGACAGTTAGCATGCAAGAGAAGCTTTTCTAGAATTGCAGATGCATGAAGTGGCAAAAGCAGAGAGGTACCAGCTTTGGGTACCAGCTTTCATCATGCATCTCTACTCTCCTCTCCAGCACTGCAGTCCTTTAATTGAAAAATGACCTCTTTGGAAATTTGGAACACAAACAGATTTTTTGCTAAGAGACCGCCACTCACTTATCCCTCTTCTGGCTCTTTAATTTAGGTTAAATTTAAAGGAAATAACTTGAGGTTTGGAAACAAATATCTCCAGGGAGCAGGTCAGTAGTATGGTATGGAATGAAGCCAATAGCTATAGAGATCGTCTAATTTGAATTGAAGTAGGTAAAGACAGGGAAACCAAACCAAACCTTTTCTATATGCATTGCTGGTTCTTTATTTTTGTACTGCATTGTGTCTCACAGAGCACTGTGCAGCCACATAGAAGAGGCCTAAGGTTAGCTGATAAATACAGCCAAGTTTTCAGGCTCATGGATATTCACTCAGCTGCCTACTGAGCGCCCTGCTACCTGTTTTACATCTCTGTGGTTTGGGGTATTTTACTTCTCAGGCAAAAACTGGGTCATGTTTCTCACATTTACCATGGGGCAGTAAGGTTGGTAAGCCTTTACCAAAGTACCATGAAACAGCTTGTGCAGCATAAAGTTTGCTCTTCTGCTTTCCCAAATGTAGCTTTTTCACATGCCTGGCTGCTCTGGCGCACCACTCTACAGAGACAAAAAGGTCTTCTTCATCAGGGCTGGTGGGGATGGTGAAGATAATCAAGGTTTGTACCAGTACTGAGAGATACACTGTCTTGCAGAGACACAAGGCTACAGCCTTTCTTTTTCCTTTTCTGCTCTCTCTCCACCATCATAAAAATGTTTCCTATCCTTACCTAGTGGTAACATTAAAGTCTGTGATGTGGAGTAGGAAGGCTGAAAAATCAAAGTCCTCTTTAAATCCTCAAACCACAGCAGGAGCACCAGTGGAAAGCCACACTCCTCTTCTACTCCACTTCCCGCCTGACCAATCTTGGTTGGGGTTAAATATACAGCCCAGATTTTGCATTACTCAGACACAGCCCTCTTTTAAGCAGGA
>NW_005054427.1:397298-460685 GCF_000277835.1 Geospiza fortis | reverse complement strand
TCACATTTCCAGTAGTGTTAGTGATTGATTTGATGAGGACCACAGACCCTTGGCAAAAGGGGTGCACCTGCACTTGCCAAATCTTCTGTTGTGTTAAGCTGAAGTGAGGTTTTTATGCTGTAGTCATGAAGGCGCTGATTTAGAGAGAGGGTCTGGAATGACCAATCTGCAGAGCAGGTCTGCCTGGTAATTTTAAAGGACTAAAAAAATTTGAAACAGGAAATTAGGAATATGCACAACTAAAATTCCTCTCTGCTCCCTTGAGTTGCCTTAATGGCTCCGTTGTACCTCTGTATGACCACTCTTGCCTTACTCTCCAAGTGGTGTTATTCTGTCAGAAAGAAGATAGCATGTTATCCCAGACAACCACAAATGAGCAAGAAAACAGAATTCTGCATTTTTTTTTCACTTTCTTAAGCCCATCTGCTCAAATATGGCAATTCTCTGGTGTAGGGGAGTTCAGCCATTCCGTATCTGGCAGGTAAAAGTCATAAAACATAGAAGTCCCCAGGCAATTCACAGCCACTGTTTCTGTAAAGAACAAACAAAGCAGAATGATACAAGCTGTTTGCAGTACACCCATGGAAAGAGAGCAGCCCATCTCTTTTTATCTCAGCCCCCTTATCCAGAGAAACAAGTCTTCAGATGCATTTGCAGGGAAATGTGCTAGAGGAGGCAAGGAGTGATGCTGGAGAAGCTGAGTACTCGTTATCTTAATGATGCACCAAGCCTGGAACATTTAAAAAATAGATGTAATCTTTGGAAAAACTACAGAACAGACAAAAATATATGTGCTTATCTTCCAATCTGGTCAAAAGAGACAAGTCATTCCAAGCACTTTTTCAGAAGTATTCTTTTTCTCTGTAAAATAGAATGCTGCAATTCTGGTGAAAAGTGCCCATGAAAACCAAGTGCTACCAGAATGCTATTTTTGTGAAAGAAAGCCTGTTGCTTACTTAACTGAAATCTCATGTTTTCACAGAGTTTGTGGGCTTGGCAAGTCTTTCATGAAGTAAATGTTTATCCTTCTTACCACAAAGCGTCAACACTGCTTTGGGCCTAAATGTTACCTGGAATATAGCTAATTTTTATTATCGAGATCAATTTCAAAAAGTAAGAAATGACCACAATTTCAAATTAAATTTGGTAATAAAAATGAATTAATGGACATATATGACCAGGCAGCTCACACCAGTCCTCAACACTGAGTTACTTAGTACACTCATAAGTCTGTCATTAAGCCCCTAAGTGTACATATCACATCTAAATGTTTCTTTCAATTCCAAAGCACAGGATAAGGCACTAATTTTTAGAGTTCAGATTTGTCAATGCAGACTTTATTGGACCATCAGGCAGGTGAAGCAACCAACACTAAAAGAAAAGTGTCTGGCAAACACACCTGTGGATAAGCATGTGGTAACTGTGATTTGTGGTGACTGGGTTTATATTAGATGTAAAGAGATGGAAGCCACAAATATGCCTAGATCATCTACAGGTTTAGTGAATTTAAACAGCAATAACTATTATCCTCAAATTCCAATCAGTTGCAAATCACCTGGGCTTTGCCTCTTAATGCCTTTGATACTCATAATTCTCCTAGTAAAAACACTTAGGCAGCCAGTAAGAAGGCAGTAATGATAACATGTGATCTAGGTGACTGGTTGCCCAAATGAATAACAAAAAGAGAGCAAATTAAATTAGTACATAGTTGCAAATAATACATTTGAGGAAAGGCACATCTGGTTTCTAAGTAATTTGCCAAGAAAAAAAAGTATAAGCAACAAGTTTATAAAGTAATTTAGGGGCTTAATGATGCAGATAAGCATCTAGTGGGAGATTTATGCCTGTGTTATTTTGAAAAATCCAAAAGGATGTCCAATTTACAAACTTAGGTTGCTAAATACTTTTAAGATTTGGTCTTAGTTTCAAAATAACTGCGCATTTGCAACAAAGGCCTTGACCCGGGTCAAGAGTGTGGCTGCACACTTTTTCCCAGTCCATGCAGGTGTGGGCTGCAATGTGACACACATTCTGTGGCAGATAGGTGCATATCCCTGCACTTATAGCAAGACCACACTGAATGATTAATAATGACTCTGCAGAAAAATATAAATCAATTCCTCCACAACAGCACTGGGGTTGTGAATTGAAGGGGGAACCTGTAACCCTTTAGGTTTTGCAATCTTACATAGAGAATACTTGACATTACTATAGCAGGACTATACATTAGGCAGAAAAACAGGGTTTGTTTTTGCATTCTGTTTATATTAAAAAGGGAAAAAAGAAAAAAGAAATTAGGGATTTCTGGCTTTGCAGAAGAAATATTAGGAGATAAATTATTCTGTAATATAGACATGCTAAAAACCTGAAGGGGTGAAAGGAGATTGTCACTAGAAGAATAAATTATTTTCTTCAGTAGGAGGAGTGTGATCATGTCTTGGAAAGAAAGGAATCTTTCTTACAGCAAATTAATTCCAGTCCTTATTGTAGAGGTTAGTGTTAAAAATTCTTCATAAACAGAAATACCTCAAGAATACAATTTCTACAGAAAATCCTACATAATTCTAAATAGGAGTTGACTGCACACAGAAACAGCTGTTTGGTGGTGCAGATCCTGATTACTTCAACATTGCTTCAGCTAATCTCTGACATGCAGTTAAGGTAACCTGAACCATGCCATTTAAAATCAAAGTGACTGTCTATGCAGACTTTTATATCTCTGCTGACAAAGCCATCATAAAGAAACAAACCAACACAAAAAGATCAAAACATTTGTTTTCTTTAACAGCTAACCCTTTAATAGGAGTTTCTTTGAGAAAAGCTCTTCTGTAAGAGAGAATTCACGTAAGGACATGCATACTTTTCTAGCCTCGTGGGCTTGTTGCTGAGGTTTTTTCCCCCCTGGTTTTTGTTTTATTTTTTGTTTGTTTGTTTTTGCTGGAGGTTTTGTTTGTTTGTTTGGGTTTTTAGTTTGGTTTAGTTTGGTTTTATTTTTGTGGGTTTTGTTTGTTTATTTGTTTCCTTTTGTTTTGTTTTGTTTAGGGTTTTGTTTTGGCACTAATTTTTATGGTTATTTTTTTAATTAAAGAAACCTTTCTCCTGCAACAAAAATAGACATTTTCCCTGGCCAACTTCTCTGGTAAACTTGTCGTTTCCCTGATCAAGTCTACCAACACCCTCTGGGCTGTTGACTGAGCCACTGCTTCCTCCCGCTCGGTGCCAGTGTTGTCCAGCGTGATCAGTAAGGGTTGGGCTGTGGGCTGGAGGTGCATTTGTAGCACATGAACATCTGGAAGTCATTCCCGGCTGGAGCGGACCGTGAACACACTAGGCAGACAGGATCCTATAATGTCTCTCCTGTCTCAGCCTTAGCTGCCTCCGATGGCCAGATAATGAGAGCAGTACTCTGAGTGAAAGTGTTTATGTGTTTATGTGACTGCAGGTATGAGATTTTTTTGCTGCTGATTTCTCACACACTCTGCAGACAGTGAGCAGGGATGTCTTGGGGACAGGGCAGACCCTGAGCAGTGTGACAGGGTGCAACCCCCACCATCTCCAGGACTTCCTTTTCTCCTGCCTGCTGTAGCAATGTGTTGCCTATCATCATTAGGGCTTTCTTCCTAGAAAACAACTTTGACCAAGAACATATTTACAAGAAGGGTGTCAGCTAGCATCATTTAGCCAAGTGGAGTGATTTTTAAAGGTTTTTCTCTTCCAATTAGTTTTTGAATAAGAGTAGTATCTCTTGAGTTAACTCACCAAACAGTTTGAAGTCCTTGCACAAATTTAAAAGCCACAGAAAATCTTGCCAAGGTTCACATATGTATGAGCATTTGCCTGACTATGCAGTCCCATTGGACCAGAGCAGTGAACATGGGAAGTATATTCACCATACATCTAGAATCCCACTGCATATGTGGTGGAGCTGCCTGAGGAGACAGTGTAGTCCTCAAAAACAACCAGCAAAACACTTCTCTTGCTAGTCCTCCAGGAGAGAAAGGAGTTTGGATATGCCTTTTGGAAGGGATTACTGAATGGTGTCTTGAGGGCAGCGCTGAAAAAATTATTACTGAGCAGGCTTTGAAGGTTGCAGTTTGGGGGTACACTGAGAAGTTTTTTTAGCTTATGATTAAGTTCATGACCCTTGTGACCAAAGCCACTGAGCACATTACAGACTTCAGCACCTTTGTCCTTTAAAATATCTTTCAGGACTTGTCATTACTGCTGTTATTACTCCTTCTGTTCTATGCAATGACCACACATTTGGCTGGTATGTAAATGCAGCCTGGAGCCAGGGGCAGGACCCATCACCTCACTGGCTCATTGCATCATCTCAGTGGGTATCTCCAGGATCATCCCAGCATGGCCCAGAAGGTGCAATGGGAAGAGGAACAAGGTACCTCCTGCTATCTTAATTTGGACACTTGGCATGAACTGATTAGGTGCCCTGTACCAGGAGCCAGGAGCATACCTAGAGGCAGGAGTTCCAGCTGTGCTCTGGAGCTGGCACAACAACATTGGTCCACTGCAAGATCAAGTAGCCCAGCTGCAATGTGGAGCACTAGAGAAATGTGGCCCCAAAGCCACAGAAAGGAATGACAGTGACTAGCTGGAATCATTGCAAGGAGCTCAGCTTAGAAACTATCCTGGCTTATTTTCATAATTAAAAAAAAAATCAGTTATTAAAGAATCTGTATCCTAATTTTCCTGAAAATTAATGTAACCATATTCTGCTAGCTTTTTAAATGATTACAGGTTTTTTTTCACACATTAATATACTGCTTGCTTTTTGGTTAACTAATTAATTGTCTACTGATATTACCTAGACAGGTGACTGGTTTATAATAGTTGAATTAAATTTATTGACAGTTTAAAATAAAGAAGTTGGAATACAGATATACCTGCTATCAGCCATAAGAGAATAAAATATTTTATATTTGTGAAGTAAATATCTACTTTTCAGTATTAGCTTGCATACTTTTCCTTTTCTAATCAATAACAAATGGAAAGATATTTGACTGAAACTACTCCAGAATCTGTTTTGTCAGAAATTAAAGAGAACATTATTCCAGATTCATTATTTTCTAGTCCAATTGAAGTTAGATTATACATAAATAACAGAAAAATAACTTTCCCCCTGCAAAACCACTCTGGCATGAAACTCATAAACATCCAAGAGTGTGAATGAACAATAACAGAAAACAGATACTAAAAAAAAATTTAAGATGCTTGGTAAATTTTGTTAAACAATTTCTTTGGCAATAGAAACAGGAAAATGCTTTTTTGGGTGTCCTACTCTAATTAGTTACAAAAAAAATCAAAGGTATAAATCAAAATAATGTGTCTCATTATGATGTGTTGACATCTGCTGTTATTTTAGGTATCTACTTCAGGCACTTTGCTTATTAGGACAAGTCTTTTACACAGTTTTTGAACTAAATTCCCATAATCCTTTGTTTACTCATGTTAAGAGCCTAAATAAACCTTTCTAGTTATGGTTTAAAGGAGATATTGTGTTTCTTTACTGCCAAAGAAAATGTTTGCTATTTCCTCTTAAAGGAATATCAGATTGATACAACCCTTCATGTCTAATCTACAGATGTGTTTGTACTCCTGTTTCTAGATGATGATCAACAAGAGGTATTGGCTTACAAACATTTGTGTCTAAACCCACTCGCTAAATTTATTTTATTTGTATAATTTTAGTAATTTAAAAAAGGTTTTTATAACGTATGATTTAATGGTGTTGAAAATTATAGGATTCTCAGGTCTAAGTTTTTAAATCAGTTGTTGAAGTGGTTCTCCAAGTTCTCAAGATGACCACAGGCTAGAAGATTCATTTCAGTGTGACAAGAATTCAGAGGATAGGAATATATTTATAACCTAAAGCATGTTTATTTAAAGCCCACTGGAAATAAAGTCAGTAGAAATGTGTTAGAACAATGCACTTAATTCAAGTACTACATCATGGATCCAGCACAGAAATTGTGGCTTAGTACTTTGAAGATACTCATGTAATGAGACTAGTTTTTAAAGGGAAATTTTTAAACTGCAACCTATTCAGAAGAAAAGAATGATTATAGGAGTGTAAGTGAGAAATTTTAGGCCACCCAGGGAAGTGCTCAAGCCACCATGTCTAGAAATATTCAAAAGATGTATAGCAGTGGCACTTAGGGACATGGTTTAGTGGTGGACTTGGCAAGTTTAAGTTTGCCATTATACTCAATGACCTCAAAGGTCTTTTCCAACCTAAATTATTCTGTAATTCTATATTTCATAGGACATTTCTAGAAAATCAGGATAAAAAAAATATGAGACAGTGAGAAAGTGGCATCAGAAAGTCAAATGAAAAGTTCATTTGTTAGCATTTTGGAAAAATCTATATACATGGGGTTTTTTCCATGGATTTTCTTGGATTCTCAGTGTTTTATACACCAGCAGAGTATTTGAAATAGGAATGAAAGAACATTACTTGTGCTCATTTGATCTGTATGGGAGAGAATCCTTCTTAAAAATATTACGGGTTTATAAGGTAACTGAAGAATTTATTACAATGTGATAGAGACATAAAGATGAAACAATGCCTCTCCCAAAGCTTCAATCCAGTGACCTTGTTGCTCTAGTCATTCAGGGGACAGGCCCTATTGCCAAATCCTTTCTTATTTTGTTGGTTTCAACATCTGAAACCAGCATCCTTACCTTCCAGGTAGATGTTGTAAGATCTCTTTCACTCATTCATCTCTGCTACTACTCCCTGCCCAAACAGTCAAAACTGCAGTTAATTCCCTTTTTTTGTTGTTGTTCAGCCAGTGAGGTAATTGCTTCTTTTCCCTCCATTTTTAACTGACTTGAGCACTTTAAACACTGACAGCGAATTTTAATCCTCGAAAGAGCCGAGTTCTGGGATCCCAAGTGAATGGATGTGGCTTCTATTAAGACCTTCTGCCAGACTTTGACCAGATGAGACTTTCTAAGTGACTTTCTGAGTGACTTTCACCACTCTGAGAAAGTGGGGCTCCTGCACCCTGTCTCATTGGGTGTCACCATCAGAAAGGTCAGAGAGAGATACCATTGGAAAACTTTTATAAGTGTTCATTATTTCCTTTGGGCCCTGGGCCATGGTCTCTCTCCAGGGAAGCTACCCACCAAGGAAGGTATAGGAAAGGATGCTGAATGCATGAGGAGATGGAGCCATTACATGAAGCCACTGCACACAAAAAGGCAAAAAGGAGTTTAAACTGGGGAGAGAGAGAAATGAAGTGCCTGTGACACTAAGTATGGTATAGTCATGAGCAAAGTGGTGAGCTTGACTTTCGATGCAGTGCCGGTTCAGCCAACACAACTGAGCAAGGACAAGGATGCAGACAGAGGCAGGGACTGTACTCTCATGGCATTTTGGTACAGCTGCTTTCTGAAAACAGCTTTGAGGCTTGCTTGTGTACACATAAAATTCCTGCAAGGATCACACTGCATTTGAAACCACCTGGTTCTCTACTGCACCTTTTTGCCTGGTAAAGATAAACCCTTGAAATTGAGCAGCAGTCTCAAAATATTAGCACAAACCAATTTTGCAGTTTGTTTGCTCTCATATGTTTTGCCTAATGTGCACAACAGCAGCTGATGAAAGAACTGGCAAGGCAGAAACAAAAGCATAGTTTGTTGCATGAAGCCTAGCAACTATTAAAGCTATTGTGGATGAGGGCGATGAGCTACCTGTGTTTAAAGAAGACTTAAGGGCATGTTAATTCTGAACCTCCAGACAAAAAGAGCTTGTTTAACAGAGATACTTCCTCTAATACATTGAATAAGCAGAGATTTAGTTGTAAAATAGAATTGACTGAGTATTTGGTTTATAGAATGACATGCTTTTGTTTTCGTAATCCTTCTTTCAAGTTTAACAGCAACCACAAAATGGCATTATGGAATTAAAAATTAGTTTCTATTTTTCAGACCTAATAAAAAGCCAAATTTCTGTAACTTTGAGTGGGTATAGATTATATTTTACAGAAATGTATTAGGCTGAAGGAAGTGTTGAAAATTCTTCATCCTCATGCTGAATTTTTTTTTCATATTTGTGTTATCTGAATCCTTTTCCCAACTGATTTCACACTGAGGTGAAAGCCATCATCAGAAGAGAGGTTTTCAGATTTTACAGTGAAACAATGTGTGTACAGATGTTACAGCCAAGATGAGAGATGGTGGACCTATCTACACAGTGACAAAATGGGTATTACTGCACTGCACTGCGCTCTCTGTAACATACTGAGGTAGCAGTTGCAGGCTAAGCTAACTCCTAAGGATGGCTAAACATTTTAGCTATCTGAGCAAGTGGCTAAACCTTCTGTATTTCCCTATGTTTTATTATGCCAGCCTCAGCAGCTAATCCTTCACAGCATTTCCAACATGCTGGATAGGTTGAGTATGGCGTGTGAAGGGTGATAAAACGTCCATTATATGAACAACACAGGCAAGAGGAGAAAACCCCGCCCTTAGAACAGAAGTGTGCTTGAAGATGAGTAGCTGTTTTTGACTTTTTTTCTTTTTTTGAGAATCTGGGAGAAGGGTGCTTTTCTCCCTGTTCATGTTTGTGAATGTGTGAAGATATTATAGTTGCCATGTCAAGGACAGTGAGAAGCATCTGAGCTACAGAAGGGTCACAAAACAAGGCTGTGCTCTGTCACACAGTTCAGTGAACCTGGGCATTGTTATCTGTGTCACTTCACACTCTGATTCTCCCAAGTGTGTTTTCATTGCTATAGCAAAACTTACCTGACCTCATGAAGAAGGAGGGAATAGGTCTGCTCAGTAGATGAGTGATCCAAATGCTTCATATTCATCAAGCACATAGTGCTCCATGACAACCATTACAATTGTCATTCAGAACAGTTTTGCAGGTGGGATTTGCCCTGGCTTACAACACAGTTTCTGCGTTGAATACTGCTAGGATCCCCGCCCCACCCTGTTAGCTGGCTGTCCCTACTCCTTTCAATGCTAGTCTGCTTGCTTAAGCAGTTTTAATTTTGCCAGCATTTTGCTTGTGGCAGCCAATATTTGCTTGCAAAAGTTCCAACTTTTGCTAGTGGCGATGGAGTCTGTCCTATGTTGCACTGATTGGAAATTTCCAGGTTGTTGATAGACCTTTACAGGCCCCAGACAGCTGCAGCTCATAACTGAACTGTATTTGCTGCTGGTCTGGCTTGTTGCTGGCAAGGAGGAGGATATTAAAATCCTATAAAGATACTATCAAATTAGGAAATACTGCACAGTGTGCTTTTGTTTCTTTTAAGGATGAAGAAACCAGATGAGAGAGGACTTAAGCTCCCTCTGTGCATATATGCAGAGGGGAAAGAAATTAGATTTAACTGACCCCTTGATGACAGTACTTAATATTTGGCTATATTTAATCACATATAGAAAAGACAGTTGCACTTTTCAACAGCTGCTGTTGCTCTGAGCTTCAAGGGGCTAGCGAAAAGATTAGGTCTGGGACAGGATTTAGTCCCTGTGTCTCCCTCCTCCCCAAAATCTGCATTTTTCATGATTTTTGGAGTTCCAGGGGGAAAATAAAACAAAACAAAACACATTCTTTATTGTGTTCAAAACTTTACTGCTGTTTCAATTATGTCACGGCAGTATAGGCGGAAGCAGATGGCCAGGAAAGAAAGCAGGCCCTGCAGGTGTGAGAGCATACATCACCAGCTTTGGGATCCCACATCAGTGGGGCTCATCTTTGCCCAGCTGTGGAGGAAAGGCCTCACTGGCTTCCCAGGTTAGACTGAATAGCAGTGTTGTATTTAAAGTTTTATTCTTTTTCAAAGTTTCTGCCCAGTTTCAGTAAGACAACTGGCCACAGGACTGGATACCTGGCAAGGCTTTTAGCAGTCTCAGCATACAGAGAGCAAAGTGGGATAATTAATGTACTGAACTCTCTCCAGCCCTAAAGGAGAATTGTTCTGAATGGGTTCACATCCTGGTATCAGAGAGCTCTGATCTGCCCAGATGTGCCAAAACCCAGGTTAGGGATGTGGTACATGTCCAACCTAGACTTGTTGAGGGATGATTTCTGATTTTGACTTAAGCTTCTTTATATTCCTGAAAATTCTTTAAATGTGTCCACTTCAGAGTGTGACTGACTGATTAAAAAATATAAAAGGAAATTTATAACTTTATCAGGATGTGTTTGATACTGCCATCAGTATTTTAATTAAAATGTTAAATAATTACTTCTCTTGGTCCTGTTTCACGAACAAGCTTTGCTTTACATAAAACCTTAGGCTACCATTTAAAAATTATTAAAATTTAAAACAAGCCTTCTGGAGGGGAAACAGCTAGAATATTCCAGCAACTAGTGCTACACTTTACACAAATGTAAAGATTTAAATGCCCAGATTGGAAGGTGTTGTGCGACTGTCTTGGTTTGAAGGACAGGTATCTGCCAAGGGAGGTGGGACCCTCCCTTGAAATGGAGACTAGTACCTCTTTTGTTCTAAATTATTACTAGTTTGAAATTACGGGGTTTTCAGGCAAAGATATGGGAAAAGGAATGCCAGCTCTTTGCCAGTGTGTGTGTACTGGTGTGTGTTCTAGTGTGTGTCTGTATAACCAGGCAAGCAAACAGCGGCGCTGCTGGCACAACCAGCGAGAGCAGAAATCCCAGGAAGTCTCTTCCCACTCTTTGAGCGCTTTGGTGCAGTTCCGGCGGCGGCCGGCAGGGGCGCTGCTGGCTCCCGGCCGGCCGGGCGGGTGCAGTGATTCCCCAAAAACTCCCAGGGGCAGCCCATCCCGGTGCCCCTTCTGGACAGCAAAAGGAGCTGTGGCAGGGATGGAACCTCTGAGCAGCAGCTGGCACATCAGGACAGGATCACCCACAGCAGGAGAAGCAGGATGAGGCTGGGGTCCAGCAGCAGCAGCAAAGTCCTACCCCAAGCAGAAGCTTGACCATCCTCTTCAGGAGCTGTGAGAGCAAGACAGCTAGGAGCTACCCCAGCCCCCTGTTCCCAGCCGAATTCTCATGGTATCTCTGCCCCTCCAAGAGGAAACCCTAATATAAGAGACATGCAGCCAGGTGTCCTCCTCCCCTGAGCTTGGCAAATTCTTTTCTCTCTCCTAAGTAATGGTTGTTCTGTTTCTTAGCAACAAAATGAAAGAAAAATTCCCTAAGAGAAAAAAGCAAAAGGAAACACCCTAACCACCAACAATGACATGGCCCAATATTAGTGAAAAAGTTTTCAAAAATAACCTTTTTGAAAAGGTTATTGAAACTATTAGATATTTTTAAATCCATCTTTATAAGGAAAAGCAATTTGCACAAACCCTAAACTGCAAATGCAAGGAGTAAGGGAAGGTGTCTGGTTTCCCTTGTTAAATGTGTGTGTCATCCATGTTAAAGTTAACAGCAATTGTGCATGGGGAGTATCTCTTTTAATTTTAAGCTTCGAAATGCACAAAAGGAAGGAAGCAGCTCGAATTACTTTCCCACCATAACACTGAGAAGACCCAATGGGCGGTGAAATGGAGCAGCCAGTGTCTCAGCCTTAGGGCTTCTAGGTAAGCTACAGAGCATTTAGTTCTCACTGTAACTCACAACCTTGGTGTATTGCAAGCATTAAATCATCCTTCCATTTCTTAAACCAGTTAAATGCTCTTTTTAAAATGATCACTGGGAATATTTGTCTACACACGTGGGTTATTCAGAAATACATCACTTACTCTGATTACTACTGGGAGTTCTCATTGCATAAAGGCATAGGCACAAGCAGCTTTGCTTCTTTTGAAAATGAACTTTTTGATTTAAATTGTGCTCATAACTTTGCATGTAAAATAGATGCAGTTGCACACTTCACACCCATGTAGATACTGATATGCAGCAAAATAACTTAACATGAAACATGTGGTCAAGAAACATCCCAGTGTTATTCCCATGCAAATATTTTCATGCATGTCTACATGTACTCAAGTACATGCTGGCATTTTGTCTCAGACTATGTAATTACTCCTGTAATTAGTTTTTTACATAAACCACAACTCAAACTTTATTCTTTCACAAATGCACTTTAATTTTTACTTTGATAATTATGAGGTCTTCATAATTATAAATAAAGTGCATTAGGAAAAAATATTTAATGACCTTAGAACAAAGTGGCAAAATAGTATTGCTTCAAGAAATATCTTTTCACAGCAATGCATGATTCAGTCCTGGTGCTGATTATCACAGGAAGTTCCTGAGGCCAAGAGCATGCCAAGACCATTTAAACAGACTGGATTTAATGCAAATAAAAACCACCCCAAATGGTCATTCTTGGTTATTGTCAAAATATTGGAAGAGTGTTTGATCTCTTGTTACCTCGCTTAAAACAATCTCTCTTGTAGGGGCAGAAGGTGGGCCCTATGTTTGGAGATGCAGTCTAAAGATGAAATGTTTGGTTGCTTTCCACATTATCTGCTGGGAAAACATATTTATTCTTCTATGAACAGCTTCCTCAGCCCACCCCATACAAGTAGTTTCCTGCTGCTTTTCCTTCAATCACAGAAATTCCTCTCCTGAGGAAAAGAGAATCAATAGCAGATATTCTTTCAGTTTAATCAAATGCTCCAACACAATGCATTACAGAGTAAAGGTTTGTTTTGGTAATGCATGGGAAGCTTGCTAAGCTCTATTTATGCAAGCCCTACATAATGCAGTTGTGCAAGTCAGGTCCATTGTAATGTTTAGAGCTGAGCAAAAGCGTTTATTTTTTGTTTAGTTGGTTTTGTTTTTGTGCAGGTATTTTAAAAAGTCTGCAGAGTTTTAAATAAAATGTAATAGATATGAACATCCCATATTTAGATCTGAATATGGGTTGCAGTTTGAAATTTCATGAGGGAAGAGAAAATGTTTGTAAGGCCTCATTTTAGATCCCAAGCCTAGATATCTGATCACATGTTGTAACTTAAATTCTGTCTAGGGGTGGTGGGGAGGAGTGGGTGCTGTGAGCAGTCAAATGTCCATGGCCTGGCTATAGACTCTGTGAGCTTTTGGATGCAGAAAGCTGGTGGTGAATCCTCCCATGCTGCTTTCTGCCTTCACTGAGTGCCAGCATAAATAAAACACCCCCATATGTGGTTTACAGGAGAAAAGTAAGGCTGCCCTTGTCTCACAGTGACTGTCCTTGTGGGCCTGTCCCTACAGAGCCATACTGAAGTGCGAGGACTGTTGTTGCTTCACATCTTGAGTATTGGGGCTGCTTGTTTCCTAGTTTAGTTAAATCATAAATCATCCAAGTTATGCATAAACCACATGAAATTATACAAATCTCCTACCTAATTGTACTAGACAAACCATTTTGGTGGGAACTTAATGGTAACTGGACGTACTATACAAAATAAAGACAGCTATTTGGTGAGTGATTTTTTGGTGGTGAATGACTGTATTCCTTGCGTAAAGCTTTCACTGAAAAATGTGCAGCAAGACTTACATTTTTAATGATTGATCACTGCTTCCATGCTAGTGCTCATTTTCCACAGTGTTCCTGTTCATTTCCCATTTTTCTCCTGTCCTCTTCATCATAAAAATTTTTCCATGAGCAAAAATATGATGGATGTGCTCTGACTGGGAATACACAAAAGGCAAAAAGGTAAGCACAATTCAGCAGAATTCGGTATAAGAACAAGTTTACTGAAGTTTGAAAAATTCAGTTAAGGTGCAATTGCCATTCCTAAAATTTACTTTATTTTTGTCACCTGCTCTTTCATGTTTTTACTAGCCATTTTAGATCCAGGATATCAGTCTCTGGTAAACAGAAATTCCTGGCATCAGTGGCTCTGTCTTTATTGTAATTCTTAAATTTATATATTCACAAATGAGATGTAGTCTGGGTTTCAGAAATGGACTAGTTTCACTAGTATTTACATGTCTGAACCAGAATACAGAGATACAGAAAGTCAACCATAGATTATATGGTTTCCAGCTTAATCTTTGTTCCTGGAAGCCATGAATTATTGTCTCCTCATGCTATTCATGTGATGAGCTAAAGACAACCTAAGTGGCTATGAGCCCATGGGAATATATTGCACACTGAGGGCTGTGTCATCTCAGCTTAGTGTGAGCACAACATGGGGAAGAAGTGGAAGTGCCACTGTCTGAGATGGCCTCTCCCTGACATTTCTTGTTTACAAGAAGCAACTTTCTCTGATCTGCTGTTTCATATGAGTAAAATGCTAGAGAGCTGACCTTTTCTGCAGCTGAGTGCCTTGGATGCTTACAGAAAGCTTTGAAAAGCACCAGAATTGATTTAACTTTTTTATAGAAGAATTCAGCCTCAGACCTAAAAACATTATGTGGTGGAGACATAGTGCTGCCTACACCCACATGAGCTGAACCATACGAATTGCTTTGGCTGACAAACAAGGCTTTTGAGGAATTTTATTGTTGTTGTTTCCCACTTCAGGTATCAGCATTGCAGCCTTGAAGACCCCCTTTCTCACTGCTTTGAGAAAGGTGCAAAGCTGTGCTAGGATCACTGGAAAAAACACAGTGTCATTATAGAACAAGACATGACACTAAAATACGAGGCTGTGAAAGTCTGTCATTTGCAAGGCTGTAATATGCACTAACGTAGCGAAAGAGAGAGCAGCTTAGATGCTATGGTGGCAGTGTGCACTGACTGTATTTCTCTGGTCTGGAAAGAGAACACAACACTTTATTTTGACAAAGGATAACATACATCTTTGAGAGTGACTATGAAAGAAAATTTAGCTTAATATGTCAAGCACTCCTACATACAACAGAAAGCTGCTAACATCTGCTTAGGTGTCATGTATTCTTGGGTGAAAATTACATCTCACATTGTAGCAGCAATCTTAGCAAGAGTTACGCTCTTTCAGAAGAGAAACACCATCTAAGGCAGAAAATTGTCTGTTTATTTAAAACAAATTTAGGAACCAATAATGTGTTATTTACAGTCTTCAGTGTATCCTGAGAATCTTGTGTGTTTCTTTAACTGCTATAAATACAGATTCAGCTTGCCACACACAGAGAACTTCATCTGAATCTTGTCAAATGAGTACATTATTTACATTTCATCCCATCTTAAAATGTAGCTTTCTCTTTTGAGCTTGTAAGTGCAGTAGCAATGCAACACCAACACAAGCATGTGTTACTACATTGTGGACCATATCCTTTCCTGACTACAGCGGTGTCAAACGGGAAAGCCTTTCCTCTTCAAGTGGTATTTGGACCTTCCTCAAAACGAAAGCCAGGATCAATCTTCTTATAGTAAAAAAAATTCAGGATGTCAACCTGCATCAATTAATCAAGTGTGCTCATTTCTCTTGTCTTGCTCTTTCCCCTTTTCTGCATGAGTAACCTAAAATCATGCATGTAATTATCTGACAGTTATTTCAATAATACAAAAATAATTTTAGTAATCCATCTCCCCTTTTATGACTGGACTCTTTTCTCAAGTTTATGGCTCCATCTCAGGGTATGGAGCATATATATTATTACTGTTTTTAGCTAGAGTCAGTGGCTTTCATTTTTTTTCACAGATACACAAAATGAAGAAGTCTTGTTTGTTTCCGTCTCTATTTTTTTCCAAGTGTAAACTAAACAACTGCTTTTACATCTCTTGCTGGTTAGCAGCCAATGTAAATGCTTATGCTAGGAGAACAAGCCCATTTCCTGCCGTTAAGGCTTTTTTGTTTATCCTAGAGCTACTCACTGCCACTGCCTGCCCCTGACAGACTATTAACCCCTGTTTCTAGCAGGAATACCAGATGTGGGTTTCTTAAGCAAATTATTGGTTATTTCACCACATGTCGTTTTTACATTTAAGTGTTTCCAGCTTCTCAGAACATTCCACAGAAACAACATCACATTTTCCTTCAACCTGTTAATTAGCATAATTATTTATCAGCCTGAAACCACAGCTAGAGTTTGTTAAGCAGCAGACAGATATGCACTGGGTAGTGGCCCAAGAGACTAGAAAGAGTGATGGGAGGAGGGAGGCTGTGGGAAGGCATGCTGTTTGCATTTGTCTCCGCCACCTCCTCTGAAGACCTCTCCAGCTGATATGGCACATCCCTCTTTCATGCTGCAGGCAGAGGAGGGTTACTTGTCTGCCAAGTTCTACCCAGTTGTAACAGGGAGATCTGGCTCCAGATGATCACCCCAAAAAGAGGTGATATGAGAAATATGCACCCTCTGCTATCTCTGGCAAAGTCCAGTCCTCCCCTTGGATTGATATGTTCCTTGTGTATTTGTCTAATCTCCCTCACTGAAAGGAATGATAAGATTGTAACATTTGTAAAACCTCTAGGATGTAGTTTCTTCTGTCAGCATTAACCAAAATTGTCTTTGTCTAGCTTTGTACAAGCAACATTTATCCTCAGGTCAAAATAAAACCCATTTGCAGCATGATATAGTGGAAGAAGCAGGTCCAAACTACTCATTAGATCTGAGAACAAATGAAATAAAAAACTGGTTGATACATTTCAAATGCTCTGCCCCCTATGCAGAGGGTCTGAATCTGGGCAAACAATGCCTCTCTTGCCCTGAGCCCCATATGAGTGTAGCACTAGAAGTGTTTCTGTAGGTCCCTCTGTGGGGTGGATGGCACTCACCTTTTAAAAGGTTAGGCAATTTTTTACCTGAATGTGTCTAGGCTGCTTTTATAGCTCCATCAAGTCCTGTACTTCTGCCAACAGCTGTACTGTGGTTTATGCATACCTGGTAATTGACAGGATTTAATGTAAAAATTATTAATGGTGGTATGGAATAGTTATGGATAAGTTTCTAAGTGGCTGCATTTGGCTATGAGATGCAGTGGAGTCTATTTTTTTTTTCCAGTCAGACTTCAGAAAAATATTACTTGGCAAATGAACTAGAATGTTCTGTGACCACAGTCCAAATATGCCGGTTTTCCTAAAAATGTTCAGGACATCGAATTATATTCCCAAGCATTCCAGTTCATTTGCAAGACTAGAGAGAGTAGAAAGTATCCAAGACTAGATTGCTCTGATCATATGCTTCCATGAAGTGATCTGTGAAGTGAAACTCAACTCACCTAGGCTGTCAGCAGAATTTCTCACAGTGTTTGCCAGTCTTTTTTCCATAGTGACCTCTTCCTAGCTATTTCATTATAGCTTGTATTTTATCTTGTATCTTTGTTATATGAGTGAAAAAGAGTTGAAGCATTTTTTCCACAGGAAAAACTACAGCTCTCATATTATTACTCATCATGGGTACAAAGTTGTCTAGGCTTATGTTTTAATATGCTTAAATGAAGCAATAAAACATTAATAATGTTTGTTATTTAAGATTAGTTTAGTGAATGCAAGTATTCACTGCATTCACTGCAAAATTTCAGCTAAGAGGGACAAATTCACTTTAATTTTCTTTCTCTTTGTTTTCCCCATACCAACAAAAGATTTAAAATATTTTTAAAAATTAAAATCCTATTTCAAAAATCTTTTCTCTAAAGCCTTTCTGAACCAGTAGAAAAAGTACTACGATTTAAAGTCGTCCCACCTGGATGCCTTTTTTTTTTTCTTTTGAGGGGGTGTAGGGTTTTTGTGGACTTTAGAAAGTGGAAAGCCAAAGCAATTTAGACTAGAAACTCAATAAAACAGCAGCTGGTCTCAAGCCCTAAATACCTCTCAACTCTTATTGTTCCAGAGAGATGTTTGACTATTAAGTAGGGTTGAAAAGTTTGAAGGAGGCACTGTGTTATTTGATACAGTACAAATTACCATCCTAATTAATAGTCCTATTTATTTGTGAAAGGTCCTAATATGTAGTTTATAACATTTAATTCTTGTTTCTCTTTAAGAAACCAAACAGGTAGCCTGCACAGCAGCCTCGAGCTTACTGGTGTCCAGTGTCCTTTCTAGGTGGCTGTTCCTCGACCCCCATTTTTGACAAAGTGCAATATTGTCATTTTGGATAACTGCTCTTTCAGCCTTGCACAGCTCAGCTGGCACCCTGCTTGTATTTTGCATGGCTTCTGGTTCTCTAAGTTACATCCTTCATCTATTTCTCCAAGGCTGTGCTGTTCTGTTCCACTGTCCTTAAGATGAGGGTAAAATATTGTTCTGTTCTACTATTCTTATCAAGTGAATAAAATACTGTTTTACTTTCTACTGTCCTTATCACCTCAAAGCTATTTAAATTTTGGGATTTGTATGTGTGTTCTTAATTTATTATAGGCCCCAGTCTCTGCTGGAATGTCAGAGAACAGCATTGTTGCAGCAACTGTAGTGAAGGACAGTGGTTGCACAGGCAGGTTTGGTGCTGGTGCAGGCACTCAAGCCCCATGTCCTAGCCAGTCTGCCAGCTCTGGCACCCTTCACATCCCTCCCTTTGCTGCATGTGTCAGGGGCTCTGCTTCATGGCCAGGTATGAAGTCAAGTGCTTTCCAGGTGGTTTTGCAGCTGAAGTAAAGGCTTTGCTCTTGAGAAACCACAACTCATACTTTGTTAAAGAGACCTGTAGTTGTCAAACTGGTATTTTTATGCTAGATCTCAAGTAAGTTCTTGCTTCTTATATTCTTTTATATGTCTTCCTGCATCACTTTCCCAGCAAAGGAGAGCAAACAGGCAAGGCTGGGTGTGCCACATGTCCTGGGATATCTGTGTGCCAGAATCCTAATGGCACACAGGTAACCTAATGGCAATCCTAATGGCCATCCTTTTACTTGTGAGCCCACAAGAGACCTGATTTTAGCATTGCACAACACCTTTGAATTTATCCAGGAAAGCAGTGAATGAATTGCATGAATATTTAATTTATCTCTATTTTAAAATGCAGATCTGCAGAGGCTTAAAGAAGTAAAAAAAACCAGTTCTGAACATGGGTGCCTATCTGATTGGCATGGCAGGACAAATTGATGAACGGAGTACAGTGGATGCTGTCTGCCTTGACTTCAGCAAGGCTTTTGACACTGTTTCCCATAACATCCTGGCATGTAAGCTCAGGAGATGTGGGTTAGAGGAAGGCATGGTGAGGTGGATGGAGAACTGGCTGAAGAGCAGAGGTCAGTGGGTCATGACCAGCAGAACAGAATCCACCTAGAGACCAACAGCCAGTGGCATTTTCTGGGATCAATACTGGAACCAGTCTTGTTCAACTTGTTTATCAATGACCCAGATGAAGGGATAGAACGTACCCTCAGCAAGTTTGCTGATGGCCCTAAACTGAGGGAGTGGTGATCCACCTGAAGGCTCTGCTGCCATTCTGTGGGACCTTGCTAGGCTGGAGAGCTGGGCAGAGAGAAACTTAATGAGCTCCACAAGGGCAGGTGTTGGGTCCTGCGCCGGGGCAGGAACAGCCCCAAGCGCCAGCACAGGCCAGGGGTTGTTCCTACAGAGCAGCTCTGTGGAGAAGGACCTGGGACTCCTGGTGGATCACAAGCCATCCATGAGCTGGCAGTGTCCCTGTGGCCAGGAGGGACAAGGGTATCCTGGGGGGCATCAGGAAGAGCATGGCCAGGAGGTCAAGGGAGTTGTGCCTCTAGTCAGCCCTGGTGAGGCCACACCTGGAGTGCTGTGTCCAGTTCTGGGCTCCTCAGTAAAAGAGACCCAAGGAGCTACGGGAGAGGGTCCAGTAGAGGGTCACAAAGATTATTTGGGGTCTGGAGCATCTCTCTTATGAGGAGAGACTGCAGAAACTGAGCCTATTTAGTCTGGAGAAGAGAGGACTGAAATCTGAAAGGTGGGTGCCAAGAGGATGGTGCCAGATTTTTTCAGTGGTGCCCAGTAACAGGATGAGGACCAATGGCCATAAAATAAATCAAAAGAAGCTGCACCATTACCTGAGGGAGAATTTCTTGGGGGGTGGCAGAGCACTGGAACAGGCTGCCCAGGGAATTTGTGAAGTCTCCCTCTCTGGAGACATTCAAAACTCACTGGATGAGTTCCTGTGTAACCTGCTCTAGGTCAGCCTGCCTGGGCAGGGGGTTGGACTGGATAATCTCCAGAGGTCCCTTTCAACTCTAACAATTATGTGATTCTGTGTTGCTCTGATATACTGCTTTTATCATCATTGGATGTTTGCAAATTCTGCACTGCTTAGCAACCACCAGAGTCTATGAGAGTGTGAAAAATTAAAAATTTCCTTAAGTGATACTCACATTCACAGACATGTATGAACGTAACAATGTCAGTTTGGGCACAGGGATGTGTGATGTCAGGGTGCAAGCTCTGACTGGCAGCACTTTTCTGTTGAAAACCCTTAGGGGAAGATATGCTTTTTGCCAGCAAATTGATGCATCTGCCAGAGCTATTCCTTTACTCAAAATATGTTCTTGGCACTTCTTTGCAAGCACAGTATTGTCTCTGTGTTGGACATGATTTAGTATACTTCCACTCATGCAGGTAATGAATTCTTGAATTAATTTTCCATGAAACTCTTTCTAATATTTTCTGTAGACCTCTGGAGTTATGGTAGTGAGCGCTCGAATTGACACATTAGAGTCGGGCCTTCTTACATATAATATTGTCTAGCTTTATTTTATTATATTGCAATATATTATGCTATATTTTCTTTTCTGGACAGAGACAGGGAGTGCAGCTCAGACACTAAGGATGAAAAACTACCCAGCCTGAGAAGCATGGCTTTGCTATATTGTATCATGGCTCTGTGACAAGGGATCCCTTGTAATCTACAGGCCTGGGGTGCATGTTTAGAAGGGAAGTATTATCTTTGCAGTATTTCAATTAAAAGTTAAATATTCAGATTAGTGCAAAGAAGTCTCCTTACAGGAAATGTCAGGATCACTCTGATTTTCTTATCGGAAGTGTCACAAAAATGTCTCCATTTTGCAACCCTACGTAGAATAACTGAATGACCCTAAAATGCACAACATTTCACCTTGGTAAGGTGGCCCTAGTGATGTGACATGAAGCATTAAGACATTTTGGATTAATGGGAAACATTTAAAAATCATATTTTTATTACCCATATGAAGAAAAATAAGGTTCCCAGAGTTAACAATGAGTTGTACTTAAAACTTGGAAGTTTTCACACCTTTGCTCTAATTAATTTTTGTGTGTGGCATTCATGAAAGGACTGTACACTTAAAGAGGAACTGATATAAAATCTCATCTGAATTTTTGGTGAGACCTCTTAACCTTCTTCACAGCACTTTAGAAGCTTTGCTACTAGTCAAATCCAGAGAGTACAGAACAAAAGGATATAACAAGTAAGTTCACTATAGCCGGTTTCCGTGGCATCATTGATTTTGGGATTGGATCAGGGCTGGTTCTTATTTTTTTCTGAATAGCTCAAGAGTTCACAGGAAATTTGACACTATTCAATACAGAGATATAAGAACAAAATCAGTTTCCCATGCAAAAATAAATTTAGGAACATATCTATCCATACTCCTAAAGAAAGTAGAAGTTTGTTGACCAAAGACAAGACATGAGAGACTTCTATCAGAAAAAAAGTAGCAATAACTTTTTTTTTCAATTCAAACACAACTCTAAACTCATCTAGGGCTTAGAAATATTTTAGAAAATTTTTGGTATATTTGGACAAGCTAGAAAAAAGTAAAAAGAGATTCTAGAACATGATAAAAAGGCTTTGTGGATTTAAAGGAGTGGGACTTTTGTTATCTTTTTCATAGTATAGTAATATTTTCTAGGATAAGTATGTCTGTCATGCTTAATTAAATTTTCTTGCAAACATAAAACTGACCAAATTAGGCTTCACTGGGGGAAATTCAGAGAGAAACCTGTAAACTCAATCGAATAGCCTATAAAATCAGCTGAATCAATTCAGATTTGCCTACCACTAATTTGGAGCAGGGGTTGAGTGCAGTTGGCTCCAACCTATGTAAAGTGACAGTGTGGAAATATAGGAAACCAAAGTCTCACCAAATCAATTTCTGAGTGACTCAGAAAATATTGCCATTGAATCATGATTCTCTTAGCAGGCTACTCACTGTAAAAGAAATTCTTTCTAGCCTTGCGTCAATACACAAACGGTGTTTATACTTTAATTCCTCTTGCAATGACCTCAATGTTAAAACAGGTTTCTGAGATAGAAACCCAGGATATTTTGAGGTCACTTTTTTCTTCTGTAGGACTTGTACAGCCTTTCTTTTGTGTATATACCTTTTTTTTTTTAAACTTCCATGTATTTTCAGGAAGTGATATCATATGAACATGCTGGTAAAATTAGCCTGAGGCTTTTACTACATTTATATACAACAAAAGAAATCTTTGTCAGTAATTAATTGCAAACTTATTATTGGTCCCTTGTAATTGTGTAGCCAATGATTATGGCAGAAAAACAATAATTTTATGTAGTTATAACTAAATACCAGTACAACCCTCATATTATCAATAATCAGTGTAATAAAGCTGGCTTATTGTTCTAGCATTAAAGGGTCCCAGTATATACTTGAAGCTTTTGTTAGCTGGAGCTGTGTTTCAGCTTAATATAATTTCTGGCAATACCGAGATAATAAAAAATTCCTGGCTTTCATATGATGCACATATGCTGGAATGGACAGTCTCTGGTTTTAAGGCTGTCTCATTAATAAAGCTGACTTTGTCAAAAATGACTTGGATTTTAATAAATCTCAGTGCCTGTGTGTATTCTTTTCTCCAGAGAACTTTCAAAAGATATCTGGCACATAGAATGTATCACCATTTTTTTTTTCCAAATGATTGCAATTGGAATGTATAAAAGAGGCTACTTTGAAACATATATATGCCATATATAAGAAAAATAGTGTTGGTTAAAGAAAAGTTTGATTGTGGAACTTCAGAATCTGAGCTTGAATTTCATGCTCACGTATTTCTTTTTCTGCAATGCAAGGATATTTTCTGGTGGTGGGTAACACCCAATTTTGATAAATTTATTGAAAATTTTTCCAAATTCCCAGGGCAAATCTAGATTTATTTTTTGTGGGGAATGCTAACAGATGATTTAATTTACGTTTGCCATGCTTTACAATGCTCAGAGAGGGCTGATGGTAGGTACAGTAGCACAGGCTGGCTTTTACAGAAAGACCAGTCCCTGAGCACAGCTGCCCTGCTGCTGAAGCCATTCCCATTCCCAGAAACTGCCAGCATCAGCACTGCCATGTGGCAACTCTCTGGGCTTCCAAGCATAAAAGCTGCTGGGAGTTGGGCAGTCCTTACCAGCAGTGCCCACAGAGGGTTTGCAACAGAGAGGGCAAGCAGTTTCTGTAAATGGACACGAGCCCATGCAGCCTGTGCAGCTTGTCTTTAGCAAGTCTCTGTCAGATCCCAAAAGAAATTACACTGTCCAATGATTTGGGCACAAGCCCACCACTCCACTCCTGCTTAATTTAAAACTTTTCTTCTACCACCTCATTTGGCCATGGGTACCAGCCTGTGTTTGTTCTTCCACGGGTGAAGTAGGCGTAATAATGTACTTGTATCAGCCTGAGAAGGAGGCATATGTATGAGAGACTGTCATTTTGTAGTGACACTAAAGAAAATGTGATAAAATGTGATAAAATATAATTCCACCTGTCTTTTGCAACTTCATTGGAGCCAGGAGTTCACTTTGCATATCTCTCAACATGACATACCACAGGGTAACTTGCAGGAGGAGACACAGGGTAGGAAATGACATCTGCAGAGTTCCTCAGTGAGACTGACTGCAGAGGAAGCTCTCAAAACCAGCAATTCCATCTCAGGAAGGCTTTTCCTTCCTGGCAGATCCTTGCCCAGGAGGAACAAGAGAGATACAATCCTGAACGCAGCCATATGCAGGTTGCAATATAAATTGGACTAGACTGTATTAATATATCCCTGCTATAATTTAAGAAAAAAGTAGTGTCTTTACAGATGCAGGATAGCTGCATAATGTGGCCGAAGTGAGAATATTCTACATCATTTGACAGTTACTTTTTCCTTTCTCAACCTACTGCTCAGTTTAGCAGCATCAATCAAGATGCATGCAAACAGAAGTTTGTCTGACAAAGTTTGTTCACAGTACAGTATTCCATGCAGGACTATCATGTCAATCAGAAGAATATTACTGTCTTTTTATTTTTAAATAGAGTGAGGAGATTTCAGTACTTTCATTTAGGTCCCCTCCAAAACATTCTCAACCCCTGAAAGCCACTGCTGCCTTTTATATTCTATAATAGAATGAGAAGAAGCAATGAGGGAGGCATGTAAGAATGTGCTTGCAGTTAATGGCTCTACACACATGCTGAAAATTAAATGTACACTTCGTGTTTTCCTGGATGTGGGCCAGAGAAGGCAGCTCACAGGATGAAGTCACTAATGAGTATAGTGTACAGCTCACAGCACACTGCAGGAATCTTTTTCTCCTCTGCTGTATGGCAGCTTTAAAGGAAAAGACTGGAGTCTTCCTTTAGTGCACTGGTGTTTTACACAAAAGGAAAGCATGATCTTTGAAGGGGTTTTATGTCATGACTCTTGAAAAGAGTCACAAGGACTCTGATAATAGCAGTAAATTGACTTGCCCTGATCTCATGTGCAAGCACAAGTAACACCTACATCCTGTATAGAAAAAGAGCAAATGGAGATCCAGCTATGCTTGTCAATACTGTACTGCTCTTCAGTGTTTCTGCATTTCTTGGTTTTATTGTGTCAGCAAAATGACACACAAATGGTCAGTCACAAAAATTTGTGCCCTTTGCTGTGCTCTTCTCATCCTTCATTGGGCAATAAAAGTAGAGAAAATTGGCCTACCTTTTCCAGAAACATTGTAAACAAATAACAAGGAAATGCGGGCATTTCTTGCTCAAAATGGAAACCTAGTTGACTTAGAGGTTCCTTCTGGTTGATATGAAAAAGTAAAATAGTTTTGTTCATTTAATTTGTTCTCTCCCCAGGCAAAAAAAAAAAAAATCCACAACAAAAAACCAAAGCAACAACCAAAAAAACAACAACAAAACAACCAAAACCACACAGCATTTTTGCTTTTGATTTAATTTGCTTTCCCTGGATTACTATTTCAATGCATTATGGATTACATGAAGCATGAGAATTTGAGAACTTGTGTTTATGAGAGATCATTCAGAAGATTGATCTTGCCCAGTGCTTCTTTGGTTTATTCCTTTGTGCGTAGTCATTCTTATTTATCACAGACTGCAGGCCCACAGGACACAATGCATGGTAAGGAACATGGAGATCATGTGCACAATGCTATTGTGCAAAGGGAGAAAACAGCACATAAAGAAAATGTGTGAGGTTTATATTACCTTTTGGACACATCTGTTGACTTCAGGTGCATTAACCAGTTCAACCAAATCCTAACTAGGATCAGGCAGTGGGAAGGACACACTGATCAGCTGCAGAATTGAAGCTAGATTCAAGTTCAGGCAGCTGTGCAATGCACAGCAAATAGAAGTAAGATCAGTGGGCAAACAGGAATGGAGAGGAAGCATGCCTATGATTTGTAATTTAAGCAAACACAAGTGGACCATGTCTCCTAAAACAAAAAATTATGTCACTTCTATTTACAGTGCCTGTATGGAAATTGCCTCTGAAAAAGCCAGTCCTAGAAGCAGAGGAGCAGCCATTGACACAGAACGAAACTCTTTAGACCAAAAAACCCCAAAGCGCTGCCCTGCAGTCCTGATGAGCACCAAGGGTTACCCTTCCCTGTCTTTGTTCAACTGCGATGCCCTATCACCTGTCTCAAGGAACCCTATCTTTGTAAAATCCAGCCTCCTTCTCCTGTAATCCTGTGGAAATCACATATCCTCTGAGCAGAGAGAGACACACCTCTCCCAGGATTTTCCTGGGAAGCTGTGAGAAGCTGTGAGAAAGCTCAGAGGAAGAGTTAAAACAATTATTTTCTCATTCTCTGCCCCTGGCAGGCAATCTCTGTCAAAGATGCTTACAAGAAGGAGGTATCCCTTCTTGACCAATAGGTGAGAGAAGGTTCCTAAAGGCCAACCAGGTCCTAGGTCCACCATTGTTTCAATAAGAACTGTGAATTTCTAAGAATAAAGTGCCTTTTGATGCCTTCTGATGGTGAAGTCTCTGTATCACCTTTGTCTGTCCCCGATACCCCTTTGGTGATATAATCCTGAGGATTCAGAGAAATGAGGGGTAGTCTTACATAAAACAAAGGTCTTCCGACTACAATCAATTTTCTTAAATTAAAAGTACTCCAAGGACATTCTCTGTGATTAGAAGGAAGAGGTTGCAGAGCAAGTGATAAGGCTGCAGAGCAAGTAGTGTTCTAATTTTTCTTTTAGTCTGATCTATCAGAATGGAAATCAACATAATTACATGTTAATAAAGCATCTCAGTCTGTAGCTGCAAGGCCAGGGCAATGCACTTCTACAATCTGAATTCACCTTGTTAAATATTTTCCTACCCTTCCCCATCCAGTTGCTCAAGTGTGCTGGTGCTCATTTTTAAGTAAGCTTGCATATGTTTGTTGTCTTAAAATCCAGTTCTTCAATTCACGGGATTCTTCTCCTCTTCTGCTATGGCATTTCTGTCAGGGACTAGCCTGTGGACAGTGACCAACTCTGGTAGCTGAAAGCCTCACTCTGGCTTTGAGGTTGCTGGCTTAGGTGCCAAGCATGGACCAATTGCAGCCTTGGCACTGTCCTCTGGATGAAGTGGGAAAGTGCTTCAACTTCAGAAACCTTGTGTCTCTTCCAAAAGCTAAAGACATAGGAAGAAAATAAATGAAAAAGAAAAAAAAAGTGAGGGAATATAGTAGGGAAAATAGGTCTGGGTATTTATATTTAGTGCACTGTTTGCATAGTTGATGTGGGAGTAGAAATGTCAGTCATTTTCTGGACGCAGGAGGCTTTCTTTTTGGTGTTACCTGTTGTAGTACTGTACTAGAAGAACAACACTGTACTATAGCTGCAGCTACAGATTGGGTCAAGCTTTGCCCTTGGTGATGCTTTCCCAGCATTATTACTGGCTTTTCCTTAACCTGTTTACAGTCAGTTTCAAAATGCAAGCAGCAGTTCATTTTCTTACCTGTCCTTTAGCCCTGCACAAGTGGCACTGGAGATGAAGATTTTAACAGGTGTTTAAAATCTCCCATTAATATCTTTGTTTTCTTGTATTTTGATGGCAGGCTAGCTGTTTCTCAAGACCCCACAGAACTACATGAAGGAGGCGCTACAGTGATGATGTAATCTGAGGGAGGACAGACAGAAGGGGAAGACTTAAATCTCTAATCTTCCCCTTGCATGTGGCTTTCAACATGTTTAATTTTTCAAACTGATTTTTTTCTGGCTTTAAATACTTTAAAATCATAAACAAATAAAGATTAGAAAAGTCAAACAGTCTGAGTCTGCCTCTGTGTTAACATAATGGATACTTTCATAATATAAAAGTTTATTTCTAAATAAGGCAAAGATGAGTTCTGACCACATAAGCTGGAGCAATAAAAAGAAAAAATATCATTGCTGCTGTTGTCACTGGTATTTTCTAGGGAACTTTACCACCATATAGCAGGGCTTTGAGGTAAGGGACGCCTCCTGAGACCTGCAACTGCAACTGGTCAGCAGCATAGTGCTAGGCACCCCTGAACTGTCATTGTAAGAATGAGTTAAAACTCTACTCCCCAAGTCAGGCAGAAGTACACCCTTCCCTCTGAAATTGATACCCATGAACTCAAAATTTAATAGCTGGTCCCCATTTTAGTCCTCTTTTTGGCTAATCCTTTTTCTCAAGAGCTTTTGCCATGTATCTTGTATCACCACACTTGCTTTTCCTGGGGTAGATCCTGTTCTATGCAATTGCAATCAACGTAATCATACTGAATTCAAATTATACTGTCCACTGGGATCAGCCAGAGATACAAATAGGTCAGAGTGGTTCTTTGTGGCCCACAAAAGCTCTGCAATGAGCTTCTATTTCTCTGTATCCTGTCTCTAGGTATTTCTTTGTCCTCCCTCTCTTTAAGAGAGAAGACAACCTCTCTTTAAGATTCCTCCAAAGCCTTCTGAAAAACACCAATCTCACCTTAATGATAAATCTTTTGTTGTGGCAAGTATCAGCTACTAGATGCAAAAAACCCCAAACAATGGCATTCTTCTCTGTGGTACTTAGACAGCAACGTGAGGAACCAAACTGTACGTACTGATCATTATACTGTTCCACATACCCTGGCACTATTTTTCACAACCATAACGGAAACATTTTCCATTAATATTCATTGGCAAAGTATTGTTGCTTTGATTATATGAGAAGATTTTTCCACAGATGGTAGATGAAGTAAGAGGAAATCAGACCCTGCTTTGGAAATGGTACAGCCCTGAACCCAGGGGGCTGGGGCTGTGGCGTTTGTCCCAGCTATGGGCGACTGTGCCTGTGGAGCTCCCTTGTTTAAATGTCGGCAACACATTATTGATTAGCACCTGCTCCCCGTGTTCAAGTGGGACATTGTGAGTTTATAGATCATAATGTTTCCTCAGGTGCAAGAACTGAGGTGGTGTGTTTGCACAGTTATTGTTAAGCTGGGAATGAAATTAATTCAAATGACTTGTGAATCTCCAGGGAGGCAGGAAATGGGAAGTACCAATTTCCATGGGGTAGAGTACACTCGGCCAAAATGGGTTCTTGGTTACACCTCAGATTTTTTATCAGTTCCAGGACCCTGCAGAGATGGGAGAGGAGTCAAGATCTGTCGAAGAGTCTATTTGCCTCAGCTTGTGTCCCAATATGAAATGTTGTTTGCTTCCCTTGCTTTTCTCCCCCTGCGAATTTTCTCCTTTTCTGTTTCAATTTCAGCTAACTTATTTTTGGCCTGTGTACAGTGGGAAGCTATCCAGACTTTTTCCACAGACTTTATTCTCTACACCGGCAATCACAGCTGTCATGACTTCATAACTATGAAACAGTACTGCAGGCGGGGGTAACAGGCCCTGAATTGTATTCGTCTGGCAGCAGATATAAAATGGCCAATGCAACCTGTGTAATTCTTGACCACATGCTGTGTTATTGCAGAAAAACACTTTTATCATGCACACAAATCACTTTACTTTTTTTCTTTTTCCCTTTTCCTTATTTCATTTTCCTTTAGCTCAGAAGGTCAGTACACACACTAATCACTAAAGAAAAAATGTGCTCAAAATAAAGTCTATAAATAAGAATTGGTTATACAGACTCCAGCTGAATACGTGTAGTAACAAGCTGGTCCTCTAAAGGCCATGGCAAAGCTCCCATTGGCTTTATTTGGGCCAAGAGTTCATTCCTAACCTTCATTTTCTCTGCATTAAATGTGACGCTGGTACTATGCTTTGGAGAAGGGCACAAGAAGACCTACTTATACAGCTGTATTATTATATTTTTCTGTTTTCAGTGGAAACTATCAGAAAAGAATAATCTGCAGGAATTACAGTTAAATAAACTGCTGAATTTCTTACAGTTTTCTAGATATTAAGCTATGATCAAAGTTGTTCAATAATGGCAAAAGGGTCAGAAGTACTCCACCCACAGTAGTTAGCTGTACCACCACAGGGGGCAAACTGAACACTGCAATACTTTTCATTTGCTGACATGCTACAGCTCTGAATTAAACAAGAATGAGCAGTTTTCAAATTATGAAAGTGAATGTATCTATCAAAAATAAGTATTTTTGCTTTTGCATTTGTATAGCTATAGTTAGCCAAATTAACTCCGCTTTCAAAAATGTTACTGTTGCAACGACCCAAGTCTGCAGACAAAAGTCCTTTGGAATATTTCTTTTAAATATTTATTTTAGATTACAACTCCCTTGACTGAGGAAACATTTTGCAGCTATAACGTGCTGATTGTACAGTTGCTGAAGAACATACGTAACAGCAAGGTTGAGGTTTTACAGGCTCCACAATAATATCCAAGCTATTAAACATCAAGCAATAGCAGGCTTTTTTGCCTAACCGCATAACTCTCCAGGGAGAAGCCTTAAAATATAGCCCTGTATAACATGTCATCCACAGGGGCTATACTGAGTTTTTGGATTACACTCTACCTGATTAATATTAATGTCTAATATCTGCTAACAGTGTTAGAGCAGACGTAACCCGTGTAAGAAGATGTATTCAATTCCTTTGGTATGAACGCAGAGTGAATCAGATCAAAAGAGTAATACTTGTGAAGCCAGACGTAAGATTGTTTACCAGTACTAAAGTCAAGTACTCCCAGGTTTGGCTGTTTTTTTTTAAGAACTTAGTAGAAGAATCACCAACAACACAGACAATAATGGAAAACCCCTTACTAGACAGGAACAACAGAAGTGAAGCACAAAGAACAGACTTGAGAATTCAGAGGCTGTAAAGGATGCTTTGGTTCCAGTCATAGCCAGGCAACCCAGCCACTAGTGCAAGAACAGAAATGAGAATGAATGGAAGAATAGAATCTGTGATTTCCTTTATCTTCAGCTTATAAATTGTTCATCTGGAATCAACAAGCAGAATCTCAAGCTAGATCACAGACTATGTCTTGCATTACAGGGTGGTAAAGGTAAGTACAGTAAGATATCACAAAATTACAGAATCAATCATGCTGGAAAAGACCACCAAGTTCAAGTCCAGTATATGACCCAACACCACCTTGTCACCTAGACCATGGCGCTGAGTGCCACATCCAGTCTTTCTCACACACCTCCAGGTATGGCAACTCCACCACCTCCCTGGGCAGCCCACTCCAATGTCCAATCACCCTTTCTGTGAAGAACTTCTTCCTAATGTCCAACGTAAACCTCCCCTGATGCAGCTTAAGATTGTGTCCTCTTGTCCTGTCACTGGTTGTCTGGGACAAGAGACCAAGTCCCACCTGGCTGCACCCTCCTTTCATGCAGCTGTGGAGAGCAATAAGGTCTCCCCTGGGCCTCCTCTTCTCCAGGCTAAACAGCCCCAGGTCCCTCAGCTGCTCCTTGTAAGACTTCACCAGCCTTGCTGCCCTTCTCTGGACATGCTCTAGCATCTCAACATCCTTCCTAAATTGAGGGGTGCAGAACTGGACGCAGCAATCAAGGTGCAGCCTCACCAGTGCTGAGTTCAGGGTAAGAGTCACTTCCATGGTCCTCCCAGCCACTTTATTCCTGATACAGGCCAGGATGACATTGGCCTTCTTGGCCACCTGGACTCACTGTTAGGTCATGTTCAGTCCACTGTCAGTAACCCCAGGTCCCTTTCTGCCTGGCCTCTGTCCAGCCACTCTGACCCCAGCCTGTAATGCTGCAAGGGGTTATTGTGGCCAAAGCACAAGGCCCAAAATTTGGTCTTACTGAACCTCATATTGCTGGATTTGGCCCATCAATCCAGCCTGTCCAGAGGCAGAGCCCTTTTACCCTCCAGCAGATTAACATTCACACCCAGCTTGGTGTCATCTGCAGATTTGCTAATGATAGACTTGATCCCCTCATCCATATACTCCGAGGAAGGACAAATTACCCATATATTCTGCAGATCAGCATGTGAAAAACAGTTTGCAAAGCCTTCCTCTGAAATAGGCTTTGAATACTCTGCACCATGGTCTGGACTAAGGACCATATATATTTTCCATAAAAACAAGCCTATGTGGAAGTTCTTTACTAAATTAGGAGCACTGTCTCTTGACAAAGAGAGTTTTCTGATGCCAATCCTGTTTTCATTTAATCAGTTTGGAGAAAATAAAAGGTTAGACTGATCGCCTTGACAAGAGCAAGTCTTGTCTTAACTGGTGCACATGCACTTATTCTAACAAAACTATGTTTCAAGCTTCTGCATGTCAACCAGCTGATTTCCTTCCTTCTTTCCCATAGACTGCAGTGCATTCTAAGAAATATTATCTGGAACTCATGTCTGCATCAGCGGTGCCTGCAGCCACTATTGGTGGGCTAAGAAATTTATAGTTGAAGCAACCAGATACCTCAACCTATACACTCACCTATGTGACACAGACCCCATGGCACCTTTTGACATGGAAGACAGGGAGGTAATTTGAAAAAGCCATTGCAGCTTCACCAAGGGCAAGTCCTGCCTGACCAATGCAGCAGCCCTCTATGATGGAGTGACCGCATCAATGGGCAAGGCAAGTGTTACACATGTAATGTATCTGGAATTCTGTGAAGCCTTTGATATGGTCCCCAACAACATCCTTCTCTCTAAATTGGAGACGAGGGAACTGATGGGTGGACTATTGAGTAAAAACGTGATTATGTGACATCCAACGGGTAATGTTTAATGGCTCGGAGTCCCAAAAGACATCAGTGACAAGTGGGGTCCCCCAGGGGTCTGAATTAGGACCTGTGTTATTTAATATCTTCAGTAATGACATAGAAATATGGATCAAGTGCACCCTCAGCAAATTTGCAGGTGACACCAAGCTGAGTGGTGCTTTTTATATTAGGTAAGTGTGCTGTCCCTTTGCTTTTCTACAGCAGAATGTCAAAGAAATTAGATGTGGAAAAATGTCTTCCTCATCTTCCCAACCACCTGACTATTTCTAAAACTCCTTCTCCCTTATCTGCAATCTGGGTTTTATTCCAGCCTTTTACACTTAATGCACATTCTGTATTAAGTCAAAAAACAGAGATCACCAGTCACTGGTTTATTTCCTCCTCCTAATGTAGCAGTTGATTGCTGGTAGTTAAAATCTCTCTTTACTGCCACTTGGCCTCTTTTACATGCTTTTTTTTATTTGTACAGTCATTTCACAGAAGATAAATCACAAATTAGTAAATCCACAGCACTGATAGCACAGTTCTTTACTGGATCATCAGTGTGAGAAATGAGATGTATGTCTGTAGGTCTGTCCCTGAAGTGCTTCTGCAGCCTTGCTAGCAGAAGGATACAGCAGTAGGAGGAAGCCATTCCAAAGTCTGCCTAAATGTGTTGATCATCTATTTAGTATTGCTTTGCATTTACTGGCACATAGCTCTTAAGGTATGATAGGTACTACCTCCTTGCCCTCCTTTTTTTTAATACATTTTCATATATTTTTAGTTGCATTTGGTTGGGTGCCTGTTTCCAGGCACTAACTTCTGAAAAGACAACTTTTATTATGAAAACACTATTGGCATTCCAATGAGGAAAGGCTGCGAGAGTTACGGTTGTTCAGCCTGGAAGACTGAAGGCTCCAGGGAGACCTGGTTGTGACCTTTCAGTACTGGAAGGGTTTTTATGGGAAAGATAGGGACCAGCTTTTTAGCAGGGCCTGGAGTGGTATGACAAGGGGTGATGGTTTTAAACTGTCACAGGGTAAATGTGTACTACATAAAAGAAAGAAACTTTTTACAATAAGGTGAGCCTTTTAATTTGATACAGCACCATCAAGGATAATGTGCAAAAAAAAAAAAATCCACGAATAAACAAAACTGTGTGTTCTGCAAAGTAGAATTTTCAGTTATTTCTAATGTATAGCTCTGTGCTATAATACAAGAAGACAGCTTCCCAGCAACATTAAAGCTTTCAACAAAACTGCTTGTCATCAAGTTTTTCTTAATTTAATTTTGTTTCAAAGTTCTCATTTGTTATGCCACTTGGTTTTTCCTATCTCTCCTACCAGGTTCCAGAGAACCAAACTTATAACAAGGTGCTGTTGCCTGCAAGATACCATGTTGCCTTAAATTCAGCTGTTTTCTCTGCTGATCAAGAGCATTCTGTAAGAGATAATAATACAGTTAAAAGCCCAATGATTCCACTTTGAAGAGTTTGGTAGGTATTGTGGAAATCTCAGTCTGACAGCATTCCATAAAGGTATGTACTGGAGTCCTCATGAGGGAGCCCAGATGGGAAAGCCTCCCTATATACATGGGCTTGCTCTAATTCAAATGTGACTTGTCTAGATTTATTTTCATATGTCACACCAGCCTCAGAGGAAAAAACAAAACTCTGAATCAAACAATATAATCTTTGCAGAGAAAGCAAAAAGGCCCTTTACCACCCAGTGGAAAGTACGCAGGGCTCCCGGGATGGGGTAGTACAAAAATAATTTAGGGAAAATAAGATGTTTCTGAAAGGATCCCAATTATATATTTTTTCAGATGTCTAATTATTTATCAACTTTTAACATGTATTAATATAAGGGCCTGAAAAGATGCAAAAGACTAATTTGAAAGCCCCAAAATTTCTATGAGTTTAGATCTGCAGAGCTTCTGTGAATATGGAGAAGGCACTATGTGCAACCACCATCCTTTGTTCACTAAGTACTTACTTAGGGGGGCAGAAGATGTTACTGGTTACTAGCATGAATATTTGCTCTGTAATAACATTACACAGAAATTACTTGCTAGATGCTGCACACAAAAGTGGATTGACTCTCTTCATACACTCATCTTGAATTTAGGCTAGGCTGGGTGGAAAGCACGAGAAGGGTAAGACAGGGACGCTGGCATTATGAAGAGTAAAGCACTTGTATTTAGCTCTTTCATATATATCTTCACCCTTTTGTGTCACTAAATATTGAGAATCAGGTGACATTAACTTTTGGAGGTGGAGAACATAATTGCTGGGCTTTACACACAAAGTCTGTATTGCTGGGTTGATCTGCTCTTTCTGTATCTGGAACTGGGAAAATTGCATGAATGTTAAAGTGGATGAATTCTACTAGCCACCAACACTTCTGCGTCTAGGGCATAACCACAGGAACAGGGCTGGTCTGTAGATTCAGAGCAAGACAAAGACATACAGAGCACAGCCAGAAGGACTTGGTGGTCATTTCATCCCAGGGTGCAGAAACATTGCAAAAGGATAAGTGAATGCTAGGTACATAAAATTCCCGATAAACTAATCTATCTACTAATAAAAGTATATTTCTTATGCCTTGATGATAATGTAAGAGCCACATGATATTGTACCCATGGATAAAAATCAACTGCTTCCTCTCCAAGGCTGTTGTCCTGGGTTGCTCTAAAAGATCTGATCAGGAATGTGGTATGGTAACATGAGAATATAATAGGTCCCCTGTGAGGCAGCCCTCAAAGAAAGCTCATCTCAGCAGGTTACAATCACCTAAAAATCTTAACACATAGTACTTCGAGAACATAGGGTATGCTCTATGGTGTTTGCCTCAGATCAGACACCGTCCTTAATGGGGCTGTTTTGTAACCAGATGTCCAAAAGAAGAAGAAATTCATATCCACAACCACAGGGTGCTTAACTTCCTAATACAAGAGTCTTGTTTTCATTTAAATCTGCTCTATGTAGGAGAAAGTTTACATTAGTAAGTAGGAAAGATGTGCCTCGGAGAGTTTTGATCTCTGATGTATTTTCTAAGCCTAGATTCTTTTCCATAGAATCATTTTGACTTATTTTTCCAAGAGCATGTTAAAAGAATGATAATTTTACAGTCAGAATATAAAATCATGAGCAAATTCTCAATGGGAATCTCAATGGGATAGACTCTAACCTGGGAAAGAAAACATTTATATCCTGGTACAAACAGGTGTAATCCCCAAAGGCCCTTTGTGCTCAGCAGTACTGTTCGGTGTTCAGTTACATGCACACTGTGTACACCCTGCACAATGTGGTTTTATTATGACTTCATTAATCTTTGGGGCATAAAATATAGTGCATATGTACATAGTGGATTGCATAGTATCTGTGCACTTCAGTGTGCTCCATAAGCTGAGTGTTGGCTAGCTAAACATAGATATGTGTGGGAGTATGGACACTGGGTTTGCTCTTAATAACCTGAAAGTAACAGGCCAGTTTCATGGAGAAAATGATGGGTGTAGCACTACCTTGGGATTCCTGATATTATATAAATTAAAAATATTACAAACCTTGCCACCTACCAATCATCACAAAGTCCTACCACTTGCAACCTCCTCCCTGAGCTAGCCCATTTCAGTATTTAAAGATACAAAGAGTTCATGGATAATAATCCAGCTAATAAGAGTGGAGAAGAATAATGCCACACTGAGCAGTTTCTGCCTTTTCTTTCTGACCCAGACCAGCCACCACCCCACCAGTCCTGTGACCAGCCCTGTTGTCACCAAAAACTGCTACCCAGATGGAGAACAGCCGCACACGAGTAGGTCAGAACACAGAGAGCTCAGCTGCCCCTCTCATTTCATGGCCTGCCATCTCCAGTGTCCCTGCTGTGCCCTAGGCCCTGCCTCTCTGCCATGACTTGCTGGTCTTGTTGCTGCCATATTAACATTTTTGTATTCTTAGTTGCCTTCTCAAGGTTTCTATGCTTCCTTCTCCAGCTTCTGTCCATCCTCAAGAGAGTTGCTTCTTTGCAGCTTTACAAGCACTTCTCGGAGCCAGCGTTGGCCCTTGCTTTTATGCTTGGAGGAGTTTGGGTGGCTGGAGAGCAGGGTTGTTGCCAGCTTACCAGTGCTTGAGCTCAGATGTCAGCATGAGACCGCCTCTCCATGACTGACCTCTCTCTCAAGTTGGGGCTTTTCAACCAAAAGAAGAGAAGTTTTTGGGGAGACCTTTGGAACAATCCACTCAAGAAATGCCAATGAATTTCTGTGGCCCTACAGTAGACCATGGGGGCACCTAGGCAGCTCTAGTTTCTTGGTGTTTGGTGAAAACAGCAGCAGGATAAGTAATGCATTGACCTTGGTGGTTCAGCTGGCTCAGCTGGAGACGGACAGTACTACTGATCTCCAAGCTGTGGTTCCACGCACCCTGATGTTCTCCTCTTGTCTCTTCCTCTATATGCAAACATTTTGACCCTATGGTGCTTGTCGTGGTTTGACACTGGCCCAATGCCAGGCACCCACAAGAGTCAGTCGCTCACCCTCCTCTGCCACAGCAGGGCAAAGGAGTGAAAAGTTAAAAAAAAAGTTAACAAGGACTTCATGGGTGAGATAAGGACCAGGAGAAATATGTCAAGGGCAGAACAAGCTTAACTTTAGTTGCAAAGTGAAATTTATTACTAACAGAATCAGAGGAGGATAATGAGAAGTAAAATAAGCCCTTTACCTTCTCCCTCCAGCCCCTCCATCCTTCCCACCAACAGAGCAGGGAGACAGGGAGTTTTGGTCAGTTCACCACTGAGCCTTTCTTCCACTGCTCTGGGAGAGGAGTCCTTCCCATGTGAGACCATGGGGTCCCTTCCACAGGAGAAAATTCTCAGTGAGATTCCCAGGTGTGGGTCCACTGTCACGAGCAGCAGCCACACCACACCTGCTGCAATTGAGTCCCTCCCATGGGCACGCAGTCCTCCCAAAACTGCTGTGACATGGGCCTCTCTTTCCATGAGGTGCAGTCCTCCAAGGACAGGCTGCTCCAGCCTGGAAGCAGGGCCCTCTCCCCTAGGTCTCCCACTGGATCACAGCCTCCTCCAGGTATCCACCCACTCTGGCCTGGGCACCTCCCCCACGGGCTGTGGGTGGATCTCTGCATCCCTCATGGATCCTCATGGGCTGCAGGGGCACAGCTCCTTCACTATGGTCTCACCATGGCCTTCTGAGGAATCTCTGCTCCAGTGCCAGGAGCACCTCCTCCCCTCCTTCTCCATTGACCTTGTCAGTGTCTCCATGTTGTTTCCCTAACATGTTCTCACCTCCTCCTCTTCTCTTACTAGGAGCAAAAGCCCTGTGACTTTGTTTTGATTTTCTTCTTAAATGTGTGTCATCACAGAGTCATTACCAACCTCTCTCATTGGCCCAGTTTTGGCCAGCAGCATGTCTGTCTTCAGAGCCATCAGCCATTGGCTCTGCTGGATGTGGTGGGAAGCTCCTGCCAGTTTCTCACAGGTGCCACCTCTCTGGCCCCGCTGCTACCTAAGACCAGCCCGTGCAAAATCAATACAGTCTTGAAGCTTTGAATCACATTTCTACAGGGCTTGCTGTAAGTGTTAAAGGTAGCAAAACCAGGATTTTTGAGTGCAATACCAAGGACATCATGTAGCAGGCTTTAGTCTTCTCTCACACCTGTTCTCTCTGGGTGCAATCCACTCACGGGCTTCCACCTGGCTCTTCAGCAGCTGATTAAATTGAACATAATTAAAATATGGCATCTTATCTTACTGCAGCTGTTTTCCAGCTGCAAATATTTTCTGTGTCCCTTGCTGCATGTGGCAGTTTAAACTTGGAGAAGAATGGTATCTAACAAGGCAAAATACAAGCAGGTTCCTTAGAGGAAATTGCTGCCTGAACCCTGCTGTGAAAAACCATTTGGTTGCTAGAAGTAGTCAGGATGTTGCCACTAAGGAGGCTGTTGGTTGAGATGAAATGATTTGCCAGCCTTTGGTAAACAAAAGGTCTCTGTGTCCTTCTGACTCATTGCGGAAGTGTCCTTTACAGCCAAGGAATGTATGTGTGGAGGATGAAAATCCTCTCTTAAATCTGACTTATCCGATGCCTGGACAATAACTTCCCATACATTGTAGAAACTGAAAATACCAAATATATGCAGATCTTGGACAAAACTCAGCTGTCATCCTATGTGTGGGTAGCAGCCTAACACCCGGGAAATCCTATTAATTGTGATAAAGAAGATACCAAAACAGACAGTACCTCTGATTTTGGACTTTTACTGCAGCTTGTTTAAATAATCATGTATTTCAAATGGGCACAACAGCAGCACCAGCATCTGGATGCAAGTCTGGCTTACATAGAAGCCTTGAAGTCTCATTTTAGTTCATTAAAGAAAATCAGTTTTAAAATAAGAATAAAAAATTCTACATACATGCAGAAATACAGATATTTATGGATATTTAATTAAATCAATAGATCATGGTACATGTTTACTGAAGCATTCTTTAGCTACCCGTAGCTGGTAGGATTGTCCTCCTTGCTGCAGCTATTTACGGTGCTGTTGATGTGACTCTGTACTGGGTGCTGTGAGTGAAGACAGCGAGCTCTTGTGACATCATATGCAATGGACGGCTGCATAAATCACATTTCTCTGAGGAAGTGACAAAAAGTGTCTCGCAAGCACCATGTGTAACACCATTCTTGGGGATGATTCCACTAACTTGGCTTGAATAATATAAGAAATGGAAATTACTTTGGAAATTGTCAATATCATTCTTCTCTCTCTCCCCCCACCAGCTGTCCAAAGCTAACAGAGGCACTCCAAAATCCCTTACGATAGCGATTCCTCAGTTTTATTGCTTTCCAGTTCCAGTTGTTCAGTGGAAACAAGAGAGCTGGAAATTGATTCACAAACCAGAACTAATTTGAAAATTATTTTACTTTTTTTTTTTTCCTGAGGTTTTATGTTTTGTGCAATTGCTCGTATTCTGGAATTTAATACTGAATTGTTCCAAATTGCACAGACAGTACTGCACAGCCTTGGTTTTGTGCTCTTTGAATGTTGTGCCTGAATTTTTCCTAACTGTTTTGTAGGTGGTTTTGAGCTGGCTTCTATGACTGCACTCTTAATTTTGCTTGTCCAGAAATTTATGTGCTGTTTTTTGTGGTCCCAGATATGTGCATGCTAGCAGTATTAGCACATATCCACGTGATCAAGCAGACGTGCTCTCAAAACATTTAATTATATAATTGCAGAAATGCAATCTGAAGGTACAAACTGAAAACTGGTTGCAAAAATCCTATGCTAAAGTTTTTACCACAAAATAAAAACATTGTAAAAGTGACAAGAATGTTTATGTTTAGTAAACCAACCTCAAGGCCCTCACTGAGAAGTACTTCCTTGAGGGGGACATACATGTTGTTAGCTATAATACAAATGAATGCTATCCACAAAATATTAGGATGACAGTGTTGCATTCAGATTTAAGCTTGAGAAAAGAACTGCCCCCAGTTTTTGTGTCATGCAAACCTATTTTAAGAATTTGAGCAATGTATACATTTTCTGCAGAAAAGTTACTTTTTAGGAAATGTGGTTTAACATATTTTTTTTTACTGACATGGAATAGTGTCATTGATTAAAAATTTCAACAGAGTATCTAAAAAGTGAAGTGCAAAGCAAGAAATGTTTGATCAAGAAAAGTTTGATACCAGATTTCTTAAGACTTGTAGTCTCCTAGACTGCTCTAATTTGAGAGGAAGAACAGAAATAAAAATTAATATTTCACTTGAGAAAAGAGTAAAAAGGATCTCCTGAAATGAACCCTTTAAAAGCCTTTCTTGAAATTACCCATGGATTAGAAACTAATCTCAGAAACTGTTTTCTCTACATTCAGTATTTAAAGCCAAGTTCTTGTTCTTCAGAGAGCGTTACATCTCCATGTGAGTTGTCAGACATTTTCCAGACACATTTATGGTTGTGATCTTTGAAATATTATAAAATTTTTGTTTCTTCTTCCTTAGCTGCTTGTGTGGTAAGTAGCACTGATGCCTCTGACTTCCAATATGGAGAAGATCCAAGCATATTCACGTATCAATTTGGCATATTTTCATTAATCTAATTTTTTTTCTCTCCTACAAGCTGTAGATTGGAAAAAAAATATTGTTTAGAATCCAGTGTTCAGTAGTATGTTGCTGAAGTATTATATATTATTTTTCAAGAAAATTTATAATGGATGAGAACTGTAAAGAGAGTATCCCTCAAAGCCACATGGACAAGTGCATCCTTCCAAATATAATTCTTTTCCAAACTAAGCAAGGATTAGCTAAAGATGTTTTGGAACCACAAAATGTTATTTTTAAAAGGTAGCTCATGATTGAGATAGATTAAGACTAAACATGGCTGGGATCAGCTAAAACCACAAAGAGCTTAATTTGTTCACATATTTATGTCTGGAGAAGAATTTCAGGGCCTTCAGCAACCAAGGCCCTGAAATTGTCCAGCATATTTTGCAGTAAAATGATAGGTTGTTGGTTTTGCTTTGCTTTGTTGTTTTTTTAATGGACTTGTCCTTTTTAAAACTCGTGCCTTCCTCCCTCCCACACACATCAGCAGAACAGTTCAAACAGTGTCCCTGCAGGTCACTGAGTCCCAAAGCATTGCCCAAGACTTTTTAAAAGGCAGGAATGATTCAGCTGAGGGATGCTCCACAGCCTTGTGACTGAGGTCACATTCACCCAGTGGCTCCTCTCCCACGCTGCCTCTCGTTCCCAGGCGCACAGAGCACTGGAGCAGTCTCTCCATGGACGTGTATTAGCATGACTGAGGAAGGGAGGTGAGAATGAGAACTGTGGATTTGTGTCAGTGATGAGCTTTATGGGAACAGATACTGATTATTTCTTAAGGCAAGAGTTTCTCTGTTTATCCCAGTGGGAACCACTGTTTATTTATTTTAATTTCTATCCAATTGTACCTATTTTAAGTGTGAGACTGTGACCTTTTCACATTAAAAGCAGCAACGCCAAACATCTTTGATGAACTCCAAGACCCACAGTCCAAAGATGTTTATTCCTTTTATCGCCACCACGTGCTGAATAAATGGCATTCATCATTCCATTGACAGACCTGAAAAAAATAGCAATATGCCTGTAACTTAGGCTGAAATCACCAAAAATAAATTTTTCAAAATGATAAAACTTCTGGCATAATAAGGCTGCATATTTTTTAAGAAGTCCTCCTGCTGTTGGTCTGGTTCCACTTCAGTGGGACAAGGATGGTAAACCTGGGCTATCATCGTGGTAGCACAGGTCACTCGGTAGCTCTGAGATGACTTTCTCCTTTCAAAAATGAGTTTAAAAATTGTGACTGTGATTTGCTCTGTAGTGTTCAAATTACTTAAAAACTGAAAACAAACTGTCCATATGCATTTTTATATGCACACATGTGTGCATACACATGCATACACACATATATGTGAGGAGAGAAGAGAGAGGGAGTGAGAAAGTGTGAGTGTGTGTGAGAGACAGAATGAGAGAGTCACTAATGCCTTGCTGTGCCCTATGCTAGCTAAAATAAAGGGATCCAACTCTCAGGACGCATTCAGTGATAGAGAACAAGACCTAGATTCAGCTTCACTGGCAAAAAACCTAAAAAAACCCCAATCTTAGAACATTCAGTTTGGCCAGTGGTTTTAAAGGATTAATGTCTTTGTAAAAGCAAGGACAATATATGACACAAGAAATATTTATATATGTTCCCTAACCACAATACTGGATTTGCTTTGGATTCAGCTTTCCTTTCTTTTTCTTCTTGAATGCTGACTGCACATTGTGATGACTGTGAGAAGGTTTCTCAGAAGACCAGACAGCTTTCAGCATGGCACATTCTGCTGATGTCGTATCATTTTGCCAACAGCAAGGCAGAAAATATATGCTGATAGTGCAGCCCATTTATTTGACTTCCAAGGACAATAACAGAAAAAAATAATTACAGCAAATGAATTTTTTAGAGAAATATCTAAGAATACTTTAGAGAAATTTTTAGAGAAAACAGAAGATTCTTTTCCCTCCACTAATAGAAGGAGAGAGTATTATCCCTGATTAATATGGGGGAGGTGAGGTATACAATTTTTCTTAAATATTGCAAGAAAGAAACATCTGAAATCAAATGTCCCGTGAAAGTCCAAGAAAGGCAGAAAAAGTAAAATGGAAATAAGAAGCTGATTGGTTTAATTCCTGAGTCTCACTGTGCAGCAGTGGGCAGAACAGGCCTGGTGTGGATAGGACATCCACATTCTTCTTCAAGGGATCGCCGTAGCTCACTTCGCGTAAGTTCAGTTTTTGCTTCATGAGACATTGGCAATCAGAGTTCATAAAAACTTGTCTTGGAGAGAAAAATATGATTAAAAACTTACTTGGAAATTAGAAATGAATTGCTGAGTTGTATCTTTTGCACAGAGGTAGGAAATTGTTATAAGGAGGAATTTGGGTGTAATGCATGCCCTGTGTTCCATATAGTATATGAAATAAATGTAACATGTTGTGTAGAATAACCCTTGTCCTTTGAGGGAATATGGTTCAACAGTTTATCCATTTCTGCAGTGTAGGATTACATCAATCCTACGCTGGCTGCTCCTCCCTGGAGTCTGCACCATATCAGTTCACTTGTAACCTGGACAGGCCCCATATCACAACCCTGCAGCTGTCCTTCCATCAGAAGATTGTCCCAGAGCCTTGCGCCAGCAGGGTGAGAAACCTCCATCTTACTTCTGGCTTAGATATAGCCATACTTACTATCTCCCATGACACCTTTTGTTGGCATTATACTATACCTTAAACTACTCTTTGAATGTCATATGCAGCAGGTTTTGCACGTCTTTTTATGACCCCATCTTCAACTCAGCCTTCTCATGCCTTGTCACTCCGTTTTGGTTTTTTTTTGTGGGGTCAGCAGACTGTCTTCTCGCTTGGGACTGATCTGCCACCACCCCATCCTATTGCTAGTTCTGTCTTTCTTCAGGTGCCATTTGAATTAATCTCTCTTTGATCTGGTGTGGATGGAAGTGTAACGAGCTCTACTGGATACTTAGCTCTGAGTGGTCCTAGTCTACTAAAATCTAGACCCATATATGCTTTTCTTGTGTTTCTTCTCTAATTATGTCTGACAGGCAGTGAAGCTTCCCTCCCCAAGTGTTTTTTCCCATTGATCATTAAAGTAGCTTTTTTCCAGCTAACATATCTATTGTGCATGTCAAACTTTCCTTAGGCCAGGCACTGCCCGTGTTCATGCTTTAATGTACAAATGTACTTTGGCATGAAAATAAGACATAAATAATGATGTATAAATTCAGATGCACTGATTAGTTTGTGAGTAAAGCATTCCATCACCAGTGCATGAGCTCAAGGAACAGAGCCAGGAAATCCAGATTACAGTCACAAGGAGGAGGCTCAATTATTCTAGTCTTAGCATGTGTAACTAACACCATTAAACACAGTATTACCCAACTCTTTTAAAAAGTCTGTGTAAAAGTTGAAGAAAACTTTAAAAATACCTTTACACTTAGAAGAAAAATAAAACCGTTTCGCGTTAATCATGTGAAGTTTTTGGGAATTACTGAGTTCCTCAAAGGCCTTCTGCACCCCTTCCATCTTAACAAGGCCAAGGATGCCAAAACTGCATGTACCAAGCATGAGGGAAAGGAATCTTTCTGGTTTCTTTTGCTAAATCTTCGCAGTAAGCCTGGAGAAGTAATTGACATTTAGCCAGTGTCCTAAATACTCTAGTAACAAATGCCTTGGCAATACCACAGCTAGAAAAACATTAAAATAATGAGTGACACAGAGACAGCTGTGCAACACTTTTTCCCATTTAAAAATATTGCTTTCAGTTGCTTATCACTTTGCCAAACAATTCAAGTTGAAATGTTGAGTGTCTGCTATGAGGTTGATGTTTTCTGGGAAAAATTCTGCTAGAATGGAAACATTTATGAGAATGAAATTGTAAGATGGGAGAAGGAGGGAGAATCAGCTGCTTGCCCGTGTTAAAAAACTTACTCCAGACATTTCACTGAGTTGTTTTTGTACTCTGGAACTGGGATTTATAATCATGCCAAAATAGTGTAATTTGATACTGAAGGTGTTCAACGTGGAATTCCAAGATCATGCCTTTAAAATAAATCCAGAGCAATAATTCCCATCTGATGCCTTGGTCAGATGATTAAATACTTCAGAAGGGATTTGGAAGAACCTGAAGTTATGAAACAATAACTACTTTGAGATTACATCAATGACAACAATCACTTCCATGAAATCTGAATTTCAGTCTCAACTTGTTCTCCAATGTGAACTTGGCCAAAATAATTTGTGAAAGAGTACAAATCTGAACAATGCCTTTCAGATCTGTGTTTAGTCAAAACGGAGCTGACTTAGCTCAAGAAATTGTTGTTACTGAGAGCAAAGATAAAATGTGATATTTATTTTGACTGGAAAATAAAACATCTATAGCCCTGCAGCCAAAAGATCCAGAATGTTACTGTTCTGGTAGTGACAGATACCACTATCAACATAGCATCTTGGGAGGAAAATCTAGTTCTTCTCAAGCAGTGTAGAATGCAGGAATTTGCCATAATGATCTCAAAATTCATTATGCACAGCATATTCAAAACCCTCAAATGAAAGCCACAGAATGACAGGGGAAATGGAGAAGCTCTGGGCTCCCTGGAGACACCAAGTCTGCTCTGCTGCAGCCCATCATGCTGATCATTACAGTGTGTTCATCTTTGACTCTTTCTAATCTTACCCAAGACTACAAGCTTAAATGCCCTACTTTGTTTTTCCTTCCTTTCGAGGCCAGGAGTGCCATGAAATCTTCAGTCTGTAGGTATTGCAAATTTTAGGCAAATTGCATTATTATTATTAGTAGTAGTAGTAATAATAGTTTAGTAACATGTAGTAATCCATAGTAATACAATGGTAACAGAGACTTATTTTGACAGTGATATTCATGGCCTGATACGAGCTGTCAGATCCACTGTGCCAGGCAACAGAGGCAATTACAAGCCTGCACACTACAATGTACTGAGCCATGCTGAGTCCTCAAGGTCCCAGCATAATCCCAGTCTTGTTGGGCTGGGGTGCAAAACATGGGCCAGAAGGGACAGGGCACAGTGCAGCACTCAGGGCTTTAGGAAATGCCAAAACACATCAAAGAACAGAGGTAGGTGCCAAGTGAGAACTATGGAGGTAACCAGGCAGAACCACACAACAAAAATACAACTCATGCCCCTGGAAAGCTGAGCATGCAGCACAGGAGAGGAAGGAAGCTCATTCCACAGTGGGTAGAGGAGGTTATGTGAGTGGTTTAGGTCGCGCAGAACATACAGAAATGAGATCAACATCTTCCATATACCAGCCAATTCCCAATTTGTTTCACCTCCCCACCCACTCTCAGGTGTCTTTCTGCTTCTGGTTTTCTCCCTGACCCTTTTCAAACCTACACTGAACCCAGCCTTTCCCCATGAGCCCCTGCTAACCCCACAAGTGATCCTGAGGGCCAAGCAGCATTTTGGGGCATTTTGGGCTGTTTCCATTGAGGCCATTGAGGGGGCTGGTACATCCCTTCCCAGGCATGGCCAGGGCTCAGCTAGAGCAGATGGGGCCCAGGTACAGTGCTGGGCATCTGGGGATGCACCAGCGGGAGGCAAGGGAATGTGCCAGTGGGGATGAATATCTGCTTTGTTTTCAGGAGCTGCTGAAGGCAGGAAACAGGAATGTCTGTTACTGATGTCTGCCTTCGGGTTTTAAGTTGAATTTTTGTTTCTTGTGAAAGTTTCAGGCCAATGCCCATGTTGTTTTCTCAGCATAAATAAAAGAATCTGGGTGGCAATTTTCTTGTAAGGTGATAGGAGACTAATTTTTGGTTTACTACTTGTTTTCATTCATTCTTCGTTGGAAAAATGATAAAAATTAACTCTTCTCATGGCTGCCAGCCAAAAATTGAAATATCTTCCCTCTCTCCAGAAGTCTTTTGGTTTAGCCAGAAGGTTGTTTAGCTTTCCCTAGGCTAATGTGGTTTTGGAGGTTTCAATTTTGTGGTGAAATCTGTTATTTTTTTCTACAACAAGAGCTTTAGTAACATTTAATAAAAGTTGAGTGGGCGAAATAGATTAAACCTCCAGTGAAAGGTAGGGAGAAAAGTAAGGCAGAGGTGTTTAATGCATTTGCTGCTTCTGTCTTCCACACAGGTGACAGATCATGGGGGGCTCAGTGCCCTGAGCTGGAGGACAATGACTGTGAATGATCGACTCCCAGTCAACCCTGAAACTGTGCAGGATCTGCTCCTCCAGCTGGATCCCTACAAATCTATGGAACCTGATGGGACTCATCAAAGAATCCTCAAAAGCCTGGCTTATGTCATCACAAAGCCTTTCTTAATGATTTTTGGGTGGTCTTGGGAATCCAGAGGGATCCCGGATGACTGGAAGCTGGCAAACATTATCCCAGTTTTCAAGACAGGCAAGAGGAATGAGCCCAGAAACTACAGGCCTGTCAGTCTCACTTCAGTACCTGGTAAAATTATGGAGAAGATTATTCTGGGGGTACTGAAAACACCCGAATAAATGCATCGTGTGGTGGGTGAGCAGCTGGGTCACGGGTCAGGCACAATGGGTTACAGTGAATGGCGTGACATCAGACTGGGGACCTGTCACTACTGGGGCTCCACAGGGCCCCATCCTCAGCCCTCTGCTCTTCAACTTCTTCATAAATGACCTGGACATGGAACTGGAAGGGATACTGAGCAAGTTTGCAGATGATATAAAACTGGGAGGAGCTGTTGACTCCAACCAGGGCAGGGAGAGACCTCCACAAATTGGGGGTCTGGGCAATCACCAACCATATGAAGTTCAACAGGGGAAAGTGCTGGATTCTGCATCTGGGATGGGGCAACCCGGGATGTATGGACACGCTGGGAATGAGGTGCTGTAAGCAGTGCCATGGAAAGGGACCTGGGGGTCCTGGCAAGTTGAACAAGGGTCAGCAGTGCCCTGGCAGCCAGGAGGGCCAGCCCTGGCCTGGGAGGCATCAGGCACAGCATCTCCAGCTGGGCAAGGGAGGGGATTGTCCTGCTCTGCTCTGACCTGGGGCAGCCTCACCTTGAGTGCTGGGGGCTGGTTTGGGGGCCACAATGTAAGAAAGACATTGAAGTATTAGAGAGTGTCCAAAGGATGGAACGGACAATGATAAAGCACCTTGAGGCAAAGCTGTAAAAGCCTGGAAGAGACTGAGGGGAGCCCTCACTGCTTGAGGGGAAGAGGAGGGGGAGGCACTGATCTCTCCTCTGTGGACCCCAGTGACAGCACCCGAGGAAATGGCCTGAAGTTGTGTCAGGGGAGGTTTAGGTTAAGTATTAGAAAAAGGTTCTTCACCCAGAGGGTGGTTGGGCGCTGGAGCAGCATCCTCAGGGAAGTGGTTACAGAACCAGCCTGACAGAGTTCAAGAGAATTTGGGGAATGCTGCCAGACACATGGTGCGACTGTGCAGGGCCAGGAATTGAATTTTGATAATCCTTGTGGGTCCCTTCCTATTCAGCATATTCTGTCATTCTGTGTTTCTGTGATTATTTGGTTTAAAAGTTGGTGCTAGCATTTCAATGACAAATGCTACCTATGGAACCTCTTCTAAAGCAAATTTCTTAAATTGTGGCTGTTATTTTCTTCATTTCCCCCCCCCTTTTCCCACTTCTAAAATATTTATTAGGTATAGACTGAGGTATTATAGTACCTGATGATACAGCCCAGAAGCCTGAGCACCACAAGCTTCCTACCAATGATTGAAATACCAGGAAAGGCTTTCTTTCCTAAAGAAAAAAATTGTGCACTCCAGGAGGAAAACTCTTCTGAAACCGGGGCAAAACTGAGTGAGAGGGACTGAGAAATGCATGTTGAAACTGAAATCCTAAAGGAGAATAAAGTGCAATTTGTATACCAATACATATACCTCTGTACTCTCCCTTCTAAAGACAGAAATAATGAGTCCTTGAACAGAGGTGTTTCTTCAATTTGAGCTGATGGTAAAACTGCTGGAAAATACCCAAGAAATATTATCTAGGCATTAAAGAATTGGAAAGAAATTACATTAGATGCTCAGTTGTAGCTTTCATGAAGGGACAAAATTCAAACTATGAGGTAACACAGTTAATATGTAAAGCTTTTGATCCGGGTGAAGAAAAATGTGAATTAGATTTAAGGACAGAACTTTTCTCAACTTCCTCATTTAAAAACTCAGAGCACTTACTTTCTGTAATGCTTACCCAGGTCCAAGACCTCAAAATTCCCCATTACAAATCATCTTATTTGAGAAAGTTGGAAGGTCAGTTGTAGAATCATAGAATATGCTGAGCTGGGAGGGACCTATCAGGATCATCAAGTCCAACTCCTGTCCCAGAACATATGGGGTGATTTCCAAGAGTCACACCATATGCCCAAGAGCATTGTCCAAACACTTTGAACTCAAGTCAGGCTTGGTGCTGTGACCACTTTCCTGGGGAGCCTGTTTCTGGGCTCAGATCTATTTCAGGACATGGAGACTTGATTGTTGAAACTCTAGATTTTCAGCATATTCATTTCCCTGAAGAAGTTTGGCAAGTGTGTGCCACCTCGAGTGGCCTGCATTAACTGCTGTTGTTGCACGGATGAATACATGGGACTCTTTAGCTCAAAATAGTCAGCCAGAGCTACATTTGGCCATTGAAGGGTGTCTTATATCCCCTTGCATTGCCTTCCCTCTTGTGCTACTCAAGACTGGGATGCTACAATTGTCCAGAGTAGACTGATTCAACCACCTATGCCAATATTTGAGCAATGATTGTGACTGAAACTGCTTGTGGCTCCCATACCTTTATTTGATCTCAGTGACCAGTCACAAAGAAAAGAGACCACACAACTGAACAGTGGGAGGGGGATCAAGCATTTGTAGGATCCACATGGTATAATGCAAGGACAAGAAGGAAAAGATTTAATAGATTTATAAGTTTCCTAAACAAAAATTGCCAGCACTGAGGAACACATATAATCTTCTTGTATAATTCAGCACTGAATGCTGCAAAAACAAAAAACCAAAAACCTTGAGAGGGAAGAGAGCATATGTAATAGGGATGCATGGAGAGAGTCAAAGAGAGGATGAAAAAGGAAAAAAGGTTAATGAAAGAAACAGAGGAAAACAAGAGACAATGATATGTGATACCATAAGTTAAATAGAAACTGATAAACTGTATCATTCTTATTTTAAAATAAAATAGGCTGAGAAATTGTATCAGTTAATATGTACACATAGATAGACATATACATACCCTGCCTTAATATGCAATGAACAGATAGGGGTTGGCAGAGTTTTAAGACAAAACATGCTTATTAAACACATAACCAAGCAGCATCTGTTACGTTTTAAAAATGTCTGAAAGGCAGAAGAGAATGCTCTTCTCTATCTGTATCCCATGGAAATCCTGGGGAATGTTACGATATGAAATTAATAAAAAAGTTGCTGTCATTGGCATTTTTATAAATATGATAGAGGCTTTGTTATCTAGGCAAGAGGTGTTTTTCTCCTATACTGATTTGGCCAGGCTCTAGTTAAGTGAAGCCTGAAACAACAGACTTCAGTTTTTTCCAATTTAGCACATGCATGGCACTTAACATATGCTATGATGGAGTATGGCTTGCTGAGTGGTAATCTTGAAAATCATGCCTACAGTATTCACTCATGAGAATAATCCTTTTTGCTTATCTATTTAAGCTGATACACACATTTAAACTTAAAATTATGTCACGCTGTCCTATTTTGCTTGAGGAATTAAACCCTGCATAGAACAATAATAATTTTAAAGTAAAAAGAAAACAGCTGCTCTCTAGAGTGTGCAGAACACTTCCAGCTCCCTGTTCCACAGAATCTGCTGTCCCTGATATCCCTTGCAGGTAGCCTAAGTTCTGCTACATCCAGACACTGGAGGTCACACTGAGCTAAATATGCTGTGAAGAACTGTCAGCTCTCATATTTGCCCCAAACTGTCCAAGTACGTTTCATACAACACCCAAATATCTTACCAAGAAAGCTGGTTAAACTTAGGTAGCCTGATGTTTGCCAAACTGCCCGTGTGGTAGGAGACACTTGGGAATGTCTCAGTATTAATTATGATGCTGAGTGACAAGTAACAGACCTCAGGGGAAAAAAAAAAAAAAAAAGCTTGAGGCTATTTTGGGCTTTATTTTATGTACGGTGGTAATTTTTATTACAATAGTCCACTGTACTGTTTTTACATGGGCTTCCTGTGCCCTTCGACACACCAGGGGCATCCTATCCTCAGGCTATGCTGCTGCAGACCCTGTTGGCCATGATTACATGCCAAATTCTCTCATGCAGGTAGATCCATTTCTGCATCATAAGCATTTTCCATGGTAATGCCTCAGCAGGCTGGTCTTAACAACAAAAGTGTTTTGTTTCCAGACATCTCTTCTTTCTACCTTTCAAGTCAGCTATTTCCTTGAGAAAGGCCATGTCACAGATGACAAAGGCCAACTGCTGGGCTTGGACTCTTCTCTCAAGTTTGATCCCACCTGTGCCTCAGTGGATGAAGTCTGACTAGAGGAGCAGCCCAAAGCCTGGGTGAATGAGATCCAGCCAATAGGCATATTTGCTTCCCACCAATTAGGAATCTTCAGTCCAAGGTTTGGTGATGTGTTTTGGACATATATCTATCCTATGCTCTCCAGAACGTTCTGTTAATGTGAACACAAGGTTACAAAGTCTGGAAAGGACCACCTGTCTTTTGGGCTAATATTATCTACATATTCAATAGGATAGGGAGAAAATCAGCTCCTATGCATGGATAAAAAAGCCAAGGAAATTGTTGAAATACAATGGAAGAAGGGTATTAGGCATATATTTGAAGTGTCCTGTGAAAGTTGTGAAGACTGATTCGTATCTCTCAGGCTACAATTTTATATAATCTGCAATAAAATAATTTAGCTATGTGCTGACTTTCTGCTGCTCAGCTGCTTTTGTCTTCTGGTAGCTGTCAGGCCCCTGTCCTCAAGCTTCAGCACCCCACTTCTGCTTCCATCCTCTGCTTTTGCATTGCCTTTTCTCCCAGATGCCAGAGGTCTGCCGCAGTGTTGTTCTTGTGTGGGAGGAGGACTGTGTGGCCATTCCATGCTTGCTTGGTTGTGCTTCAACCAACACAAGCCATTTTGACCATGGTGTCTTTAGATGGTGTGTCTGGTTTTAGGCCACCACAGTGATGTCTGTGCTACTACACTTGGGAGCTGAGATCCATGTCACTGACAAAACTTCTTTGTGCTGAAGCCAGTATATCAGAAAGAAGCGTACTTTGGCTTGGTCACTAAGCATTTTATGTGTAGTATTTTTACAGGAATTTCAGGGAAGTCAGATGCTTCTTGTACTTGCTTTCAGTCATTCCCCTAGTGGTAATTGTAGGTATAGTCCTCCTTCACTCTTTATTACTCCTCTTTTTTTGGTTTTAATCTCCAAGAAGCAGGCGCTTCCTCCACTATTTTCTTCACAAGGTGTCTAGCAGAATGACACAGTGTTTTCCATGGGCCTAAGCGTCTCTGACTGCTTTAAGCACACTGTAAATTTAATTCACTCCAGGGGCATGTTGGATTTATAGCTGCAAAAACTTCAGCATGAACTGCTCAATATCTGTAAATCCTGGGCATGGACTACAGCGCATGTTTTACCACAATAATAATAATAATTTGTAGCACAATTATGGTTTTCCTTTCCCAAAAGCAACAGAGAAGGGTTCACTCTGTGGCTTCATGCTGAAGACATGTTTTTAACTGAAAGAAAATATTTTCTTCAACTGTCAAAAGTGTGTTCCTGACCTATATTTTACTTTCTCTTGGGGTTCCTTCCTTTTGAATATGGAAATAAAGATGCATAAATTTTGCAATATATAGCAGAATTTAAAAAGTAAGAAATTTTTTCCCCTGCAGATACTTGCCAGCCCTGTGTGGTTAATTATTATCAGAGTGAAAAACATGAGTTGATAACATTACAGTCCAAGTTACACTATAAGAACAAGAAAATAATGACCAAATTTAAAAATATTATTCTTAACAGGCCACGAAGAATGTCTTGATCTGCCTTTGCACAATTATTTAAAGTTTGTCCATGCAGATTCAGACTGGTTTCCCACCTATAGCTCTAGGTACAATTTCAGGTACCACTTTTTGAAAATTAACATAGAAGTGATTAATTTCTATTGGGTTCTGTGACCCCAAGAAATGTTATTTTAGATTCAAATGCTGAAAATAATTACTTGTTACTTAAAGTAAAAAAAAAAAGACACCTGCTTCCTGAGCTACCTTTCTCACAGTTTTCCGTTTAAGTGAAAAAAAAGTATTATCTCTTACAGACTAAAGACATTCCTTAACTAAAACATCTCTGTTTTTAAAAAAAAAAGCACCACCAAATCTTCTTGGTGACATCTGAAGACAATGCCAAGAAGGTGAGATTTGAAAGGTGGGGACTGGCTCTGAGAAAGAAAAAGGTTTCTATTGGAGAGCAGAGCTGAGCACATCTAGGTTTAACATGTTAAATTATGTTTGAATTTTGCCCTTTTTTTGTTTTTTCTCATTTTCTTCCTTTTTTTTTTTTTTTTTTTTTTTTTTTTTTTTTTTTTTTTTTTTTTTTTTTTTTTTTTTTTTTTTAAGTAAGCTTGCTCTAGCAATCATACTGTGGTCCCTTGCTTGGAACAGAGTTGGATTTTCCTCCTCATCAGGGCTTGCAGGGCAATGGGAAGGCTGGAAGGCATCTTTGAGGTGTACAGCTCAGCTGGATCAAGGCTGGAAGTCTTGAATTGTCTTGTCTGTGTCTAAATTAGAACTTTCTAAGAAAGGAGATGAAGGCCGAACAAAGTACAAAAATTAATAACTCAATTGCTGCCTCTCATCTTCTTCCACTCTCTCAGCTCATTCCTCTCACAAAACCAAACAGTTACATTTGATGGTGACCTGAAATACAGATTCACACAGCTTATATCTTGTCTGTCACCAGGATTTAAATATTTCAGGCCTTGGCAGCACAGCTGGTTCCTCACTGATTAGAGCCTGATGAGGCTGGTTTGCTAACAGGGACAGATTTATTCATGGCCCTTCAGGTTCTCTGTTTCCCATCTTTAGCCCTTTATTTGCTCTGGGTAATAGTTGACTTTTTAAACTGTGCTGAGGACTGCAAGAAGAGTCCCATTGTGCACAATGAATGGAGCCCTGGTCTCTCCCCTTCCCTGTCTGTTATGGGAAGGGAAGCCTCTTTAGTCCTTAGACAGACAAGAGGGACATTATCTTTCTTTTAGATTATTACTACTTGAAAAGATTATCTCAGAGCTGTACAAGACACTCATGGCAGGTTTCATATATGAAAACCTGCTCTCTGTGTAACTTATGCCCTGTCTTAAAGGGGACCAAGAAATAAAGACTGCAAAAAGTATTTGAAATCTGCTGGGAAGAAATCCTTTTGGTAGTTGGATTGAGTACTTTGGCACTTGAAGAGTCACTAAATAACTCAGATGCAAAACTGATATAATGGATCAACAGCTAAAAATATACAGAAAGGCAAAAAGGGCAAAAGAAGTTGTACTTTTTTTGTATGGGTATCTTTCAGTGGATGCTTTCTAGCTGGACTACACTTTCTGGCAAACATCGTGTGGCAGTAAGGGTACACCTTACTGTATTGCCTTATAGACAGCCCCTCAAACCAGAGTGGACCTGCCAGTTATCAAAGGAAATTATAGCCAGCTGGATCATTTGGGCCATTTTTCATGGTCAAAGTGAGAATTTAAACCGTGTTGGGGGATTTCACTGGGTGATAAAAAAAGCAGGAAAAGGCCGATTCCTTGTCCCACCGTTTTGGAGCTGGGTTGATGTAGAGACACTGAAATTCTGAGGTACTCAGGACTCCCTAGCCCTGGAGGCTCCTCAGAGGATATAAATCTCATCCCCCAGTCAAGCTGAAGAAAGTATGAACCATGGTACTGACCAGCAGCAAACTTGTCATATAGGATCACAATAAATCCTGAGCCTCTTCTATCTTCCCACAGGTAGGGGAGGCAAGGGATAAGAAGGGCCCCCACACTCAGGACTTTGGGACGCTAACAGAGCTGATCATTAAGATGATAAACAGTGATAAATGCAAGCTTTTACTGCATTTGCTGCATTCTGAGCTGTCTTCAGCTTCACAAACAATATATAGGTAGAGCACAACCCCAGAACATCCATATAATAATCTGTTCATAACATGACACATAGCACAGCTGGTGATTATGAACAGTATGTCTATATTTCAGTGGTGCACTAACCAGTCTTAATAAACATTGCCTGGCTTATCTCTTGGAAATTAAAAAAGTGATTGATGTGCTTCTGAACTAGCATTTCATTTGAGAAAATGTTTTCACTGACTGATAAATACACCAGACTTGCTCTGGCATTCCAGCTTATCTCAACTTCATAGGAATAATGCTGGAGAAATGTCTCCTCAGCCTTTAGGAGAAAAAGCAGGAAGATAGTTCTGAGGCTTATCAGCCCATGCTAGTGTCTGTGCAGCCCATAAGTCTTACTGTTAATCTTCAGTAAAAACAGATGCATTGCTAATGTTTTTAAGGTTAACTGCAGACACTTTTCAGCACAGCACCAAAAGCATCCTAATTTCCTTTTCTCAGAACGCTTGTCATTCACCTGGGCTTTCCCAAATCCTCTTCTATAATCCAGTGCAGGGGCTGGGCAACCAAGAGGGAAAATCCAGGGAGATGAAACCAATTCAGGACCCTACACTGCAGGACTCAACTCAAAGGTGACCTTACTTTTTCCCAAATGAAGTTTCTAATTGTCTAATCACACAGCTATAATGTCAGTCAGTGCTTTGATTTTTTTTTGAGGATCTGTTTCATAAGAATTTACAACACTAAGAATAGCACTTAGAGGTAATTTATGCAAGGGTTAAATGTGGTAGACACAGCTTGAGAGTTTTAATATTATATTCTTTACCCAAGGCAATAGACAGCTTCTTCAGAGTCATTCCATTCTGATGTGTAAATGCTGAAAGTAATTAGCCTGAGTCCTGTGTGTATTAAAGTATTTAGAAGAAAAAACTTTGGAAAAAGTGACTTTTCATGAGCAGCTGCCAAATATTTTATAAAAGTTAGAATTACTAGTACTATAAGAAGCTTTATTTTTTTAAAACATAGGCATTAAAACATACAATTGCAGAAAAGTATTTAGGTGTGCTAAACTTTTTTTTAACATTTCAGCACAGGAATGGACACTGCAACAGCATCCACAGCAATATCTATGGCCAAAAATTATGTTAAATAGAAGTCTGCGTGAGAAGAGTTTACATTTTTATTTAAAAAGGCAAACTATTATGTTCAGAAGAGCTGAAACACCCTTTCTGTTTTTAAAACAATAGCCTGAAGGGCTCTGAAGAACTGCTTAGCTGTCATTGTCACTTAGAGGAGAAAATATTTCTTGGGCTCTGAATATCAAATATGTTTTGTTAGTCTTGTGGATTGCACTGGGTTGCACATTTTTCTCTTCCTTAAAATGCGATAAAGAGACAGCATTTTTTTGTTTCTTCACCCTTTGTTGCAGACTAAATGTACAGACTATTTGATGCTGTTTTATTTACAGATTTCAATTCCCTCCAAGAGGAAGGAATTGAAATCTGTAAATAATATTTACATGCCCTCTGATGCCTGCAGTAAGCCCACTGGCTGTTTATGGCCAGAAAGTTAGTATTCTGATAGAGACTAGGCATAAATAAGAACCAGACCCTACATGACTTCAATCACTGGAGGAGGGCGTCTAAATTAAATGTATGCTATAAAAAGACTTCAGCATTAGTCACGTCTGCATGATGGAATATGGTCATGTCTGCTTAATTAAATATTATCAATTCTCTTAAAATATTCTGCCATCTAATGAAGCCAGTTACCACCGGTTTGCATATTTGACTTCTCTGGCCTTTGATCCTCTTTATCCTGCACATGCTGTCACTGAAAGGCAGAAGGCAGAGCCAAGGCTGCTCATGGAGGAAGCTAGCTTTCTCAATCATCACCTGCCAATTTTATCAAAGTTAGCATTAAGCACGATGTCAAAAGGCTAATAACAAGGATATCAGTAACTCCTTATAATGCCTGCATTTTCACTACACAAAGAAAGAAAACATGAAACAAGAAAATTAGGCATCCTTTTAAATCACAGGGTGCTTTGTCTTGCTGCTCTGCCTTGTTAATACTTGAGGTAGTGCATAAACATCTCCCTGGCTAATGTAAGAGCTGCCAAATGACCACAGGGATACTAATTATAGGAAGAAGTAATTGTTCAGATTAAAAAAAAAAAAGTTAAGAGGATGTAAATATTGTAATTGTATTTAGTCATAAGGGGAAAACAGGGATCATCTGCCAGACGCACACAGTTTCTCTTGAATTTATGGTAGGGATCAAAACTTCTCTGTGGTTTGGGCCATTTTTGACCACTGGAATGTTCACTTTTACCCATTTGCATTTACACACATATCTTGGACTGCTCTCTCTGCTGTCTCTGCTTTTCAGTGGAATTGTGGCATTCTGCACTGAAAAAAAGCTCAGGGGAAAAGAACTCCTAGAAGACTCTCCCAGTGTGCAGATATCCAGAAGGCAGATTATATAAATAGGCAAAGGGATTTAGAGACACACAGGTCCCTCCTTTGGTGTCTGGGGTGCAAAAGGACTGCAGTGTCTCCTAGGAATGTGAAGTCTGTGGGGAGTAGTTGAACCAGGAATGTTTTGCTTTTTCATATGTATAATAAAATCCATTGAAGTGGTTTTGGACAGGAACTTGGACAGGAACTGAGCTGAAGTGTAAAGACCAATCTAGTTTGTCTGAGAAGGTTAGCTGAACAGGTTGGTTGGGATTTTAAAACTTACAAGACAGGCTGACAAAATTTCCATCATGGCAGTTAATTCTGATCTTCATTTTACTCTATGCTCACAGACAGGTTGCTAGCCAGGTCACCATATTTCCTACTTATATCCTGCAAAAGTACCCTGCTCATGCATATATGCACACAAGATTGGGAAGGGAGGGGCAACTCAGCTGATTTTGGATGTTCTTTGAAAAGGGCAGAATTACCAGAGAAAAGTTAAATGTGAGAAATGCATGTTTATCTGAGAGCAAAACTGAATCCTAGAGATGTTTGAACTCAGTGTGTAGTGCTACACCAATGCTTAGATTTTTCTCAGTTTGAGTGGGAAGTTGCTTTACTCCTTTTTTGATATTCTCTTGTCACAGACTGGGACTGTGGAGGGTTATTAACACACACGCTAATACCTTTCTACCAACCAAGCCCAATAGCAATGAAATGTTAACTGCTAATCTTAGAATGTCTTATGTACACGGAGAACATCTGTACATTTATCGTAGTCGTATAGTGTTTACATAAATCTTGTCAATGTACTATACACATACATTACACGTGTAGTCTTTATATTTAAAATTGTGCTTGCTTGAATATAAATATCAATGCAAAATGTAATATTTTATATAAACACATATTTTACTGCTGTATATATTGTGTGTATACAGAATTTGTTAGGAGACAGATACCAAATGCATTTTTAAAGGCAGTCTTACTTGGTAAGATGAGAGCTCACATGATGTTCTGAATGGCTTAACAACCTGGTAATGGGATATAAACCTTTACAACTCCACATCACAGCTTCAGATGCAGTCAAAGGCAGAAGTTATAAAAAATTATCACTGTCCTGATAGTTCAGTGATGAGAAAGATTGAGATTGCTTGCCTTGGTCCCTACAGCTGTGTGTCTCCCAGAGATCAGCACTGCTGGCATTCAGCAATGCACAAAAGCAGCATTAGCTACCCCCAGGTGTCCCTGGCTGGGAAGGGGTTGTGCCCCATGGGTCTCCAGTGATGGCTAAGACAGACATTATCTAGATTTTGTGGGTTTGGTTGAATATTTTTAATATTTGTTTTGGTTTGGATATTTTTAATATATGCATGAGTTTTATTGTCATTCATTATCATTTATCCATCTTTGGATCTGACAGAGCTGCTGCTGATGTGCCTGGATTAACTGGGTGAGAAGTACTTATTCAAGAAACTTGTTTTACAGTTCTTGCTGGATTGGTATAGGATACTTACAAAGAGATTGAAGGTGACTGCAGTGTTATCAGGTTGACTGAGGTAATATATACCTCCATACAGGAAAGTCAGAGAAAGAAAAACACCCTCTAGCAGAGAGAAAATTGTTACACCTTGCCCTCATTTGCACTGGTGGAAACCTCAAGACTGACCTTCTTTTCTTTCCTTTGTTATATACCCCCTCAAGAATGAAGAGGCATTTTGATATTTATCACACTTAACTGTAATAGCTATAGTGCAAAGAAAATACACAGAGTGTGACTTCTGAAGTTCTATGTAAGAGAATGGGATATTCTGGTAACACCAAATAAGCAAACCCACACGTGGCTTATGGCAAAGCATCACTACCTGATGTAGCAGAGCGAAGGTAAGGGGAGGGCACGCACAGATTTTCCCTGATGTAAGTGATGCGGTGTCTGGACCCACATATCCACAGTACAGAGCCTGTGCCAAAGTGACACCATGCATGGGCATGCAAGGCAATGCAGAGTCAGTGCACTGCAAGCCTTACTGCTCCTAAAAATGCAGGTATCCATGCCCTGCTGGGATGCAATTCAGCCATCCTATGGATGAAGCCATGGTGGGGCTGCATCCTTTCCTTTCATTCAATTACCAGAAAGAAGTCTTGTTCTTGTTACTGCATTGCCTGCATATTTATTCATCTCTATGGCATCTGACTGCTTTACGTATGTTGAGACACCCAAACTCTTAATTAGACAGATCAAACAATTACATTATACCTGCTGCCTGAAGGTTTAGCTGTTAGCTCCAAGATCAAGATTTAATCAGTGAGAATGCCTGAACAAAGAGCTATCGTGTTGCTGCTGCTGATTGTTATGTTTGTATGAGCAATCTCCAAAAGCTGGCAAAATCCTGTTCTATACAGACTTGGTTTTCATCGGCACTTGCTTTCCCATGACCCTATTTCCTTCCCAACTGCCAGTCTCTGTCTTAATTCAACAGGGGTTTTTAGCCTTATTTTTTTTATGTTTTACATTAATATAATTTCATCACATTAAAGATAATTTCACCACCACTTTCCAAAGGGCTTCTCCTAAAAAAAAAGGAGTTTAATAAATCTGAATGTTCAGGTGTTTTTGTCATTATTGTTCTATCTGTCTGTACATGGACTGCATGAAAGAAAATCAGCTAGATGATGTAATGAACAAAGAGACATGCTTAGCTTAGCAAGTAGCATGAGATTTTGCTACTTGCTGCCAGCTTTCCCAGCTGCCTACAAACAAGACAGGTAATTAAATACTAATGTAATATTAAAGTATTATTATATTAATTAGTACAGAATTGCTGTTAGACTATTCTAACTGGATAAAATATGCACAGTGCCCTGCTGTTCTTTCTGATGTATGGCACTTGTTGGGGCCAATGTGTTTGGGCCTATTGTTGTTTTTATGTCAGCAGTTCAGGGCAACTATTTTGCCTTCTACTCCAAAGTAATGTAAAGAGGGTCTGACATTTATTGAAATATAGATTGATATTTGTTAGAATGACTCTTGTCAAAGAAGTCGATTGCTTTTGCTAGTGCTGCTATCAGATGATTGGTCCGGTTCTTGGAGGTGTGGATGTAGGTATCTGCTTTTTATTTCCTCCTCATATGTTTCTGTTTGATGACACAGCCAAAGCAGTATCCAGTAAATTTATCTCTGTGCAAGGGGCTGTAGTATACTTACAAAAACCCAGGCCAGGTCATGTTTAAATAAATTGAGGATTATCACCTTCTTCAGAGGCCAGAAGTGGCACTAGAGGTGGGAATTAGTATAAAAATATGAATGTTCCCAAACTTGGGCATAGGAAACCTCTTTCATTCAGGTACTCCAGAAAAAAAAAGTATAAATCAAGGTTCCTCATTTTAAAAAATGAGGTGTAATCTACTGACTTCTGCACTCTTAAAATGCTGGTCATTTTCAACTGCGATTAACTTCCAGACCAGAAGGCCTACTTTTTATTTTTCAAAAAAGTTTTGTTAAATAAGAGTGAATATGATTGAAGTACCTAAGGGTGACTGTACTGTGTATGAGAACACATTGACCTCCCATTATTTCATTTGCATGGACAGCGTTTTGCAGGCGCATCCCCTTATGAGAAGTGCTCAATTTAACTACTTTAGCACAAAATTACAGGACCTGACTCTCTGATGCTTGCCTTTCTCACCTGAGGCTTCAAGACAAACATTTAACAACGCCATCCATCCTGTCTTCTCTTCATTGATATTCAATTAAGAAGTTTATTTAAGCAGACCGGCACTTGACCTCCCCAGCCACACTTCTCCCTGTAGTTAAGCCCTGTTGCTGCCCACCTGCTGCACGGCAAGATTGTATTCAATCATGATGCCTGGCACAAACTGCGTGCTTATAGCTGATGGCTTGCTTGAAGGAGAACAGACCACTAATAAATTGCACAGTCATTACCCTTTATGCATACTTGTTCTAATAGGTGTCGCAGATTCCTGCCTCCTAATAAGGAAAGGAAGTAGAAAAACACATAAATTCTCCCAAGGGAGTCAGACAGCCTGAAGCCACATTCGACAGCTGTTATTGTTACCATGATCACCAAGAGCAAAACAAGGATTAGAAGGGTGGAAAAAAAAAAAGCATTGTGAGGGATTTTGGCAAGATTTTCTTGGATATGGAATGTGTTTTGCACTGCCTCAATATATAAAAGCTCAGCACTCCTGTGGCACATGATGGAATTTGGAGATTAAACCAGCATAGCAATTAATTAGCCTATAAATGAGAAATTTAGCTTATCAGAAGGGGTTTTTTTCTGTATCTTGTTGAGTTTTTAAACTTTCACCTTACATACCAGCAAAAAGATTTCTGCATCTGGTGTGAGCTTGGATGCTACAGTGTCATTAAATCTAATTCACAAGAGGTTTCAGAAAATGTTTTCAGAGGGTTTACCTTTCATCTTGTACCCTTAGCTCTGGCCTTTCTCCTGGGGGCCAGCTAATAGGAATCGGGTGCTTCCCTGGCTGCCCTGGAGCTATGCAGAGTTAGACCAGCTAAACCTCTGTCCCTCAGTATTATAGCTGAGGAATCCAAAGGGGAGACTCCTGTCCTCTGTAAAGAGGTGTATTTAGTCTATCTTGCAGAGATGGTTTATGGTTTGGCAGGGAAACTGTTGACAGTACATACTGTAAATATAGTTCAAAGTGAATTTGAAGCCTTGGAGCTGCAGCTCTCCCTATGCTTGTTACATTAATTTGTTAAGGGTGCTTAGTGTGGGTATGTATGTACATAAAGATCTACACTATCAGTTAAGCACACTCACTCAATAATCTACTGAAAGTGGCGAAGGGGCACACCACATACTGCTGCTCCCTTTTTGAGCATGGCACAGAAACAAGGCTGCAACATTGCTGGACATTATAGCCCTCACAGAAGAGGTCACAAGTCTGCTGCTTTTAGCATCCTAGCCAAATTCCGGTTCCTGCAATTGCTATCCATCTACTTAAAATGGTGTTTCAAGCAGAGACAGTTTCTTGCTGTTGACTGAAATATTGGAAGGTCATTAGGTTGCTGTATTGAATGTATAGTGCTTTTAATTTTTATGCTGGCTGACTTCAGGTGCACACAAAGTGATTTTTACTTTTCAGGCCAAAAAACACATCTGCTTTTATTGGAAGCCCAAAGTTACAAAAGATCCCCAAAGCAGTAATAAATGAGGGTGAGAGTGCAGACTCTCACATAACAATCTACTGGAAGGGCATCTCATGATTTCTATATTTTATCATGTGACACCAGTTTTCCCTTCCCCCTTTGCCTTGTAGCCCTCCTTGAACACGAACAAAGGTGGCAGACTGCTTGTGGATGCTGATAAGTCCTCCATCCCTTTCAGAGGCATATATACAACCCAGTTCAGATCTGGCCTCCTATACACAACCAAAAATGTCAGTTAATCAAAACACTTCATCTGAGGTTCACCCCGATGGAAATATCAGGCCAAGATATTATATATCTGTCTACAGTGGAGTAAAGCAGTGAGCAGCTTAAACAAGTAATAATGCTCACTAAAGCTTAAAAAGACCATGTAGTAGTTCCTGTCTGAATTATGCTTTAAAAAAATCCACAACAAATTTTCTGATAATAATTGCCAAAACATTTCTAATAGTATTTGTGAGAAACGAGAGTAAGCATTAACATTTCTTAATATTATAAACCAGTGTATGTTCCTGTCCAATGTCAGTCTTAACACAAACTAAAAATATGCTACTTATTGAGTTGGAAGAAGGTTTTGATTTACAATTATGTCCTGATGGATTACCTGAAAGCATAACCTTCAGGCAAACTGTGATTAAGTTGACCAAAGACATCTGGGAGAGCCATCTATGGCCTAAAATTATGACCTTGGTATTCTGGGCTGAAACTAGACACCATTTAAATTTCAGTGCTGAAAAACTCTTCTAGAGAGGCCTTTGTTTAGGAGGCCATCAGGTTTTTTAGCTTCAGCAGTTCAGCAGAAACACCTCCTGTGAAGTTACAGGGGGGAGAGAAAGTACTTCCTATTTTTTTGCATCCATTACCTTAAAAAAAAACTCCAAACACTCCCAGCTTGTATGAATCAAGAAGCAAAAAACAATTAATAACCTAATGATTAGCAAATGCTGTAGACATAGGTTTGGATTTCACTTAGCAAGATTTATGGAGTTAAATATAAAAGTATGACTTTTGAAAGCCATGTGCTCATAATTAGCTCAAGTTTTACCCCTGGATACTGTAAAATCACAACATGCTGTCAGAGCCCATTTTCTGATCCTGTTATCAACATGGAATAAAGTTTTCCATTAAATGCAAAACAGATTTACAGGTGCTAAAACAGCTTTTTTATCAGTGGGAAACAGGCTACCTTTTGTTCTCTGAAAAGGCATTTCATGATTTTACATTGGTGAATTGATTGTACAACAAAGGCAAAAATTACAGTTTTGGTCATCTACTGAAACTGAAGAAGATATAATGTAAAAATAAACACAAGAAAAGTAACTGCCTATCTGAGTGTAGAATATACAGTCTTCTGTATTATTACCTACTGTAAAAAAAATAGAATTAGATCAAAGCAATGCCATTTCCTTAC
>NW_005054427.1:353698-397233 GCF_000277835.1 Geospiza fortis | reverse complement strand
CAGCTCTGGCCTTTGGAAATTAAATTATAACATTAAAAAGAAGCCCTGCAAAGATAGCAGTCCTTTCAGTGTAATAATTCTTACTCTGAGCTGTCATGTGTAGGGAGTCTTGGAATAGGCCCAAAAGGGAGGAGCTTTTCACATTCCCATCCCACACAGCCCAGGCCAGGGAGACAAGTCCTCTTCCTCTGTGAAGGAGCTGGCATTAGCTTGCCCTGCAGCAGCCAGAATGGAGCTGAACAGCTTTTTCCTTGCTTGCGGGCTGGCCCCTGGCACAGGGCAGCCCGCCTCTGCAGAGCAGTCTGGCTGCTGCAGGGCCAGGTGGGCTCAGCCCCTTTTAGCAGCAGCTGCTTCCCAGGCTGATGCTGCTGGAGCACCCAGGTGCTCAAGAAAAAGCAACATCTCTTGCCTTTCTGCAAAATGAGTTGTTTAACATGGCAATCAATGGAAAGTATTTTAGTGCCTGTGTCTGAATACTAGGCCTAGACATGTATGAAACTGGACTTGGGAGCCCTTTGATAAGCAGACCAAGTCTTCAGTTACAATATTTCTTCAGTTACAAATATTTCTATATTTCATAGCTACTTTTAGCTTCTAAACATTTAGATGGAGGTTTTGAAGGCACTTTCAGGTACTCAATGCATTTCTTTCTCTGAAACATCCCAGGCAACTTAAGAAATCATAACCCATCTTTGTACCCAAGACAAGAAGTGTGAAAGTACAGAAGGCAGAAACCTCATGCAGAAAGAATACAAAGCACAATATGAACATTCAGAGTTGCTTTAAAGTCCTGGCAAAACCAGCTGCATTAAAGAGCAGAACAATGATGTTGATTCACAAGGAGGCTTCATCTGACACACTTGCTAATTATACAGGTTTCTACAAAAAAACCTATGGAAACAAGGTAATCCTTCCTCTGCCACAGTCTCAAAGCTTCCAAGACTCAGTGAGAAAGTAGCTTTATGAACTGGAAATGGCTCAGTAGCTACCAGTTCCTCTATCCTCTGTGCTTATCATTTTAGCTCAGCTGGTTGAGTCTGCATTGTTCAAAAAAAATACCTCTCATTTTGTTGAAGCCTGCTGTGTGGCAATTCTTCTAGATCCTCAGTAGTTGTATCACTATGAGAAAGACTCTACAGGCATTTTCTTTCTTTCTCCTTCTTTATTTAAGACAGAAGACAAGTCTTAAGCAAAGGTCCTGGTAGTATCTCCTTGAGCAGAAAACAAGTCTTTGCATTCTTGCCAGATCTGTATTGGAGGACAGGGGCAACTTCTAAACAGGGACTTCTGTAAAAGACCTTCAGAGACCTTTAGGAATATTACTGACATTGTCTGAGATGGTTTGCAATTAGGTGTGCAAGATGGTACTTTGCTGGTCAAATGGAGGGTAATTTAATGAACACAGTACACTGTTCCCACATGATCTTCCAGATCAGAGAACAAACTTTTATTAACAGCATTTATATGAATACTGTACTGTGGGGGTGTCTGTCATCACCTTTGCTCCAAAACATCACATCACAGGAAGCAAAAAGGGAAAAAGCCATATATCTTTCATGGCTCCAACACAGCTAGGAGAAAATTCTACCAAAACATTGGCACAGGCTTTATTTGCAGATGAACTGACAGGTTTACATACATAAGTGAAGGGAGGCTGAAAAAGCTACAAGGTGCAATGTTGTAGGAAAAAACAGCTTTCAAAACCTTGATCTAGGAAGACAGAAAACAGGAGCCAAATCCTTTGTCCTGGATGACAAAATGAAGATACCCGGAATTTACATTTTGCAGAAACATAACACATGGAACAGACAGGGGACACATAAGCCCTCATGTTCTGATGAAATTTTGCATCTCCCTGTACGTCATGCCATATCATTTTTCTTTTAGAACCCTGAATCACCAGAACCTTTGTCTCTCTGTTCCTCCCAGCCCAAGAAATCTTTCTGAAGATGTTTGAAGATGTTCAAAGTGCTTGCCCATTTGTCAGAAATTTTCACAAAACTACAAAGAAATAACCAAACAGTAAATCAAAAATCCGAGAGAGAAAACTCTTGCAAAGACTACAAAGGAAGAAAAAAAACAACAAATGGCATGGAGAGTTGATTATAACACCAGCAGTTTGCCACAGCAAAGGAGAAACTGATACCAGATGCTTCTGGGAGCTCTTTCATTACCTTGTGCAAGACCTGCAGAGCCGTGAAGGGGCCCCTTACAGCACTACCTCTCCGTCTGGGATAAATGTGCAGCACTTGGCTGCTGTGATTCATGCTCAAAAGAGATCTGCAGAGCCAGTTATTATTTTATTTGAATGATGAATTTGGAAGCTGACTCCCTGTAAATTTGCTACATCCTTTCATCATCTCCCATCAAGTCTTTTGAAGTTAGCCCCTCTTGAAAAATTACACTGTTATGTCAGGGTTTTTTAACGTCAGCAGCATTGCCATTTAAACAAGTGAAAGTAACAGATGAAAAATTAATCAAAATATGTTTAATATTGGGTGCAAGTGTTGCCAGACTTTTGATCTTTGACATGTAGTTTCTTGCTTTCTAAATCCTTAGACATCTCTGTCTGGTTCTTTAAAACTTATTTTTCATTTGATTAGCTATACAGCAATTTGTAATTAACAGCAAATAATGCAGCCATTCTTCCACTCTTCTAAAAAGGAAGGTCAGGTAGTAACTGCATGGTTTATGTTTATGCAATATTTTCTGCAGTGTTACTGACTGAGATGAAGAAAAGGCAGAGTGCACTAAGGGAGGCAAGGATTTTTATTCCATTCTGACTTTTTTGATTAGCATAATTACAAAGTGTTGTGCTCAGCATCTGCTCAAAGCTCTAAATATACTGCATATCAAAACCATTTGGGAGGACTGGATAAAGCTTACCATGTTATTGTTTTAAAAGTAATAATTTTGTTTGTTTGTTTGCTTGGTTGCTTGGTTGCTTGTTTGATTAATCCCTTTTTAGTCACCTTGTGGTTTCTGAGCTTTTCAGGTTAACTTGCTTTTTGTTTCCACAGTTTTCTCTGCAAACATGAGGGATACAAAGGATCTTTTCCTAACAAGTGAAAGAAGAGATTATATGGATTCACTAGATTGCAGCAGCTGAGGTTTTTTCGCAAAAACACATCAAATATAACAGCTGCTGTAATAAAACTGCTAAAACTGCCAATACTGAGGCTAATATGGAAATATGGAAAGAGACAGCAACAGTAAGCTGCAGCAAACCAGTGGATGGCTGATGGGGACATTATGAGCAGAACTGTACCCGAGAAGGTAAATGTTATCAATGTTAATGATTTGTATAATTTGGGGAGACACTTGGCAACCTTTGTGGAAACAGGAAGGCTACAGCAGCTTCCTGGAGGACATGAACAGGTTTCCTCCCCTGAATAAGTACCTCATGTGTGGTGATCTCCCAAAAAATTATCACACTAAAGGCTGCTGAAAATTTAAAAAAAATGCCTGATCATTGTCCTATTAACTTCCTGAGTGAAAGGGACAAAGATAGGAAAGCATCAGTGATGCTGGTTGTTCTGTACCCTGGGAATGCTCTAACCATTGCCAAACTCACTAGCAGGTTCAGCTTCACTGAGCGGCTGAAGGAGGTATGGCACCATAGTTTAACTGTGTTTGATGAAAAAACTCCATCTCCTACTCTCTCAGGGAAGGAGCAATTTCCTTATTTTTCAGAAAGAGGCACACCAACTTGCCCTGCATCGAGGAAACTGGGCCAAAGCAGTAGAAACTTGTGAAGTTTATTATCAAGTAACCCTTCATATTGGAGTGAGAGAAAGAGAAAAAGAAAAATAATATTACCAGGGTTTCTGCACTATGTTGGCTATTGTTTTTCAATAATAACTAATTGAGAAAGAAATTACGTCATTGCAAGGCTGGGCATGTCCTATATAATACTATCAACATAAAGTGTGGGGGATGTTTACTATTTCTAAATTAAGTTGTTATAATTCTTCTCAAATTCATCCTTATTAAATACATAGAAACCAGAAGAATATTTCCACTTTGCCACTACAAAGCAATTTTCCTGTCCTTTCATACATAGTGTGAGAGTTGTCTCAAGGTATCTTTAGATCAAGTGACACAGATCAAGACAGAAGAGTTTATAAATAGTGCTATAAATGTAACCAAAAGCCATAAGAATGAAATGGAACATTCAGGACTTCTATATTACTTAAGGAAATATATTCTGATTCCTTTTGAACAAGGAAATGCTTCTTACTGCTCTTTGTACAGTACTTAACACTTGATACTTGTGCCGGATACTTAGTCTTAGCTGTACTTGGCATACCCACTCTAGCACAAATGAAGAAGAAAAATTAGCTTTTGTGGCTGCCTTCTTCAGTGAGAAGCATGTGCAAACAGATAAAAAAATCTCACAAATAGCCAGAATAATTTTTTCTTTTGGCAAAAACAGGATGCAAACCCCAAGCAAATATTAGCTTTCTATTACATTTTTCTCCAACATAATTGTAAAACTAAATTGAGCTGTAGAAAAGCGCTTTTAATTTTTCTACTGCTTTACAATACTAGAGAAAGACAACGTGGTTTTTTTTCTGCTACTGAATAATCACCAGCCTCTTTCTGAGCCTTTCATTACTGAAGCAAGGATCTAGATCCAGAAAACCTCATGTATTTTTAGCTGAATTAGCTCTAAAGTGTTACATGGAACACTGGCAGTAAAGCTCAAAGAATTTGTCTGGATTTATGTTGGTGGAATTGACAGCATAGTTTATACTCAAACTGTTTAACTGTGAATGATAAAAGGTCTCACAATCTTTTTTTAAAAGGAAGCACTAACAATAGTAAAAATATGGCAGCAATATGAGAATGGAATTTTTCTCCCATTCTGAGTTATATTGGGGTAAATTTTGTTGGTTTTTGCAATGTGGAATAATGCCACCTTGGAATTGATCAAGAAAATGAGGGGCTGAGTCCAATAAAGCAAGTTTTCCATCAGTGATAAGAAGAAAATTTTGACTGAAGAATGAGTAAAAGGAAACTACAATTCCAACGGTAGACAATTCCATTACATCTGACGGCAACCCCCATGTACCTATCATATCACTTTCTGAACTCAAGGGAAACCTTTGGCTTCTATGTCACCTTGTGGAAATTATTTTAATTAATATGTATTGGAGAAACATTTGACTTCGTTTAGTTATTTTCAGAGCTTCCGTCTGAAAATTTAATTTACTTTTTCCACAGTGAAGGTGTAAAGGAGAAGCATTTTATTTTATTCCTCTTTGTTCATTTGAATTTTTAAAAATCTCTGCAATGTCTCCCCTTCATGCAATTAAATTTTTTCTCTTCTGTTATGGAATTTGTCTTGTATATCCATCAATCATTTTTGCCTTTGGAAAAGGGGCATTTTTTTTCTAAGTAGGGCAGCTAGAAGGGAAGGTAAATGAAGGTCAAGAGATAGGTATACTAAGCCTATGCTAGGTGACATATTCTCTGGATTACAGCCTATTCTTTTCCTTATAGTCCTTATTATTTTCCCTAATGCTTTAGACCCAATATGGACCCATGGTCCTGTCGTCTACTTTTTGACATCCCATCTAAGGGCAAAGCTGAGTCAGCACTGTGGGAAAATACCAACTGAATTTTTCAGCTTCAGCCAAGAATAACTGAAAGTCAATGTTTTACAGCCTGATTTTCAAAAACCCAAATGATAAAAGAGCGGTATGAAAGAATACTGTGAGCAATCTCAAGAATATTTACAGTTCAATGATAAAAGATATGCTAGAGTGAAAATATTTTCCTTCAAATGTAGTGCTCACTGCATTGTACCACTGATCCACAGATAATGCTTTCAATGACATCTGAACTTAATGCAAAAAAATAGAGAGGAAGAAAAGAATGTAAACAAAATATAGATGTTTGAGGAAAACATTTGGAAATCTGCAGAAACACTTAAGACAGCCAGGTAATTTGAAAGCCATATCTATTGAATACATACCTAAATATACTCAAAATATATAGATCTGAACAGATTAAAAAGGAAAAAAAAGGTGGAAATTGAATACTGGCATTTTAAAAAAGGCAGCTTTTTGCTGCAAGCCCACTGGAAAAATACAAGAGGAGGAAGATTCTATTAAAGAAATGAAAGTAATCCATATGTAGGGGAAAATGTGTTTGTTGAGGAAACTTGGGTTTTGGAGTATTGATGGTGTTTTGGGTGCTCCAGACCAGACACTGACATCCCCAACAGTCTAGGAAACAGGAATTTCCATTGCATCTGTAACAGCTAAAACTGTGTACCTCGGAAACCTAAAATGTGCTATGACATATTTATCTTAGATTATGAGGGAGATACAAGAATTCAGACCTGCTCCATCTCAAACAAAAATTATACTCTTTTGGCGCCGCAGACATAGGAATTATGTCTCATTCCTTATGTAAAGACCTACAAGATATCAGGAATTTTATTTGTTTGTCCTGGGTTCCAGGTTTTCACCTACAAAATGGGGTGAGGTTTCTTCTTTCTCAGGTGTAGGCATGTATGGTGGCAAGTAGTGTACTGTAGCTGTTCTGGTAATTGTAATAAAAGATTCTTTCGTCCAAATTTTGCACTTATTCAAAGTGGCTTGTGACCCTTCTCCTGCCTGGTAAATATAAAATATAAGTTGGCAGAACACTAAAACAAAATCAGTCCAAAGGCAAGAAGCCAAATAACCACTTGGCTGTACACCAAAAGTTAGAGCATGCCTAATGTCCCCAGATTTTCACAACAATTATCCATTCTTTCCTAGAAACAGTTGGCTAGTTAACTCAAGAGAATAAAAATCTGAGCTTTAACAGAAAGCCATCAAGGACAAAGCAACACTATGTAAGAAAAGTGAAGAAAAAAAAGCAAAGAAAATCTAAAAACAATGGGAAAAACTCCCTTTTGTGAGTGAAATGGTCAGAGAACTGAAAACAAACTTTTCATACTCAAAAGTCAAAGCAAATCAAGGTTGGCAAAATGAGATTTCCAGAAAAAGTCAGATATTGTGGCAACATATAATGTGGAATTCTCTTCTTGCATAGGTGTCCCTAATACTTCAGCATAGGCTGGGGAACTGAAAGTGCCTGAGTGCAGAAATTTCTCTACCAACCCACTAACCAAGCTACAAAGCAGTTGCTCTTCTCTTTGTAGTCCAAACTGTTTCAAAAAAGGTTTTGTGAAAAATGAAAGAACTGAGGGTACTTACTTCAATGTACACATTGAAACACTCTGCTCATAATGCTATCTCCTAAACTGTTTCACAGTTCTTTAATTCTGATTTAATCAGAGAACAGCCATATCTGAGGGCAGTTTTATCCTTTCTTTTTTGTATAAACTATAGGTAAAGAATAATAAGACACCTTTGGAATTCAGGAAACAAAGTGTCCCCCTAGATTATATGATTAAAAGTGGGCAAATTGGTTACCTGAGTCATCTCAACTTCTCAGGTGAAACTTTGCAGTCAGACAAAAACAGGACAGAGGATTGCCTGATGTTAGTGCAGAACCATTCCACAGTGCTCAAAAATAAAAGTAAGCTGAAAAACAAGTTACTAATGCCCTGTTAGGGCAAATGGATTTGTAATGAAGATGTCACAGGAAAGGTAACCTGAGAGCAACATTAACTTTCTATCCCTTTCAAGAGTCGAAGCTGACAAAAGGTGACGTTTGTAACAGGAACATGAAGAAGGAACGCAAGGTCTGAAGGCACAGTAAGGTCACCAGGCAAGCAATGCACAGGGAAAACTCCCATACAAGGCATATTCTCAGTACAGAGGTCAGCAAGATTGATTGCTGCAATGAAGATCAGGACATATGAAGATGTGTTTTATTATGGGTTAATGCAGCTCTGTTATTTTCGGGTTACAAGGAGGCAGCTATGCAAAGACACAATGGGAGAGGACTGGCTAAAGGGATGTAGAGCAGAAAAGATGAGGAGGGTGGCAGGGGAAGTGTGTCAGTACAGACATGAAGCTCTGAAGAGAGGATTTTGTAGTCCAGGCGTGGTGAAAATCAGTGAGGGTCTGAGGGATAATGATCAGGACTCTAGAATGTACTGACTGCAAAGGAAAAGTGGAGCAAGAGGGTGTCTTAACCAACTCTAAAGAAGAGCTGACTACAATGGTTACTGTATCCTTAAAATATGTAAAAGAAAACTGTAATTTTTTTCCATGTCCACTGAGCCCAAGTTATACCAAGGGTGTATTAAGTAGGTTGGAGAGAATTTATTTCTAGCAATAAGATCATAAACCACTGCAATAATATGTACTAAGGTATCTGGAAATACCATTATAGCAGATTTCTGAAAAAAAAAAAAGTTGAATAAGAAAGATGACCCCTCAAGATCCTGCTACAGAAATGCCTTCTTTGATTTTTTTAAAGGAGCGCTAATCTTCTCCCAATCCTACTTTCTTACTCTAAATGAAGTTACTTTGTTTCACAGGAGTTTTCTCTACTCTTGAAGTGAATCTAGGTAGAAAGGGTAGAATTGCCTATGAAACACCACTTTAAAAGCTGCTGTAGTGAGGATACCAAGGACACAGGCAAAACAAGTTACAGGTGGCAATAACCCCAAAGATTGAGGTGAATGGAGAGCACCTTACTACAGACCAGGCACCTTGGGCATATGTGGCAAAAGCCTGAGCACAGATTTCAGTAAAACTATACCAATTCTCTTTTTTCACAGCAGGCTCCATTCATTATTATCTTTGCTAAGGAAATTTTCTTTGAATTAATATAGGAGTCCAGTCCTCAGCTGGTGTGTGTTAGTACTATCCTCTAGGCCTAAAAAGAGGCAGATTTATTTATGCAGTCTGCAGGTTTGGCTCCATACTTTTGTCTCAGCAACTGAGAAAACCATTTTACTTGGCCTATCAGAGGTATTTGGTGAATTACCATTGGTAAATAGGTGTTATTTTTGAAAGTGGGTGTGTTAATGAGGCAGGAAAGACTCCAGAGATGAGGAAACACTAACACCATGAGCTGTTCCTAGTGCTTAATGACTCACTGATGCTTCACCTGAAAATCTGGCCCGAAAATACCTTGTTCCAATACTGAGTAATGCAGGCTACATCCAAGGGAACTGAAGTAAATGCTTGAGGGCCTCAAGGACAAGTGGGGAAAAAACATCATGGTTTCAAGGAAAATATCATCAAAACAAGCATAAATTTTCTGGAATTATTTTAATCACCTTATTTTAATGTAAGAATCTTGGAAAAATAGCTCTGTTTTATGAGCTTCTTTCACTCCTCCAAAGCATCATTTATTGCTTTTGGGCCTCTTTATCCCTCTTTTTTTTTCAAGCATACTTTATATGCCTGCCAATAAAGGGGGAATATTATACCCTGGAATCTTCCTGTGTACGTTAAAAGAGTGTTTGGCAAAATGGTGCTGGAATAATAAGTAACAGCTTGCTTAAGACAGGGTCAATCAATTCCAGGGGAGGCTATTTACTGGATTATATACAGTCCTCTTGGAAGAAGAAAATCTCTCAAGTGCTCTCAGTTTGACAACTGCTTTTTCCATCATCTGTTTGGAATTTCTGTGCCAGTTAGCTTGCAGCCCTGCTATTTCCTCTGCATGTGTTCTGCAAACTGTGGAGAGGATACACTCGTTATTTTGAAGGAGTCAGGAGTGAGATGCAATTATGGGGGCCTAAGCACACAAGAGATAAAATCTCCTTCCTGCCAGCCAGCGTAGAGGGCAGTCTGTTTGAGCTCAGAGGCAGCTGATCAGATCTGAGACTGAGTATTTGAAAAAACATCTTAGCAGCCTACGAACCCCATTTGTTTATTTAGAAAGAAATTGTATCATTTGGTTGCTCCAACCAGGCAAGCAAAGCAAGCACTGGCTTCGATATGATGCCTTTTAAAAACATCCAGCCTGTGTTCAAGCGAAGTGGATTCATATTGTGCTGCCTCTTGAAACATATCAAACTGCTCAAGGCTACCAAGCTTTTCCAAATGTACTTTTGACATTTCAGGGCAGCTTATACCTAGATTTCAAATGAGGGGTATGTTTGAATGAGGGCAATTTTTTGTAATTTGTCTGAATTCTACATTTATGCTTTCTGTGGCCTAATCTGTTTAATTGAGATCTGTTCCTTGGCTGGCTGCCAGTATTAGCAGAGCATGTGGATAGCATATTGGTTTACCTATACATTGCAGAAAGACTATTTCTTTCACAATCTTAGAGGTGGACTTGCATATGAAGCTAGAATTAGTTCAACAAAATGTCCCCAACACTGAGTGTTTACCATTAGCCTTTCAGCGTTTTGTTCTTCAACATGTAAATGTGGCAGAAAGCTTTAAAATATTGTTTATTCAGTAAAACCTACATTAGTGTCTGACTTGGAATATTACTTATTTTCTATCCTTAACACAAAAAAATTACAGTGACATTTTTTCTTACTAAAGTATTGAGGAGTTAAGCATGCAGTGGGAGAACTAAGGGGCCCTCAACCATCATAATTACTAAATCACACCAGCTGAAAGTTTTCAATGAATTTTAACTCTGGTGAGTTTGGAGGACTGTAAAGGCCCTTCTTTATCACTCTGAATGCTGAATATCCTAAAGAACCTGCTTTACAATTAATTTTAAAATCTAAGATAAGTGTTTTAGTCTGAATCTCTGAGGAAGATGGTTTTGTGAACACAGAGGCATCCATTTGGGAGCAAAGATGTTGACTTCATCCCATCAGACGAGGGGAACTGAATCCTGTCAGCACAGAACTTAGACCATGGGAGAGGCCTCACTCTCATTCAAAAGTTTCTGAAATCAGCTGGTCTCCACTTTCTCTTGAGATAAACAGTGCTGTTGGAAATGAAGGTGGTGGAAATGAATGTTTAACCCTGACACTCTTGCACCTGCTCTTTGCCTTCCCAGGCAGCTTCCTCAAGCCCCCTGCTCTCACTAACATGACTGGTCAATACCTCCCAATATTGCACATTGCTTACACAGGTGTTGGCAATAATTACAGAGGCATCATCTGGCTTGCAAATGTAGCCTTTAAAAAAGCAACCTGTCTGAAAACTGAAAGAGAACCTAATCTCACTGTGTCATGGGGCCTGCAAACCTCTCTGGGTGATAGGCAAGCAGCAATACTATGCTTTTTAAAGGACTTGGTATTAATTTGCTCTAATCTCTGTAGGAACAGAAATTCCATAATAATACATTCTACATGGTTTGGAAAGATGGAAAAGAACTCATCCTATGAATATTTCCATCTCCTTGCTAATACACAAGCACTTTTACAGAGTTAGGGAGGGACAAACCAGTTCCAATTTAGAACTACAAGGGAACGAGTCCAGTTAGGACTACAAGCTCCCTCTCACCTATGCCAATGGTGTCTCCTACTCCTGCAACCTGAGCTGGAGCCAGGTACCCATGACTTTAGAAATACTGAGCTAACATCTGCCTGCCGTCTTTCCCAGCAGGAACTCCTCCCACTCCTTGCTTATCTTTGGTTGCAAAGGTTTCAGCAAGCCTCTGGAAACAGCGACATCACAGGAAGTCTTAAACTCCCTTCTGACCTAAGCCTGGATATTCAAAGTTGGCTGCAGTGAAAATCTGAAGGAAAGCAGCACCTCATTGCTGCTGGTGGGATCACAGGGCATTGCCTTCTCTTTTTGTGCGAAATACAGATTTCTTCTCTCCATGGCCCCGGGTCCTAAATTGAAACATGTTTCACTGTTAATATGCAGGATTTCTCAAAATAAAACCCTTCTCTGTGCTTATCCCTTGGCAATGTTACCAGCATGGCCATGCTCCTGCTGGATGTTACCAGCAATGTTACCAGCATGGCCTGCTCCCGCTATCTTTGAGCCAGGGGGAAGGCATAGCCTGCAGTGTCTGAGCTGAATTTCAAAATGGTTGTAGGGATATCAACAGAATGGGCAAAAATCAAAATAAATTTCTACTCTGTCATCCAGGCGAAGTGAACAGAAGTGGGTGGTAAAGCAGCGCCTGAATTTTGTTGTCAAGACAGACAATGTTAGCTCAGCGCCCTCTTTCTACAGGCACTTAATGGTTTTTATATCCTTGTTTTCCTGCTGCCATTAGTGAAAACATTGCTGTTTGCTTATAGGGCTAACTATTCCCCCATGTAGCAGTTCACTTATAAATATAGGTGTTAAATCATAGAAAACCACATTTTGGACTTTACAAATAAAGTGGGACTGGCTATATTTTTTTACTTGGTACATTCATGTCCAAAACGCTTTATAAACACAAACCCTTTCAATTCAATTGTGAAATACAAGAAGACTATTCATGACCTCATTTCATCAGAGGAGAAACTAGTCAAAGATGGTGTGCCTGAAACTCTCACAGGAGAAAGCATAAGTGTGATGATGGGAAGAGGGTCCTGAAACCTCTTCACCCTGTGCGCCAAGCGCTAGGCAGTGCTTCTCATTGCCCCAAATTGGTCTATAGGTAACGCACCATCAGGAACTTCTGCAAGTTAAGGCATGGTACAAATGAAGAAAATGCCACTTCCTGACCATATCCCTCTAATAAAACAATATCTCTTCAGCCTGGAAAGACTGCTTCCAACAACAATAATGACCCAGAGTAATTTCTACTACTGTAAAGTGGATACCAAATATTTGCCAAATGTTCTACAATTTTTCACTCCAAGTGCTTCGATACTTCAGCTGGCCTTTGGGAAACTACATATTTAATAGGAAAATGCTATAAACTGGGATTTCCATGACTAAATCAGACACAGAAATAAAGAATACATAGTTCTGACAAGAGTCAGAGCGCCAAAACTTCTGATGGGCTTGATAAACATGGCTCCTTGAAAGGCTTATGGGACCTTCTTGCTCTGAATTAATTACACACATCCATAAATCAGAGCAATCAGATGAGGCTACAAGGATCCAAGCAGCAGGAAAGCTGCCAGATTACAGAGCACTTCTAGAAGAGTGTGTGACCATGTGCACAGTGTTGAAAAGGTGTTGAGGTTGCCAAAGCTAGAGCTAGCAGCAAAGGAGTCTGGCATCCCAGCAGACTTGTCTGTGAGCAAGGGGGTCAGACAGAAAGACAGACAGGTGGCTTTATAGACTTGGGTAGAGGGAAATGGGAAGAGAACCAAGGCTAGACTCTGTCTGAGAGACAACTAAACACAGAAATTTGTAAAAAAAATCCTGGTTTATGTTTTGTTTTCACACTTGGAACCATACAGTGTTAAGAGGGGAAATATGACTTACAGCTCCAAGGAAAATAAGAGTAAACAAATTTAAATTCTGCACTTTACATGGCTCATGACCACTTCAAACAGAACTGCAGGGCAAATGTGCCACACAGTGGAAATAAGTCCTGCTGTGTTGTACTCCTTATGATTTGCTCTGCCAGTAGAGCAGAAATTTGCCTGCAGATTTTATTCTGCAAACTGGAAACATGGATCCTTTCCCTTGCTCTGCTTTCCATAGTGTAGCTGTCTATTAGCATCACCTTATGTGTGTTATTTGTCTGTAAGTAATCCCTCAAGCTTGTATAAATACACCTACTTGTGCAGTGTGCTGGAGCAGAGCTATGCATGTTATAACAGCTGGCGTTCGACTGTCTAATGAGTAAACATTATGTCCAGGGGTTAAAGTGGACTGGAACGGTTCCATCTTGTGTCTGTTAGAAAGCTACTAGGTTAAATATTTGGTTCTAATCCTTACTCTTTGAAAATGTAAAGCACGTCTAAAAACTGAACCACATCAATTTGTTATAACCTTCTTGGGAAAAGATGTATCTGTGGCAGCCTTCTGCATCAATGAGCATTTCAAAATTTCAGTACTTGCTTCTGTGGTAAAGTGTTCTTAAAATGTCAGAGAACTTGCACTTTATGTACACTTGGTGTATACCACAGAAATTCAGCATAATAAAAACGATGTCAAAGTATTAGCAAATTACATAAACACATCAAAGGTTGTTGTTAGATAATATGCTGGTTTTACAGGATACTCTTACCACCTCTGATGGCTCCTAATCCCAGTTCAGAGCTGGGCCTCTCTCTCTATCAGGCCATGGAGATGCTGGGCTTAGCAGTTCCTACTGGCACCTGCAAGCTGAGAAAAGATGCAGCTACAGAGCAAGTCTTCTTCGCTCAGTCAGGGTGCTTTGAGTGATGAAGCATTTGCCAGCAGGAAATAAAGAAGTAGGGGAGTTGGGCTACAAGTGCCAGGTCTGTGTGCAGGGAAAAAAACACTCCCTGCAGAATAGTGAAGATGGAAACAAGCATGAAACAGAGGGCACTGAGAGGACACTTTATCCTCACACAAAGAATAACATGCACTCATTCCCTCAATGATGAAATTATTTAGACAGAATTTGTCAATTTTAGAAGTAACCTACATTAAGAAATAACAGGTTTATTTGTCTGGTTGTTCTAATTAGTGAGATAGGAAACATTTACTCCTGTAAATAAAAATGAAAACATTTACCCAATATAGTAATTGTGCTGCAATCCAGAGATAGAACTACTGTTCTTCTTTACCACTCCTTCTACACTTTTCTACTGCTTCTGCGTATCCATCAAGAGCTCCACACCCAGTTGTGTTCTCACTGTTGTGGTTGGTTTCCTTCCAAGCTCAGATCAGCTCCTCTCTATGTTAGTGGAAGGACCTGTGCCTTATCTGAACCACTGGATGATGGGCTTGCTCTTTGAACAACTGAAAAATTGAAATATTGTTATGTGCTGTTCCAAATTTCACAGAAAGATGCAGTTTCTTAACAGCTTTTATCACACAATTACCACTGACCTTACCTTGCGCTTGGTGTGACCAAGGAAGTGTTCAACAAAAGAAGTGCTCCTCACACCTAGCATGGGACAAATTTGGACCTTCTAGGCACCCACACAGAGTTCAAGGGATTAGGCCAGTATGTTCAAAATTGTCAGCTCATGTTGATGTACTCTGCTTTGCCCCAGATGCCAAGGGCCACAGACAACTTAAAAAAGAGCCAAAAAAAGCAGTTGGACAAAATGCTGGACAAGGCGCCTGAGCAGTTGACTAAAATCTACAGTTACATTGTCCCACTGGAGAATTTATACCTATACTTGGCAACTCAGGAACAGAGAAGGATTGGATTGTCACCAGTTCAACTGGATGAGTGCTGGATATACAATGTGCTGGACCCTCACAGGTGAAATTTCAAGGGGAATACTGATGCCATAACCATCACGTTATGGTTTTGTGTCTTTTCTTATTTACATATCTTTTCCATAATAAGTGCTAAAGATTTTGTAACTATAGAATTTTGGGACTTGAAAGACCTTTGCATTCCGTTCAGAATTAGTTCTATATACAACTTAAAAAAAAATTGAACAACATCAATATAATTATTCCAGTAGTTCTTATGTTGCTTTATAAAATGTTTACATTGAACAAAAATGGATCAAAAGCGGTACTATGTCACTAGACTCCACTTTTGTGCCAAAGTATCTGAAAACTGAGACAGATCAACTAAATAACATGCAGTGGGAAAACAACCAAGTAATGAAATAGCTCCAGTAATATATGGAACAAGTGTGTTCCAAGAGAAGACATCTTCAGTCTTGCAAATGATGCTACTAAATAAGAAAAACAGTATTGTTTTGATGCTAATGTTTCCTGTGTAGTCTACATTTTCTTATCAACATCAATGTAAGTTTTTGTTTTTACAGGAAAACAAAATTGAATTGGAGAGAAACATAGAATGGAAGTCAGAAAACTGAGATTTTTTTTGTTTTGTTTCTTTACCATTTTGAGTAATTTTTCTAATTTCTAGAAAGTTTGCCTTGTTTTCCAAAAAAAAAAAAAAAAAAAGTATTTTTCAAAAGTCTTAACCTTGGTTTACAAGGAACTGAACAACTAGGGTAAATGACATCACAGGGAGACTTCTCAGCAGATAAAGCCTTACTGGAGATTTAGGCTTTATCCTACAAAATATGGTTTAACCATCAGAGTTCAGGTAGAAGAATGAAGACACTCAGACCAGGGGAAGATAAAACACAGGAAACATGACTCATTTCCATGGGGATTCTCATTCTACCTGCCTCAGGGTAACACAGGAAAGAGAAGGAGAGGTAAGAAGGGGAAGGAATAAAATGTGTCCATGAGCAGGATAAAGGGAAGACAAAAGGACAAAAAAGGTCAACAGTGATGTAATATATCTGTCATGGGATAGGCTGTCAAATAAAGTGATAATACTCATCTTTCTGAAAATCATAAGCTACCTTAATTCATTTATCATCTACTGAGATGCTTTGCAAATGCTAAATAACCTTTGGTGGCTCTGGTTTCAATTATAATGTAAATGTTACCATCTGCATGACATGGTGCATGGTCTCCTTTGTGCCAAATGTGATGGAATTACACTTGTCTCTATGTGTCTTGATGATTTCACCCCCAAAAACTGAAATGCTGCTGTGCCTTGCTTCAGAATCTAACAATATTAAGCTTTACTCAACCCCAGCCAAGCACTATTGTGTAAGGTGAGCCTAATTCGAACTCCCAGGATACAGCACTGAACTGCAGCTTAAGAACGTTGAAAACCAAAAAAGTACCAAGTTATCACACACCCTCAGTTTCATTAACTAAATAGAAGGTCTCAGCCTCCACCTAACTTGTGTCCTGTTTGTAAGTAATGATTTCTTGTCTTAGTCTATCTGGTTGTTCAAAATATAAAAGCAAGTTAACCCCTGGTACATATCAACAAACGGACACCACAGATCATGTAATCTAACTGTGACCTCCTAGGCTGTCCTCACCTCCTGCACCAAAGCTTCCCTAAGGCTCAGAGGTCTTCAGCAACATACTGGCTTCAACCTTGCAAAACTGGGTTGTCAGTGTGGCCCTTCCACAAAATCTTTGGTATAACTCCTTGGTGCAGTAGATTGTTTGTTCAAGAGGAAACAATCAGCCTATTCCCAGTGATTTTTGAGTGAATGTTAAGGATACACTCATGTGGTGAAGCACCTAAAGCAGGCTGATACCTCTAGATTTGATAGTAATCCGATCAAATGTATACTCCAGGTTTCCATATACTCAACCATTAGCACATGTGACAGACTTTGTACTTTCACTGTAGCAGTGACCTTTGCTTAGGCATTTTGGAATTGGTACATAAAATGTCAGACATTGCAGCATGCGTAATCTGTGGACAGCTAATTCTGTGCTAGTAACATTCACCAAACATTTTTGGATCCAATGTAATTTGCACGTTATAGCACTGCTACCAAAATACAAGAAACTCAAGAAAAAAATTGTGAATAATATTGGGATTTAGAAGGATTTTTCTTTAGATGATTATTTGGTCTCTTATTGATGTATTCATCATTCACATGAAACTTAATTTTGGTGAAACAACAGAATACTTTTTACAAACAAGTAATTAAAAACCAGTTACCAGAAAGTAACTACAAGATGTTTTCTGCTATCTCTATTCACAAATCTGACCTCAAAACAGCTCTGAAAATGTTGACCAGAGTATGTTTTCATCTGTCTTCAATTATGCAAGTCAGCCACAGAAGGCAAAAAGAGTCAACACTCTGTAACCAGCTTTCTGCATTCCATTACAGTACTCTGATCTTCTAAAATTAAAAAGCTGGGAGTCATTCCCAACATCACGAGACAGGCTTAAAATTACAAGATTTCAAAAAATAGTTTGGGGGAACTTTAATTCATATGTTCAAGTGTTTGGTGGGGGCAGGGGGGGGTGGTGGTCCTAGACTACCACAAGAATAAAAACACATTTGGTTTTTTGAATAAGACATGTCTAGAAATCTGGGGATTTTAAGGAATGCCAGATATCAGTGGTTTATAGCAATATCATAAGATTTTGTAGCACTCTTCAGATCACATTCATCCCTTCTGACTTATGGTACTCAGCTTTTGCAGTAAAATTAGCATTTATAATTTGAAGAAGCTAAAAGTCATGGTCCCAAGTGAGGTGCTATTCTGAATGGAAACTAACAAACCATCTGTATAGAAACCTGTAATGCACACAGGAAAATATAAGACTGCCAGCATGATTGCTGGGATTCCCTGAATTTATGGAAAACTGATACATAGAGCTAAAGTCAGTGGAAATTCAAAGAACTAGACACTTCCAGTCTTCTTTCTGGATTTAAAAGGACAAACAAAAACATTAGATTTTAGTTGAGGGATGGCATAAGGGAAAGCCCAAATTAAATAATTGTTTTTTTGAAGATTACTTGCATTGTTCTTCAAACAACAGCGACTCAGTCTGTAGGACATCTGCTTTCTTTCTCCATCTGCTCTGACTGACTTCTGGGATAGTAGGAAGATATCACAAACACTCAATTCACTTGTTTGCAGCAAAGGGCCTTTAAAGAAAACAGCTTGTGGATATCAGGGTTTTTTCCCAACTTGGATTTGAACATCTAGCTTCCTAATCCAGAAAGCAGATGTTTTAACAGTGCCTGGGAAATGATTTTTAGTATGTTTTATGTGATCTAAACATAATCCAACCAATAGAACTTGCTATTCAGTGTTTAACCTTTTCTCTAAGATTCTTTTCTCTAGTAGATTTAATATTTAACACAGAACAGCTGGAGACTGTAACGTTTTTGGCACAGAAAGACTAAAATGGAAAGTTTTTTTCCAGTACAAAATTGTTTGCACTTTTTCTCCTGACAGTGCCACCTGATTCCCTCTGGAAGGATTAAATTTCCCCACATCCATCATATCCAAATAGTGCAGTGTCAGGAGACCGGCAATACCCTTAGTTTGCCCATCCATGACTGACATTTTGTACATTTTTGTCTAAGTAGAACTGGAGGTTGACTTCAAGGTAAATTCCAGACTAGCATCTTAAGACACAAGCCCTTTTGTGCACTGACTTTTGCTTCCACTTCTAGACTCTCCATAACCTCATTTGGCATATAAAGCAGTTTCAAGCAGGAGCTTGTGTGTTGTCACTTTGTAAAAAAATCCAGCCCTGTAACTTGCAAACATTCAGATAATACTAATACTAGTACTAATACTAGTCCAGCAAAATTGCCAGACTTGACAATAAAAGTGCCAGAATCTTAAAAGTGCATCTCACAATGCTGGATCATATTACAGTCCATGTCAAAGTTAATGCATTGTTAACCTAGTAAAAGTACACTGCAATTTATCAGAGCATGTGTGCCTTGCTGGTCCTAATATTTTATTTAACTATTTTGAAATGTAAAAGCAAGGCATGAATTTTAACTGGTATTTAATCTGTGTTAACTATTGGAAGACTAAATCCAAGAATTTGTGAGTATTTAGAAGTCTTCACCAAGCCTCCTGGCTCAACCATATATTTCAAGAATCTTTTAAAATAAAAAAGTGTACTGAGTTTTCTGATTGACAATACTTACTATAGTCTGTCTCCATGTGGACACTTTATATTTTCATGCTGTAGGTTGAAAATATTCTGGTTTTATTTTGGTGAGTACAAGTAAAAAAAAAATATAGGGATGTTATTTATTTGATACCCCTGGAAATTGCACTAAGGATTTGATAGGAATTCTGAAAATTCAGGGTATGTCTCTTTGGGTGTTCAAAACTAGAAGGAAATGGAAGTTTGCTGCACTGTTTCAACAGAGAAATGACAGCTCTCACATACTTACAATGCATCTTCTAAAAGAAGAATCTGTACTTGCCAAGTAAAGCTACAAAATATTCCTGTTATTTTTCTACAGTGTTCAAGATTTAGTTCTTATTATGTGCTCTAATGTCCTCTATTAAATTGTGGATATACTACAGTTCTCTAAAAGTCCACAGTTTCAATAAGATTTCGATTTCTGGGTACTTTTAGAATTTCAGAAGTGTTCTAACCCTTCTAAAAATGTGTTTCTTTGAATCTTGAGTCACATTCATTTTGCAGCTAAGCTAAGGATCCAAAATGGATCGAGCCTGGAAGTGGGATGAGGCCTCACAGTTCACATTTATGGTTTTGAAAAATAAATTGAAGCAACTCCTTGTAAATTCATTGAGCACATACTCACACGTAGAAGCACAGAAATTACTTGTCAAATTGTAACTTTTATTGTCCAGCTCATTTCAGCTGTCTCCTTCACTCAGGAGTTCCTCAAATTTTTTCCTTGAAAGGGGTCTCAAGTGTTTTTGTGTTGCTCTAAGGCAGGCAGTGTCTTAAAAAAATACACATAAACCAACTTTCTAATGTTTCAGAAAATATTTCTAAGTAAAATATAAGCATTCTTAGATTTATTTGGCTTTATCCTATGTATAACAGCCTATATTTATTTGCAGGGTAAACTATGGGCTTTTTATTTGTGGTAATACAGATTTTCCCTAATGACCCATTTCTTTGAAGCATCTATAGCATGATTAGCTTCCTACTCGACCCATGGTTACTTAATGAATAAAGCAGACACAGTTGTTAGGTTTCATGGGTAGAAAGGCAGATGGAACTTGCCATAGTGCTTTGAAGTTTTCAAGTGTTTTTTCCTTACTGATGCAGCCGAACAGCTGCAGTTTTTTTAGAGATTGTGCAAGTGAAATAATTTATTTTTACTGCACATTCCAGCACAATACACCATGGAATAGATTTACCCCCTAAAGAACAAGCTTTAGGTTAAGGTACTTGCCATGTTGAAAGGGAAAACAAATTGTGATGACGACTGCACTTGGTTTGTTGAAATATTTCATCCTCAGCACTACATTTGACAATGCAAGCAGAATAGCTCCACTGTCTCCTAAAGATTCACTGTGTATGTAATCATCCTTTGACTGGAAAAAACCCCAGTGCATATTTGCAGTCAATTTAGTTTTTAAATTAATTAAAATTAATTAAAAACCTTGTTTCTAGCTAAAATAACATGCATTTGGCCTACTCCTAAGGGCCAGCATCAACTCCTACCAAGAGGCAACCCCCACCTCTGCCCCATGCATTACTGGTATGGGTGTACAAAACTTTATTGGTGTACAGAACTTAAAGGAGCCTTTCAAACCACCCCACAGAGAGATACCCAGTGTTTCTGTGAAAGCAGGTTATTTGCTAATCAGTTGTAAAGCATGCATGCATGGGACTTAATTAATAATGAGGCCCATGCCAGCCTCTGTGAAAAACTGTAGAGTTCTGTATGTCTAATGGACTTTCAGACACCAGCCAATTTCAGCAATGGCAACACTAAGCCATGGGTAGATGAATTCTCTTCCTTTCTCAACACCAGCTATATCTTCATGAGGGGAACTAGCCTTACAGGTTCTCATCAAGAAAAGCCTGGTGAAGAGTTCTATCTCATTTATAGAAAATTATGACTGATTTTATCCTGCTCTGTTCTCTGTCTCCTGTTATCAAGGTGTCCAAATAGCAAAATAACAAGCAGCAGTCATTAGATATTCCTGACAGAATTACTACAGGTAAAAGGAATTTAATATGTGCAACTTCGCTAGTAGGAAAGAATTGGTGGAGATTAGACAGATTAACACCTTCAGTCTGAAAAAAAGTCTTCTTTTTCAGACTGAAGGTGCTTCAATATACCACTTCAATATATCACTTCAATATACTGCTTCTAAGTGGTATATTGATGAGCTCAAAGGTACTGTAGAAAAAGCAAGTCAGGAATGGCTCTTCATTGCTTCTCACAGTAGCAGAGCTGTTAATAAAGCAGGTAGCAGATACAAAAGAAATCTCTTGCATATTTCTTTACACAGTGCATAATTAAGATATTAACCTCTCAGCCTCAGGGTGTGGTACCGTCCAACGGAATACAAACTCTTTCAGAAAGGAATTGATTGGCCAGGATGGACAAATGCAGTGCAACTGCTGAACATGGAGGCTGGGAAGACTGATTCGGAAGATTGTCATCTTGCACATGCTCTGCTCCTGACCTGCTGCCCTGAGTGTCCGGTATCTAGCATTATGATCTCTGCAAGAATCACTTGACAACCAGTGAAGAGATTACCAAACAGTTAGTGTAATAAGTGCCACTGCATTCTTTGAAGTTAGTCGTGGTTGTTTGGCTCAGCCTGAAGAGGTTATGGTAAACAGATACAAGCTGACATGTTCACTCTGATTATTACATTATACTTAGCAGTGATGTGGAGCAATCTTTGCATTCCACTGTCTGACTCTTCACACAATTTAGAAAAACCTTTTCTGATATTATTTAAGTGGAGAAATATTTCTAGAAAGTGAGCTTTGATTATGCCAGAGCAAGAGCAGAAGTTCGGCTTGTGCTATCCCATGCACATTTTGGTATTCAGGTCAGAGTGTCTGTGTGGAGCAGGAGGCTGGCAGCACAGACTGGAAGTAAGGGGCTAATTTCAGTAGTTGTGTGAAAACTGAGGAGCTCATTCAATAACTCTCCAGAGAAAAGACTTCCTACTTTGTCCTAGAAGATCTAATGAGATTAGACTGCCAAGGGTCAGGCTTCAAAACACCATCATGGTTAAATGTCCTGGAAATGTTTGCATATGTAGCTTTTAAAAATGTTTTTGCTAGTTCTTACTGTTGTTTGGTTTTTTTGTTGTTGAGTTTTTTTTGTTGGGTTTTTTTGGGTGTTTGTTTGTTTCACATTGCCTCAGTAGGACAGTTTTCAGATATTATTTGGGACAAATCATAAAAGTAAATGAAAGAACAGCGATGGAAGAACACTAAACTACATTGCATTGAAAGGATAAAGATAAAATAAAACAGCTGTGCAATAAGCTAATTTAGGAGAATCAAAATAAAATTATTTCACATGAAAAGTCATTCAATGTTTGATCAAATGATAAAGCTCAGATTTTCTTTGTGGGCTATTAAAAAGATGGATCGCCTCTGCAAAACATTCTGTTGTCTGTATTGTGGCACCATGGCTATTCCCTGGACAGCTAAATATTCTTCTGGTCTTTTCTTTCATAAAGGAATTAGACACAGGAAAGGAACAGAGAAAGTTGTAAAATATAATCGGAATTTGGTGTGCGTACCAATACCCCTAGGGCACTATGATCAAAGTACAGCAATAGTTGCACACGCCATTTCCCTGGGGCTAAGAGTCTATATAATAATCCTTACCTTTTTATTATACAATAACTCATTGTTAACTGAACACTAAAACTGCAGTGATAATAAGTCAGGAGTAGGGTTATTGTTGGTCTGTTGAAGGTATGAATCCATTCTGAGTACTGACTCCTCCACACCACAGACAGCAAGACTGCTGGTGCTGCTCTCCTGGGAGAGCTGGACATGAGTCTTCCTGAAGTCAGTCATGGAATTACCTTAAATGCTATGTTGTTCAGGATTAACTAAATTTTGTCTTATCCACTCTTTAGTCTTCACTGTAGGGGAGCAGGCTGCACAAAGTAGCTATTTCCTGAAATATGATTAAGGGGGCAGTAAATTGAGAAGTGTTTCTGGAGAGGTCATTCCCACTTTCCCTGTTAAAACTGCACTATCGTGCAGAGAGGTATGTCAGATTAACGAGGCCAGAGAACCAGCCAACAAGAAAGTGCATGTTCCTGTCTCACAGCTCCTAGGCAATATCTTTAACCACCAGGTTATTGTGAAAAAGACCTAACCACAGTGGTGGGAATATTTCTGAACAAGAGTGACCAGAATTGTTTTCCTCTGAGGTTGACAGTCAGAAATCAATGTATGCTCCAAGCTTAGATTCCCCAGGGCACAGATGGGATGCAAGTGCTGCTCTAATTTATAATTTTTTTTTAATGGAGCAAGGTGATACACACTGTAGTGTAGATTTAAGCAGACTAGGAAAATGCGTCTAGTGCTAGTCCAGACTAGGAAAATATGCTTACAGAGAAGGAGCCCAAGCACACAGATAGGATTAATGTACCTAGTTCTGCCAAGGTCTTAGCCCAGATGCTGAAACAAAGAGTGTAGATGCTACCTACAGAAGATGGCTCAGGTGCCTTCCAACTGGGTTCCTTACAGGCTTTTCATGAGCCAAGTCTCCAAAGCATCAGATGGTTGTTACACAGAAGCACAAAGGCAGAAAGAGGAACTGGAAAGATCTGGAAAGCTGTCAGTACCCTCTGCCTTACAGGGGTGCATGGACCAGACCCCAAAGAAAAAGAAAATAGCTGTAATTTGTCCAAACAACAATGTTGCAAACATTCTTTTTGCCAGAAATAACATTTGGCTATAACAAGATTTTAAATTAAACTTCCCTTGGCAATGCAAAATTATGCATTACTTATGACTGTAGTCGATCTGACTTCCTACTGAATATGTAAACCACTAGGTAAGTACAAAGGGAGGCCCCAATCTGGCAAAGAGTTGTGCAAGAATGACTCTTCATGTTAGTGATGCAAAAATTTGGTGTGAGCAGGAAGCAAAGTAGGGGAAAGGTGGGCAGGAGTCTCCAGGGTATAGGGCCTTTATGTACTAGTTTGAGTATTCTGTTTGCAATGGACTTGTCCCAGTGTCTTTCAAGAAAAATGATTTTTTGCTTTTAGCTTCATTAATGAGAGTTCACTAGGGTGAATGTTTTTTGAGCATACCTTATTTCTGGCTCCTGGCCAGCTCTAAAAGCAGTTGCGGTTTCTTCACAGAAATATAGATCTTCACAAAAAAATAAAACTTTTCAGCTTGTAATTCCCCAGTGGTCGCCTCTCCAGCCAAATCACCCTTGGAAACATATTTTAAACCATTTGAGCAGGGGAAAATATTTGGAACTTTGCCTGTTTTGCTAAGGCTCAGCATCAAATTACACAGACAGAGCTTCTGTTTTTTTAAAAAATATTTTATGTCTATACTATTTTGAAGTACATGTAAAGTAGTATTTTTTTAAATAAAATAAAGCTTACTGGCGCCAGTATTACATCAGTGACTGTAACCATTGTGTGCATTGTATCCCTGGTAAGGATTTCTCAATCTTAATGCAACTGACGCAGGACATCAGGCTAGATGCAGTAGGAGATGTGAATGCAATTAAGACCTTCCCTAAGTTCTTTAGGAAAACAACTGCACTATTACTATTTGATTAATGCTTCTCAGGTGATGTATGCAACAGCCTTCATCATTTAATAGAGAGTGTGACTGAAAACTGGGATCTTAGCCCAGTTTCATGTTGGAACATTTGTTTTTTTCATTTACAAATAAGAGCCAGAAATTTGCAACACTTACTAGGAGGAATAATCATGGGTTTGGTCTGCAGCTTAGTGAACATACATGGAGAAAAAAGGGCCAAGTCCTTAACTGGTATAAAACAGCAAAGGTCCAGAACTTGAAGGGATTTCAGAGGATCTCAGTCAATTTATGCTTACCACAGATCTGCCCACAGACATCTGTCCGTGCATATGTAGGCAATGTGTGTGTATGTGATAAGTGTGTGACATATTATACTGCAGGGCATTTGATAAAGAAATATCCAAGCAATTTATCACATAGTTATGATTGCATCACCTTCCCATTAATCAGTCTCCCCAATTCAGTCTGGCATTTCTGGCTCTTAAATGACTTCAAATAGCACCATTTATATTTTAAAGCCAACCTGTCATGGAACTATTTCCTCCCTCCCCCACCAAAGAAGTGGAATTTCCTCAGAAATTATACCTGCATGAGGTCCAGGAGAGGCAAGATGAATTCTGAAAATTATAAAATTGTCCTGGTTTTAAAGCCATATGTATGTATTGTCCTAGTGAATGAGGAAGGACTTTAGCAGCTTTCCAGCAGACCAACTTAGTGAAATGTAGAGTCTGAGACACAGGCCTTTAAAATAGTGATTTTTTTTAAGACATGCAAGTGATCCTTAGATATGTTTTAAAAGTACTAGTTTTAATTTTTCCTTGTGGCAGTCAATGCACTTAGCTTAATGGGCCAAGAGACACAAGGAACAGGCTCCTGAAAATATTTTTCAAAGTTTCAATTATTTTAGAAGTTTTTATATAACATACATGGCAGAAACTGCAAATCCCAAACATGCTAATGAAACTGTACATAGACATTCTTAAACACCTATGTCAAAAGATTGTTGTGGCTGGAAAATCAAGCTTTCAAGAATTAGGAATGAGAAGTTGCAAGGGTTCCCAATTTTAATGCCATTTGTTCAACCCACATAAACTACCACACAGCCACATAAATCTCCCTCTTACCCAGCCTAGCTGTGTTCCTCTTGATAAGCAGATGGCATATCTCTATTTGTTTTCAGCATTCCCATTTCTCAGGCGGGCTCCCAGTTTATTTGATACAATTTTCTTAAGCTTCTGCACTGAATGCACAAGTACTCACTCCCTCTTAGCTGCTTTTAGGAATGCTTTTATCATGCCTTTGCTAGACCACTAGCAGGCTCAGTGACCTCCATTTCCACCCCACAGCCTGGGAGTATTAAGTACTGAAAAAAGAACAGCATATTTATCAAAAAAAAAAAAGGGGCTGGTGTTTGATTTTTGGCATACCTAGAACCTGACTGTGTACTGCCTGTATGGGGCATCTGCAATCAGCTTTACTCACTCCTGTGTGCTCCCAGCCATTCTGAAAACCTGTCTGTAGATGTGTTTCTTGGATAATTATTTGTCTAATGGCTATGGAAGAAGAGACTGACTCAAATGGTCGTCCAGCAGAAGACATACAGAAACAACCCAGCGGCTGAAGAAGATATCCTCTGCCTTAAAGAGGAAACTAATCCTTCTTTTGTTGCAACTTCCTACTCAAAAGAGTCAAATGATGATCCAAAAGCATAAATTTAGGGGAGAAAAAATTGTACCCAGTTCCTCCTGGTCTCCTGTGGGCTCTAGTCAGCAGCCAAGAACTCTCTGGTAAAAATATCTACCTAATTCTTCAGTTTCTGCTGATTTATTTAGAAAACAAACAAACAAACAAAAAAACCCCAAAACAATGAGACCAAAAAACCAACCAAAAACCCATGAACTCACTAACCAAAATAAATCAAAAGCCCCCCATAAAACCTGGTGAAATATGTAAGTAGTGTTTGAGTGTTTTGCATGCTCCATGCAAGAAAGAAAAAGAAACAAAAGAGCACATTCTGTCATGAGGGTAACATGCCCTCTTCCTTAAGGTCTTGCTTGAAATTGTAGAATGGTGAATCACCTGAAAATAAATTAACTTAAACATAAATGCCATACTTTGTTTACTCCAAAGACATTCTAAATTAAATTTGAAGCTGATACCCAGAATGAAAATCTTTCAGCCTGAAAAATTAAAGCAATTTGGCAAATTTAGCACCAATCATAAGAACAGGCCTTATAATGGGAAGCATTCAGAAACTGCAGGTGTAGGTAACACATCTGCTTATGAAATATGGAATAGGAGATAGATGCTAAGCAGAATACCAGATTCCAACTCTGCCCAGAGAGTAATCTGCATCTATTTATTTGGAGTTTTATGCTATGGCTTGTCATTCTTTTCGTGCATTTTTTTTTCACATCCCACTCTTTTGACACTTTGCTACAGACACTGTGAAAATATCACAATAGAACACTTTCTTGAGGAAATTTTTCATCTGCATAAATGATAACAAAAAAGGAACTATGAAAGAAAAAGAACAAGGGCTACAAATGAAGACACTGACATGGAATGTTTGGTACATTTTTTCTTTAATGAGTTTGTTACGTATTGTACGTTAATTCTTTAATGAGTGTTGTACATAAATACAATGGGAAAGTGACAGTGACACAGATTAAGCAAGTTGAAAGAGGATGTCATCTTGGATCTTGGAGAGATTGGAGAGGAATGAAAAGAAAAGTTACTAAGGAACTCTGAAGCCAGGGATGAGGAAGTGAAAACTGACAAGTTGGACAGGATGTAGGTACAAACTAGAACAACTGTGCTCCTCCCTCTCCTTCACTCTTCCCCATCTCTCTCATCTCATTTAATCTCATGTAATTTCTGAGAAAACATTAAGTTTTATTGCATTCATTAATTTGTTTTTAGGAGTCACAAATTATACTGTGATTTTACCTGTCAAGTCTGTGCATGGATCTGGAATGCTACAGTCAAACCTTTATGCAAACCAAAATCAGCAGCACCTAGAGATTTCCACTAGCATGAGCTCTCCTTCTTTTACACCACTTCTTTGTTCAGAAGGACAGATGAGAGGATTCAGCATTGTTTTCATTGCTTTATTTTCTTATTGTCAGGCTGAAGAACCTAGTGAAGAATCCTTTGTGCCCATTCCTCTGCACCCCATTTGCCTCAAGGCAGAGACAACATTCTTATTTCAAGGCTAATTTGTTGTATAGACTCTCTTTGATAAATCAGATATTTAATTTTTACTGCTTTCTTTCAAACCCAAGTTCAATAAATGCCTAGCAAAATCTGAGCCAGTGTATAAAAAATACTCCCAGTCCCATTCTTTTTGGCCAAAATGCAAACAGGCAACCCATAGCCCACATTTCTGAAATTGAGCCTTTCTCCCTGCCACATATTCTCTAGTTTTACCTGGTCCAAGATTGAAACACAGACACAACAAAGCTTCCATCACCCTCTAGTGATTTTATCCAAGGTGAGAATTGTATTTGCCTTCCTGAATTTTTTTCCCCTGCTCCCAGTTCCACCTGTGGATGCTACCTAAAATACCTTAGTCTTTCTATGCACCTGTGGAAGCACACACAAAGCCTGAAGTCTTGGAAATAGAATTCCACTAACCTATGCTTCTTGTCAACTGCACAAACTGCAGAGCCCCGAAAGCTTACATTTTAAGTGCTTGCAAATGAGGGTCTCTCCCTTTTCTCTTATACAAATTGCTGCTTCTTGAAGCCACACAGCCACTTTTCTGCTGAGGCCATGCTGCATCAACATGTGGTTCACATGGAGCTTGTCCAAGTCCCATTTAGCACCTGTCTTGGTCTCCCTACTAGATGGAAAGACAATTTTCTTTGTGGGCTGTTAAGAGGATGGATCACCTCTGCAAAACATTCTGTTATCTGTATTGCGGCACCATGGCTATTCCCTGGACAGCTAAATATTTTTCTGGTCTTTTCTTTCATAAAGGAATATCTACCAAGCTACTGAGCACAGTCCACCCAAGTGAGCACAGGAGTAACTCTCCAGTAGCAATGCAGAAACATGTGGCTGGTTTCATTTGAAAATTCAGCTACCAATGAGAAGAGAGCTGACCTGAACTGGGAGGATGGCCTATGAGACTATTGCTGTGAAGTGTGCATTGCCACTTTTCCACTGTCTTGTCTCACACTCTCTCCTCGCATCACTGCCCAATTCTTGGCAGGTTACTAAAGGCGGGGTTATACCTGCATCTGTTTGCATTGGATATTATTCAAGGATTTCATATTCTTTCCTTCTTCACCTTACACTGGGCTTTGTACTCTTTAGAGAAAGATGTCATTTGGCATTGCATTCTATAGACCTTTGGATGATTGTCCAAGTCCATTAATTATGTTTTTGGAAATACTTCCTGATAGTGATCTTTCAGTTCTTCCGAGATGGCAAGCAGAAGCAGTTCCTCTTATGGCTCAGCCATAGAAAATATGGTACAGAGATACAGTGCACAGATGTAAATGGAATGATGCTGAGCAGGGCCAGATATATATATATATATCTGCAAACAGATATATGGTATCTCATCACCATGACATGAACAGTAGATGCCGGTGTATCCTGGTAAGGTTGAAAACCAGAGGACTGTCACAAGAGTATTTGGAGCAGATGAACTGTCATCTGCACACTGACTTAATACTGGGTAAACCAACTGCACTTTTAAAATAGCAGTATAGAACATGGATTTTCTCACCAGCTAGCATGTACTAAAACATAGTCAGGCAAACAGAGATCATTTCAAATGAACCATCTATTACCTTCCACTACCTTGCAGGCAAGTCTTTAGCATATGTTTTACCAAACAGTCCTTGGCAGTTCTATATTCCAAGCCTTAGCACTTTTAAAATGGACAGAAAATTGTTTTGGAAAAGAACCAAACATTAACTATTAAAACTCAAACAAAGAAGTATGAGTTGGGAAACTAATCTCTTTTTATATATCTGAAAAGAGAAATGAAATTCAGTTTGGAAAACATTTTTATTAAAAACTGTAGCTGTCTGTACTCTGAAACACCCTGGAGGTCTAAAGATGATATCAGTATACAAATATTCAGGGCTTCCTGAATATTTCTTTTCAGAAAAGACTTGCTTTTTTTTTTTTTCCTTACAATTTCTTTGACCTTTAGAAAACAGTCACTATTTGTAACTTGATTTTTTCAAGATGTTCTCTGGTACATAAAGATGGCAGGGAATTCAATTTAAAAGTCAACTCGTGAAACACCATATAATAGTCAGAAGATAGTATTGCTTTAGGCCATGTTTTATTAAGTGAGCAGCCATTCAAAGCATTTTGGAGCATATTATATCCTATTTGAAGGAGTTTGCTTCATTCAATCCTACAGAAAAAATATTTTACAAGAGAGATGATATTTGAACTATCCACAGGCATATGGATAAAATGGTCAGTACTCAGATTTAGCAGAGATGAGTCTTCTTACCTTATGGAGGCCTGTCAAAAGGACTGATTTATAAAAAGGTCAGGGTTTTTTTCCTTTAAAGGGAACAAGACTTTCACAAGGTCCCATAGAACAGCTGCAAAAATACCTTTAGTCTGTCATCCGGAATTCCTGAAGGTGAGTTGTGGATTTGTGGCTAATGAAACACTGCAAAATAGCACTCACTGTGTCATAAAACAGCCTTAATGCTTTATTAGCCTTTTACAGGACAAAAAAGGAAAGGTGCCCAAAGCATGTTATTCTGTTATAATTATAAAAAGCCAAATTTGGAGAGAAACACAACAGAACCGAACATATGCAGATGTTTCTGTGACCTCAAAAGTGGATCACAGATTATTTATCACACTACAAAGCAATCACTGGAGACCTGGGGTCCAATTAAGGATTCTCACTGATGAAAATCAGTACACTTTCTCACAATCTACAATGAAGAAAGATTGAAATTTGGTCACCAAAACCTTACTTCACTTGACCTTATACAGCACAAGAATTTGTTCCTGGAACAGGACTAGCTCATTCCACAGATAAGCCATCTGATAAGGGTAGCAGTGGCCAATAGATTACTTGGGGTTGAGAGCAAGGAAAGGGCACTGAGAGAACTGTGTTCCTGATGGTTCAGAAAACACAGTATGCATTATACATCATAGAAGGCTTTCTGATATTTCTGTTTTTCCTACCTTTACAAAACAAAACTTAGTAAAGTACAGGAAATTACCCTATTTCTAAATGAATGACCTTGTATGCTACTTCTTAAGCTGAATTAAAGAGAAGGCTCTGTCCTCCTAAACAACACTACATTTCAATAATTTTAATTTTTGAGGTAAAAATACCATACATTTTTAATTTTGTCAAATACAAACCAGCTCTAATAATTTTCTTTTATTGAATTTCATTTTGTTCAATATATTTCAGTTAAAAAATCTATGGCAGATAAAAATAATTCAGTGCTATTCATGAGGAGAAAGCCTTCAGAGATGTGACTAATAGCTTCATATTCCTGGAGAAATATTGACCCAAATTGCAGGACAACACTTGCTGATGAAAATGATTCCTATGATTCTACACCGCTGCAACTGGATTTTCACCACATTGCCAATGTGGACCAGAGCTTTCCCCTCACAGTTTTCAGGGCAAGTTCAACAAACAAAACCCATCTCCACCAGTTTTTCTTAAGGACAAAGACCTGACTCCTTCAATAAAATCTTTCCAAACATAGATGGGATTCTTAGAAACTCCTCTTCAACCCTAAATCTGCTTTAAGCACTTCAATTGTAGTTGTGGGAAGAGGACTTTTGTTCTGGCTGTTTGTACAGGGTGATTTTCATCCATAATGACCATAGATACTACCTATTTCAGAAGAAATGAAAATTGTATTCTGTGTCTTTTCAGATGTGCAGTCTGAGAACATTAACTTACTTATTACATAGCTGTCTCTATATAGTGGAAATTCTCCCATCAAGAGACATCCTGCAGACATGAACATTACTGGGATTACACTGACTCTGAAAGGCCTAAAGTGGAGAAAAATTATGATGCTTTTCAAATAAACTCCACTTGTTCTCTTTTGCTGACTTGTCAAATCAATATATGTAAAAACCAAAGATGTTTTATTCATTGCTAAGTGAACCACCACAATAAAAGTGAACTTGATAATGATGACAATGATAGTTCAATACCTGCTAATTACTTGTTCAAAAACAAGGAAGAAGGGAGGAGAAAGGTACAATTTCTCTTCTGGTCAACTCTTGACCACTTCAAAATATTTTACTAGATCTTGCATGTTTCAAGGCTGGTTACAAACTAGGCCTGGTTCAACTGAAGGGAGAGTTTGCACCAGGCACTTACATGCTACTGTCTCAGGCTGGATGAACTATGACTGCCTAATTCAGAATCCCCTTGAACATCAAAGGTCTAACTCACACTTCAGGGTTAGCAGGGTCACATTCCACCTAAAAGAAGCCTAATACTGCCTGAACTGTTCACAACAAGCTTCTTGTTTGACATATTTTGACCCATTTTCTGTTCTCAAATGATGTGCAAGCAAACTTATATTTTGCCACATTCTTTAATAATTTACTAAACACTTCATGTGGATTCATTCAAATGGCTTTCTCTGAACTATCTGCTCTGAGCCATGCACATCGGTAGTGTGTCATTCAGGCTACAATTTTCCACCTGGTTGTAACTTCTGGTTTCTGGAACATTCCCAAATCCACAGAAAGATTTCAGAATGGCCACCCAAATGATCCTGAAAAACTCTCATACAACTGCATCTAGGTATGTGCTTGTACAATGCTTTACCTTTAATAAATAATTTTGTGAAGGGAAATTCTGTTAAGAAAGTTGGTAAAAGGCAGCTGGAGAGGCCATAACAGTATCAGTATATATGGCCAAGTAGAAGAGCTCTCCTCTGCTGTTTTTTCTTCTAAATGTGAGCAAGGACTGAAAAATAAGAGGGAAAAAGAATGGGCCTCAGTGGGAAAAATACCAGGGGCAAAGATGTAGGCATAGGGAAAATAAGTATAAAGATGTTATCATAAAAAGGAAACCATTCCTCAGTGGAACAAAAAGTTGTGAAAATATTTAAAGGGTGCTAGTTCTAGCCACATTCATATATGATCCTTTATTCTCCCTGTGAGGAAATTCACTGTCTTGCAGTAAGCATCAGATTCTCCACATCAGAACTCCACTGCTAAACTTTTCAGTGTGCAAGAATTCACTAGAGTTGAGGACAAATAACATGCTGGAATTCACAAGGCAAAAAGAGCAATCAGTTAATGATCCCACTTTTCTGTCAAAAAGCCTCCATGTCTAATGCACTTATATATGTTAGGTTAAATTTAGGTTAAAACCAACTATGAAATACAGATATCCCTTGAACAGGGTATTACAAGAAGTTTTAAAGCGGAACTAGCTTTGTAATCCCAAAAGAGGTACCATGGGTGTATTGCAAAACCTCAACTCTACAGCATGTCTATAGCATGTTCCCACTGGTATGAAACAAACATAACAAAAGCAAGTCCTCTGTGAACTTAACTCAGACTTTTGCTGGAAGAAAACCAACTTGAACCTTAAGAAAGAGGCAAACAGATAATAGGGAGTTTTCTCTTTTATGGTTAAATTTAGAGAAGCAAATGCCAAAAGTAGAAAGCAAAGACTGGGTATAAACTTGTAAGCCTGTTTTCCCCACAAGACATCTTAATTTAAAAAGTACCTTTTCCACTCTTTCTAATTTTTTATGCAGCTTGTAGCCCATAAGCACAAGTAGGGTATCCAGAACGGGGTAAAGGCCATGAACAGCAGAAACAAACAGGTACTAAACAGATTTGTGGAATGAATGTATGAAGCTGATATTAGAACAAAATGAAGCAAATTTAAATGCTATTATCTTGATTTTGCAAGAATATTTACAACGTTGTTATACTAAAACCTAACCCTAGCTTGCCTCAGTATAATGTCTGAATACACATATTAGACACAAGTAATGAGGCAATGCTACACAAAGAGATGCAGTTTAATGAACTGAAGTGGCATGGGTATCATGCCAATCATTACCCTGGTAATTAATTTTATGAATACATAGGAATTAATAATTTTAGAAAGATACCTGGGTGGGAAAATGAAATACAGCCATGAACAATCATAGCTAAAGTTGGTAAATTTACATCAGATATAAGAGATGTTTCCAAACAAAGAAATCTTTTGAAAGAAGGGGACAGAAACCCCTAAACTTATCACCTAGGACATTTAAAAACAGATCAAAATGAACTACTGGAAAATTTAAACAATGACTAATCTCACACTGACTGCATAATCTTGCACTAGGAATGGAGAATGTTCCAAAGCTTCTTTTCCATCTCTAATGCGTAATATCTGTAAGTCTCTGGACGTGTTTGGGCTATCCAACCATGGATATTGGGTCTGGCTCCAGAAAACAGCATGATACTAGCATACAACTTAGTTTCCAGAGTTTGGGAAATCTGTAGAGTACCACTGTTGCTAACCATTTTCCTCAAAGTAACAACTTTAGTCTCATCTTCACAGTCACCCTAGAGCTGATCCATCCCTCATGCAGAACTTTGAAAAGACCAGTCACCTCAGGCAAGCAGAAAGAGCTCACCTTCAATGCACACACAGAATGATTGCTACTTGTAGGAAGAACACAATATTCATTTGCAACACAACTGCAGACAGCTGGTGGCTCAGTGTATTTTGATACATCAAAAAATATTTACATATTTTATACATATTTAATAATTCACCTGAAAACTACAGCTACTATGTGATGTTGTTACTGAGATCTCTCATCTCAATACTTTAATGCCTGTTATTGGCACAATAACAAGTTTATGACTGACTGTATTTCTCTGTCATATCTAAATCCCTTAACTTTTGTTAGCTGCAGAAAGGAGATATGTTTTCAAAGCTATCCATGACTGTGAATAATTATTGTTTGAATGTCAAATTAGAAAATCTGATTTTCAAAGGTTAGGTGCTCAGCATATTCTGAAAATCAGGCTGTCTGGAAGTGTTTCAGACTGTGCCTCTAATAAGGAAGTAATTGTATCATTCATCACTTCTGCAAATTAAACTTTTAAGACAAAGACATTTTTCTTTCATCCCAGCATTCAGACACCACAGCTAAGGGTGTGGTAGAGGTATGGAGTAAAATTCAACTAACTGCTTTGACATCTTTTAATTTTAGGTGACATGTAGGAAGAAAGATACATGTACCTGCATGAATAGAGCTGCTCTTCCTGTAATAAAATCTGCCAATTATCCATGCTATTTCCCTCCATATAGAGATCCACCTTAATCATTTTTCTCCTCTGATATTTCAAGCAAATGAACAAATGGATTTAAGGCAGTGTAGGCTGGTGACCATATCAAAAGTTACACTAACTATAACTGCCTTTTAAAAGACCTAGTTAAATCAAAGCAAATCCTTGCCTAAGCACACTTAGTTTATTTATTGGGTAACACTGATTTATTTGAATTGGTAATCTGGGTCAGGACTCTGAAATATTTGCATGCCTACTTCATGTTTAGCACACTATTTAGTCTAAATACATTTTGTTTCAGTAGAATGAAAGAATGAAACTCTTCTAAGAAGGTGTAATAAACAAGTCTGACACTCTTTTATAGCAGGTCAACTCAATAAAGACATCACCATTTCTTGATGATATGAAGCCAGCTGTGCTTAAAGAGACCTACTGGAAAACACCCGAAGTCAGTTTGCTAACTCACAATTTATGTTGAATGAGATTTTTATTGCTTTAATAAAATTGTTTTGGAAGATGATTTTATTTTAATCTCAGCTACTTTTGTGTGTAAACAATGCTGTAGGCAAATATCATCACAGGATACATCAAGGATAGCTACTAAATCAATCACACTGATATTTCTGGATGGCATGTTTCACTACAGACATCTTCAAATTCTAATATAGAAATTGAATTTGGGAGTAGAAGCAGGAGATCAAATTATGTGTTACCTTTCCAGAGTCCATGTTATACTTGTGATGGTATAATCTGAAATGACAAAAAAATGAAAACACTACTCTTATTTTTGTCCATATTGAGTGGAACTCTGCTTACTCACAAAATTACTTATTTCTTCATGCTTCACCTGTAGAAACACTCAGAATTTCTGACTTCTTACAGGCTGGTATTATACATATTTCAAAGAAGCACTCCCAGAAAATGAAACACAAACCTATTAGCTGCTTCTGGGTAGTTGTAAACATTTGAAAAATCTGAAAGCAAAAAGGTTAACAAACCAAGACAATCCAGCAAGCCAAAAATCTAACTGCTTCTGTGTGTATGTATGTTGACATGTCCGCCAAAGAACTCCCATAAAACTGTAATGGTTGAAATTGGTTTAACACAGAAGAATAGTAGACTCTTGGTCAGGCATGAGAAATATGATACTGATTTTGTGGATGATTATGATTAGATTTATTGCTAATACAGTATCTCAGTATAGCCAATGAAGTTTATAGTATATCTTAAGGGTTATAATATAAGCAGGTTCAGCTAGAAATGGACAGGTTCACAGTCTTTGGCCTTTCAGAATGTACAATTACAAAGCAACAAAGCACCTATGTAGTTACTTAAGAATTTTATCTCCACATATATCTAGGTTTCACTCACCCATCCAAAAGTGAGTGTTTCCCTGTCCTCAGGCTGGATGTACAATGCAGGCGTCCCTGCCAGGGAGGGCATCCACCCAAAAGCTGACTGCAGCCTTGGAAAACCATTTTGCTGGACTTCAGCAGCATTTTATACCCTTTTGCAGGCTGATGTGTAACCAAGTCAACCTTGATCACCACAGCTTCTCCATCTCCTGAATGCATCCTTAAGTGACCATCCAGACAGCTCGTCCCAAAGTTCCTACCCAGTGTTCTCATCTTAGCACAACTCCCACTGAGTGTTCTTATCTAAGGCCAAATCACATTGCCTGCTGGAGACAATCACAAAGGAAGAGGTTGTGTGTGGGGCAGGGAGGGTGAAGGGAAGACCCGACTATCCTGTCGCACATATTGGCAGTGTGTATGGTTCATACTTACCTTCATGGGATATGGTTATTTAAAACCTGTCTCTAACTGGCTTAACAGGTGACCAGGAATCAGTTGGCTTTGCCATTACATTTGCCTTTCTTAGGACCAAAAAAGGGTTGATGTCCTACTTAGATTTGTTTTAACAGCATGTGTGGTCTAGTTTGTAGTTTAGATTGGAAGAGAGTTCAAAAAAGAAGTCCAGAAATACTGTATTGTGCAATACTTCCATGTTTACTTTACTGGATGCACTGGGTAAATCTCTCAATGATACTTACTATTTCATATATAAATAGCAACCCCCAACTTTACAAGGATTCTACTCAATTTTTAAGTAAATATTATAAATGTAAAATTCATAGTGAAAAAAAAGGATACAGTGGATAAAAAAATTTATTTCAGGCAAACTTGTGTGTCCTTAGGAGTTGATGGACCTCAAGGCAGGAACCTGGGGGAGCAAAGTCCCTCCCACTTTGGGAGAAGAACCTGAACATACATAAGTCTATCTGACTTGATGAAATGCATCCTAAACTCTGGAGAGAATTGACTGATCTAGCTGGCAAGACACTCTCCTTGACATGTGAAAATTGATATCAGGTAAAAATCCCAGGTGACTGGAAAAGAGGGAACATTGCACCCATCTTTTAAAAGGGTAGAAAGAAAGTCTGGAAACTACCAAACAGTTAGCCTCCCCTCTGTGCCTGGGAAGACCATAGGACAGTTCCTCCTAGACACTGTGTTTTAGCGGGTGATTCAAGACAGCCAGCACAGCTTCACCAAGGGCAAGTCCTCTCTGACTAAGCCAGTGGCCTTCTGTGATGAAGTGACTACATCAGAGGACACAGGAAGGGCCACAGATGTCGCCTATATGTCATCTATATGTTTTCTGTAAGACCTGTGCCACCTTATTCTTCTCTCTAAACTGGAGAGAGAAGGATTTGATGGGTCATCTATTTTGTGGATAAGAACCTGGCTGGGTGGTTGCATCCAGAGGGTAGTGGTCAATGGCTCAATGTCTGAATGGACATCAATGACAAGTGGCTTACTTAGGGGACCATATTGGTACCAGGAGTTCTTAATATCAGTGACATAGACAAAGGGATCCAGTGCACCCTCAGCAAGTTCGCAGGTGACACCAAGCTGAGTGGTGCTGTCGACACACCTGAAGGACAAGATGCCATCCAGAGGGATCTGGACAAGATCACAAAGTGGGGCTGTGCTCAGCAAGACCAAGGGTAAGGTGCTGCACCTGGGGCAGGCCAACCCTTGATATCAACACAGGCTTGAGGATGAACAGATGGAGAGCAGCCCTGATGGGAAGGACTAATGGGTACTGCTGGATGGCAGGTGGACATGAACCAATTGGTTAGAGCCTAACAACACCAAGGTAGTGGGTTCAATTCCTTGTTGCGCTAACAACACCAAGGTAGTGGGCTCAATCCCTCTATGGGCCATCCACTTAGGAGCTGGACCCAGTGACCCTTGTGGGTCCATTCCAACTCAGGATATTCTGTGATTGTGTGACTGTAAATGTGCATTTGCACCCTACCTGGAGTGCTGTGTTTAGCTCTGGGTCCTCAGCACAGGAGAGACGTGGGCCTGATGGAGCAGGACCGAAGGGAGGCCACAAAAATGATCAGAGGACTGCAGCATGTTCCCTGTGAAGACAGACTAAAACAGGTGGGGCTGCTCAGGCTGGAGAAGACCCCAAGGAGACCTTATTGTGGTCTTCCAGTGCCTAAAAGGGGGTCAAAAGAAACATGGGGACAAAACTATTAGTAGGGCCTGTAGTAAAAGGACAAGGGTAATGGTTTTGAACTAAAAGAGGGTAGATTCAGACTAGAGATAAGGAAGAAATTTGTTATGATGAGGGTGATAAAACAATTGAAGAGGTTGCTCAGAGAGGTGGTGGATGCCCCATCCCTGAAAACAGTAAAGGTCAGGTTAGATGAGGGTTTGAGGAACCTGATACACTTGTTCATTGCAGGGTGTTTGGAACTAGATCATGTCCTATCATAAAATGCTTTGAGTGGGAAAGAACATTAAAAATCATCTCTAGTTCTAGACTCCCTGTCATAGGCAGGTCTTTGTATAGCTCAGTATGTGATGGGGCCTGTGATGCAGGTGCAGAAATCAGGTGGAAGTCTTGTGGTTTGTGTTGTCATGGCATGCGGGGGCAGAGGTGAATGTGGGATGAGGTGTAGTCTCCACAGTCCTGTTCTTCAACCTGAGACCCAGAAATGTTTTGTAGAAGCCAAGTACACCACCTACAACATGTGCCCACATTGCCCATACAATGTTCCCACAAAGGCTTGACCACAGTCCCATCCACAGCAATTCACACAGTAGTGGTTATAAAATATACCCCAATTTTGCTTCTAATCAAGGGATGAGAATTCAGTGTGAAATTGCAGGGACAGATTGCTAGATTTGTTCTCCTTGCTCTCCCCAGAAGGGATGCCTTTTGGTAAGCCCTATGTCCTCAGATATGCTGAGTGCTGACGCTGATATTAAGATTGTGATTGCAATTACACTGTTACTGCTATATACAGCTACTCTGCAGTTAATATATTGTCACCAGCAATCCAAAAGAACCGTTTATGTTGCACTCAATGAACTGTGCTATTTGTGAATCCGACTGGCTCTTTTGATTGCAACCAGATCTATAGTTCATGGACTATTTGTGCATCTGGTGTGGGACCTGTAGTTATGACTTTGCAACACGAGGGACACCTTTATGCCATCACCAAGATGACCTTTAAAGCTCCCTTCCAACCCCAACCATTCTATGATTTTGTGTGTGCAGCTGACCATTACAGCACATTTGCAGGACCCATTATATTGTAATGTTCATGAGCCTTAACATTGGCAAAGACAACCTCAAAAATATATAGCAAAAAGAACAATGTCTAACTGAATATAAGCATGAAGTGTAGTAGTGTCAGCAGCTATGAGCTGCCAATCCACTGTTGGTCAATACAATTACTTAGTATCCTCCCTGTTAATTATTTTTCTATCTGACTAAATCAAGAAGAGAAGGCATGGTCACACTGGAAAGTCACGCACATTCTAGTAAACAAGAAGTTACTATTTTGGGGAGAATTCCACCTAATTTAGGTGGCTAACTTAAGACATGAAAGTCCTCCTGCAGAGACAATAAAAAGATAAACTGCTCCAGATGTGGAGAACAAACTTAATTTAAACGCCTTCACTCTCTCTTCTCTATTGAAACAGACACCACTTGAATGCATTATATTCATTCCCCTGCCCCCAGTTTGTGCTGGGAATCTGGTAAGTCACAAAGTTACTCTTTTGTAACTTTAGAATGCAGACATTATTTATGGGTCTCTGAAGGTACACCAAATCCAAGAACTCTGCTGTATGCACATGTCCATATTCAGTCATCTGCACAGGCTACTGTGAGTGACACCTTACTGGGCCATTTCTACAGGATGAGTGTTGGTCTAAGAAGCAGGACTTTCTCTGCCTACCAAAATACCAAGGTTCTGACAACTATTGACAGAGTTTCTGCCTTTCACTGACAGGTGAAGTCTACTCTTACAAGAGAATTAAGTCCCTTCTCCAAGAAGAAAAATTGCTCACTGTGTATCCCTATCAGGCACATATTTAAGATATTACCAGATGCATATACTGAAATTGTATCAGCAAATTAATTCCCAGTACACCTGCCAGAAATTTTTAATAGCAGTTGTAAATCTCCAAAAATGAAAAAAAAAATCAATATAAGCCAATAAAAATGTGCTTAAAAATAATTTGAGAGGAATTAAGCACATATACTGGCCATGTATTTTCATTTTTTTTTCATTGAATGTGAACTTCTAAATTTGATGGTCACCTGGCATGGTGTCTACTTGATTTTCTTGTTTTCTAAATACTCTTGGTGTAAAATAGGTCAAAGAAAGAACTAAAGGAAACACAATTTGGAAAGGAGATCCATTAGGAAAAGGTGTGAAATAAAAAACGGGGAAAAGACATCAGGATTAGACAAAAAGATGCCCAGGAGTCTTTCCAATAAATCCAGATCATACACATTGGCTTTTCTGGTTGCCAAAATGACCCCTAGTGCTGGATGACAGTTACTCTATAGTAATTTGGTGTGCTGGTGTGAAGGACTAAATCATTTGCTGAGACTGGAAAGGATGGCATAGAAAAACCTAGCAAACATGGGAATTCAAAAAGTTACCAGGTCTTATTCTACTGTCAACTTGTGGAATGTATTGTCCAATTTAGTGCTTTGTGAAACAAAGCAAGAACTGCCTTCCACATTACTTTTATAGCTACTCTGAAAACTGAAAAGCTGAATTTGACAATACCACTCTGGCTGTTAAAAAACCTAGATCAAAGTGGGGCCAGAGAATTATTTCCCTAGGTTTAGCCCCACACAAGAAAAATTTCTTTCCTCCAACAGGGCACTGCGAACACCAAAGTCCTCACCCAAAACTGTAGTTACAAATACAGGCAGAATTCAAATCCTCATTAAATAAAGACAGGACAGAAAAATGCTTTAAACCATTTTAAAAGTTAGTTTATTGATAATATATAATCCTGAATACAGATAATTATATTCTAGACAAGTAAAAGGTGTGGTAATTGAAGAACTCACCTACTTTCTGTTAAAATTTTTGTCAGTTGTATGATACCAAAGGTAATTCCAAACTTCAAAGTCAACATTTCCATTATTATTATCACTGTATAAAATATTCATTTCTTTAACTAAAAACTGTTTGTGAAAATTTCTGCCTATGAATAATGTGATGTTTTACGCCACGCCCTGCCGTTCAACGCACAGTCCAGCCAGGGAAGTCCGTCAGCACTAGTGGGACTAGGTACTGATCCCGTCCCTGCCCCAGCAGCACCGCAGCAGCCTTCTCGCAGCAGCCACAGCAGGATGCAAGGCCAGCAGTGAAGGCTCCTCTACTCCCCCTCCTGGGAGGCCCGAAGTTCAGCTGCTGCCTTTCCTCACGGAGCAAACAGCCTGCTTTTTGCTCCAGAAATGAAGTACAGCCGAGCTGGATGGATTTTGCAAATGAAGGCAAGAGCTGGGAGGGGGCAGAGCTCATCATCCAGCTGCCTGCAGAAGGCAGCCCCACTGGGACTCCTCTCTCCCGTGCTGAGGAAACTCAGGAGGCCCCAGGCCATGACCCTGCTCCATTGCAACCCCCTCTCTCAGACTCTCTTATGTCTGGAACATCCCGGCATCCAGACCCTCTTCCCTCCAATGGCACCGTGGGGCATTTTCCCTAGGAACCAGTCAGTGCAGCAGTATGTTGAACAGCACCTGCAATGTCATCTCCAACTGAGACACCTAAAACTAGCTGATTTCCACCAATAACAGTGGTGTGATCAGATAATAGGGCAACAAAACAATGCATGAACAATCAATCCCAGTGTAGATAGCAATTTACATTTACTACAACCAGCCTGAATGGCATCTGGTATTTTTAATACCACTATTCAACAAGAATTAAAAGAAACAACCCTAAACTAGGTGGATGGAGGCAGGGTTTCTAAACACAGCTTTTGCAGATTTAAAAACACAGTTTTTGTACAAGAATAGGCAAAACTATACTGAAGGAGAAACACGAGCAGCTTGTAAAACTGACGACAATGGAGCAAGCCCTTATGAATGCTTCTCAACCCCATCAATCATACTGACTCCCAGTCACACCACACCACCATTCCACAGTCTACGCACTTTGAGACAGGCATGATTTCACACCACATGGGATTCCAAGATCCCCGAGTTTCTGGAAAATAGATTTTGTCCCAGTTTTTGTGACAGATGGAGTTGATAGTCTTAGGATGAAAAAAGCGCCAGTTTTGACAGGCAACAGATACCGATGCCCCTTGTGGTTGGAGAGGATGTTGCTCTGGAATTAAGGTAGCACGGAAACGAAAGGCAGTGAGTGGATAAATGCACGAATACTTTGTTATGCTCCTTTTGTTTCTACTTCTTTATAAATTGAAAATGTAACAAGAAGGCAGGACTTCAGCAAAGCATTTCGCTTTCAATTAAAACTAATAACAGATTTTTTCAGACTTTTTACTAGTTGGCAGATCAAGTATCAAAGAACTACACTGGGATCTACTGTAGTTCTGCCAACAGGCACCCTCGTAAGTCAGTGTCTTAAAACCGTGCACAAAAATCTCAGGCGAGAAGCTGAGCTGAATGACTAAAATCGGGGGGTATGCGGCAAGCGGAAAGCTGTAATACTGAAACTACAGCAAAGGTGTACTTACATGGTCGCACTACACCACTAGTGGTTAGCTTTGCTCTCCCGGAGAGTACAAGCACACTGAAACCAGGACCTATGTTTCTATTTCAGTAAGATCACAGTCGGTCCCATTTTGAGCCTAATCCTCTCTGCCGTTCTGGCAGCGGCTCTGCCCTCACCTGAATCCCTGGGAAGTTTGGGTACACGCGTTACCCGAGCTAGAGAAGTCGGTTTCCCCTCCTTGTGGTAGGGAGCAGGACCAGTGAGGGTGCCATGCCTGCGACACGGGCGCGGAGAGCCCAGCCTTGCCGCCCGGCCCCGGCTCAGCGCTGCC
>NW_005054427.1:350020-353605 GCF_000277835.1 Geospiza fortis | reverse complement strand
AACAGGCTGGGCCAATGGCAAGTGGCGAGGCAGGGAAAGGGGGCCGAGCGAAGGGAGAAAAAGTGGAGAAAGGGAGAAAAAGAGCGAGAAAGCGCAGGCTGGGGGGTTTGTGTAAAAGAAGAAGCGTTGCTAATTTTTTTTGTTTGTTTGCTTTTCCATGCATGCATAATGAAGCCTAATCAGAGCACGTTGCTGCTGCTTGGAGGGCACTTTTGTATTTAAAGCCTTGCAAAGAAAAAAAGATCCACAGACGGATCCACAGAGCAACTTGCAGGGCTTGTTGACAACAGAAGCAGCATCAGTCGCCCGGAGAGAAAGAGACCGTGAAGGCTGACTCTTCTCCTTCCCCAGTGCTCTCGTCTTGGTAGCAAGGAAAGACATTTCTTCTCCGCGCCACCCGAAAGCGTGATCCGAACCGAGAGGGAGTGAGCGGAGCCGGGACTGTGAATGGGATCGGAGCGGCTGGCATGTGCAGAGATGCTGCGAGCGGAGAGTTAAAAGCTCCCGAGGAGGCAGCAGCAGCAGCTGGGCATTTATTTTGTGGGGAAAAAAAATAAAAAGAGAGAGACGGAACTGCATGAAGAGCAGTACAGCACCATGAGCTCTCCCGGCGTAGCCTGCGATTCCCCGAGCGCACTACGGATCCGCTGTCGCCCGAGCCCCGGTTTGCACTGACTCCCTGCACCTCTCCGGGCGCCTTCAGACTCTCCCTCCTCTTCACTTGCACTGAATGTTTAATGATTTCCAAAGGGACAAAAATGAGTGTTTAGCCAGTCGTGTAGCAGTTTCTTCTTGAAATCAAAATGCAGACACTGCCTAGTGAGCCAAAGCCTTGGAAATAGGAAGGCCTGTGTGGTGAGATGGACTGTCCTTTCCAAGCATGAGAAAGCTGCAGCTGAAGGGCAAGAATGTTCTGCACTGTCACTATCACTGAAACTCAGCATTACTCACTAGTTCAGTACTACACCTGCTCTCTGAACAAAAAAGGGGGTTTTAAAATAAAAGTATGTCTCTGTTTCAAAGTAGCTGTGCAAAACCAGTTCCTTTTTACTGAACTCCCTTGAAGTCTTGGCATATTCAGAGCATTGGAACCTGCTCCAGTGACAAGTCATTATTGCTGCTGAAAGTTCATAGCCTGAAATCCAACTCAACCCTAATAGAAGGGAAGCTTCCTAGAAAGGAACAAGGTGTGTTTCATTGAGGGATGAGCTCAAGTCACGCAAGAGTGCTCCTTACATGGCATCCCAGCCACATTTTTACAATTTAATCTCACTTTTTGGCATAGCACAGAAGATGGAAATTGACAGCAGTATTCAGTTATTGAGGTGAGGAGTTTTAGATACGCCCCTGTAGCTTCCAAATGATGGAAATTATTTTATTTAGTAAAGCCATCCCCCTGGTTAGATCCACACAAGTACATGGTAATGTTTAAGTCCTTAGGAACATGCTGCTTGCTTGGTTGTTTTAAAATATTTGTTAAGAAGGGCTTGTGGTGTGAGACAAATAATCAAGTGCTCCAGAGAATACCACATCTAAATATTAAGTGGCACCTGCTGAAGTCCTGTAAGACAAGTCTGGAGGCTTCTTCTGACCTCAAATCTTTTGCAAGGTATTTTTATGCAGGACATCACTCATACTCTGAACCCAGGTGCACCAGAGGTTCTTCAGAGTCAATTCCCCCCCCTCAAATCAATGGTTCTTAAAAATGGGCTTTTCCATGGTTCAGACTAGCATGACTCTGATCACCTCCAGCCTCAAGTTGCTACTTCAGGGAGTGGTAGTACAGACAACTCATGACCAGCAGTACTGAAAAAGTTGTCTCAGGAAGAATTCAGCTCAGCACCCCAGCACCTGTGCAGGGAAGGGACTGAAAAGCCCACACCTGGCACAAGAGGGTCAGAACATTTCTGAGCTATTCCTGCATATTCCTGAAGTACTTTGATCAGGCATTTGGGGCTTATGTGGGCAAATCTTCACTAGCTTGGAATCATAGAATGGTTTGGGTTGAAAGGGACCTTAAAGATCAGTTAGTTCCAACCCCCCTGTCATGGTCAGGGACACCTTCCAGGAAGAGAGCTGTGAATAAAGAAGGAGCAAGAAAGGAGATGGCACTTTACCTGTTCTGTGAAGTCAAGATGCTATGTTATTACAACTTTTTATTTCGGGTGTTGGTCTCGAGTGTGCACTATGCAATTGCTGCCACCCTGCCTTCGTGTTACTAGCGAGCGGAGCGGCTCACAGAGACTGCGGCGAGGCCGCTAGCCGCCCCCCGGAACAACCCGGGAGTTGTGGCATGCTGGTACTGGAGGTCTTCTAAGAGTTTTGACATGAAGGTTAGTAAGAGGTGAGCAACCCAAACTTGCTGCCAAAGCGTTGCCGTACTAGTTAGTCAGCAACTTGATTATCGTTAGCCGCATCTCACTCTTCCTGATGCAGTTGTGCCCGAAAGGGGCTTACGCCTCATCTGCCATTAAATTTAGGGAAATAGCAGACTGAATAAATTTGGTGGTTTACAGCACTCCCTCTTGCACACACAAATTCCCTATAACAAAAGCGTGCCAGCAGCCGTCTCTTCCTCTGTAACCTAGCGACATTAAAACAAAATTCGTTTCGGAGTTGTTGGCTATACTGAACAATGCAACTTTTGTTTTAAAAGAGCTCTGCACTGCCATCTTTAAAAGACACTTTTAAACTCGAGAACATGTATGTACAAATATCCTGAAAAGTTTTATTGCCTCGTCATATCAGGGTGCTGACCTCTGGTAAATCTTATATTAAAAAAAGTATTTAAAACTGGGATTTGTTACCAGTCGCTCTTCATTGTATATAGAATTTTATAAATTGTATGCTTTGGGGATAATTTATTTAAAAAAATAATAAAAAGTTTTAATTCCACGTCCTATTTGCCAGGTAGCTGCATTTGCTATTTGTTTCTGGAAAGGTACAGATTTCACTTTATGTTTAAAGGGATACCAGCAACAGTGATTAAGTGAAGTATTCTCTAGAACGTCAAATGTACAGTGTATTTTACAGATTGAAAGTTAACTTTCTTATTTGGAGAGACTTTATGAACGTTTTAGAATTGTATAAACGCCTATTTCTGAACTGCCTTAAACCTTGTATTTTTTATAGAAGGCATAAAAAAGGCCTGTCCTTTAAATATGTATGGCTTTTTTGTATTTTCTAAACGTGTAAATTAGTAAAGAAAGAGCTTTAAATAATGGATGCAGTGAAATTGTTTTCCAGGGACACTTGAACTCTCAGCACCCGAAATGTGGGGGTGGGGGAAGAGAGGCGGGGATCAAACCACAGAATAACAAACCAAAAAACAGTAAAAAAACAAAAATCTGTGTCTGCCTGTAATACTTCACATAGATGTAAATTACTGCTATTCTTACTTTAATGGATAATTACATGCAAGAAGTAAATACAGCTTTGAAAGTACTTCTTTAAATGAGTGGTTGATTTTATAATGCGTTGGCATGGTAACTTGCCAGTGCCAGAAGAGAGTAAAGCAATTCAAGGACGCTGCTCCTGTATATGTACGTGTAGAATTACTTGTGCACCGCGCTCCCTTCGTGCAGG
>NW_005054427.1:330020-347520 GCF_000277835.1 Geospiza fortis | reverse complement strand
TTCAGTGACTGAGTTGCAGTCTTCAAATGTCATAAAAAAGAATTTAGACCTTCGATAAATTTTGTTCCTGTCTGCAGTAATAACTTCAGGCACTTCCACACTGCCTGTGGTAACACACTCATTGCAAGCCCTAGGGAAAGTAGGTAGGTGTGCAACAGAAAACGTTTCCAATGGGAAGAGCAATGATTTCATGTCTGTGATACAGATTTGTAAGCAGTGAAGTTGAAAGTTACTGTATTTTACTTGAGGCATTGGCTGTGCTAGACAGTTGAAAAGGCTCACATTGACTGTCTGAATGACATAAGTAATGTGCTATTAGCATAAATACTTTCTAAGACATCCATTTAATCAATTTCTTAAATAACAGAATGATCTACTACAAAATAGTGGACTGTATACACTATATTTTGGCACAAAGATGGTCATTCTCCCACTAGTAACCAGGGGCTCTAAATAAATGATTTCAACAATGTTTTATTAAAGGAGGACAAGAGCCCTCGAGTTGCATTAATCGGGGAGAAGTCGAGTGGCACTTTTGTTATGGAAATGTTAAACACATAATAGTTCAGGCAAACAATGTAGAGCCACTTCATTCTCTCAGCCATGCTGACACCTCTTAAAGAGGAACTGCAGGGAAGGATGTGGGAAAGATTCACTTTCTGAGGAAGCTTTCAGCTAATATTTTGGATATTTACCTCCAAAATTCAACCAGTGCAAATGTAACTGAAGGGCATAAAAATAAAACAATAAAGAGGGATGATTTATGCAGCTACTGCTAGTGATGAGAGTTTGATGCTCAAAATCAAAATAGTAATTGACAAGGCCCCCCTTTTCTTTAAAGTTTCTTTTTTTCATGAATTTATTATGAGCCAAGTGGATATTATAGTAGAAGGTGAATGTGCACAAAGAGAGATTTTTGTTGACACACAGAGGTACTAGTGTTAATACTATACCTTGGACATCATGAAGGGGAAAGAGGAACACCTTAGAGTAAGATAATAGACTAAGGTTTATTAGGATGGTCATGAGGTGAAATGATGTGTAGGAAACATACAAATACATTAATAAGATGTTACATAGTCTGCATAAAGAAAGATCCATGTTCAAATATGGTATTTTGAATGGGTCTGAAGAAGAAAGGGTAGGGAAGAGGAGATGACCGTTATGTATAGAAGTTTTGGAGAATTGATCGTGTACTTGCTAATAAGAAGAAAGAGACCCCAAAATAATATCAAGAAGTTAGCTGAGAGACAGATTGAAAATAATGGGGGAATGCAGAAAGAACGCTGTCTGTCTTCAGTAATGCTGGCACAGCCAGGAAGTAAGAGTAATGTGGATATAAGGTGAATATTCAGCTCTGGAAATGATTTTTTTTTTCCCATCTCCAGAAGATGGAGATGAAAACTATCATCCCCATATTCTTGGTGTTCCTGACAGTGCACCTCAAACACTGTGTCTGGGTTTCAGACCACTCCTCTCTCAAGTTCAGGAAGGATGTTGGGAAACTTGAGGGGCTAGTAGAAGGCTGCCAGAATGGCTAGAGTTTGTGACCAACAAGGAAAAGATGAGGGAGCCGAAGTTTAGTCCAACTGAAAATGAATCTAATGGCACTCTATACCACAGGAAGAGAACTTTTGTAAAGCCTACAGGGTCCAACTTTTCTCAGTAGTGTAAGAAGGTACGACAAGCTACAGCAGGCATGGACTGTGGTTGGTAGGTTCAGACTGAGCATTAGGAAGAACTTTGCAAGGAGGTGAAGGAGGTAGTGCAGGTCTGAGACAAGTTTCCCAAAGAAACCCTGTCGCATCCATTTTTTGAGGTTTCCAAGGCTTGGCTAGCAAGAGATACAGCTGTTTTTTTTTTGTCTTGGCTGGAACACAGTCTCTGGAAAAGATTGGAAGTAGATGATCTCTGGAGGTCCCATTAAATAAATTTCTATTATATTGTGATTTTAATGTTGACCTGATGATGGAAAATCCAAGAGGTTCCTTAGGCAGATGTAGAATGAGGTCAGGCTGAAGTGTACGTATGGCATATTTCAATGGAGGCAGTGATGCATGGGGTTTGAGGAGAGAAGGTAACTATTACACATGCCCACAAGGCCAGAGAGGATGGGAACAGTTGAAAAGGGGTCAAAGGGGAAGTTTAGGAGGAGAATAGAGATCAAAACATAGAATTTAGTCCAGGACTTGAAGACAAGAGGAACAGAGGAAGTATAACACAAGTTATATTGTAAAATATAAGGGAATATAGTGAGGAAAAGGAAAGTGTCCATCTAAGAGTAACACTTATGAATTGGAAAATAGTTTAATTGGAAAGTGAAAGATGATAATAATAGGAAAAAATTTGGATGAAACTGGATGTTCAGAAGGGACATCTCTTTCCTTTGCAAGAGAGAAATACTTGTTTATAAGCATGTTCTTGGCCACAGTATCTTGCTGCCTGGAAACAATAGAAATAAAATACAACTGAACCTTCTCCCTTATGTGTATGTCTATGTGCAAATATAGACAATGCAGACACAGTTTGTATTTTTAACTATCTGAGAGATTACAAGGCTCTGTGTAGTCACAAAACACACAACTCATGTAAATAAACATAGCTTGCTAGATGTTCTCTGGTAATGCAAAAGCAAGACACATCTGTTTATAATGTATTATACTAAAATGATGCAATCACTTCTACTTTATAATGTATATGAGAGTGTATATCTGGCTTCCACTAGTTTTAATTGTTTAAAAAATAAAGGAAATTAGGTGGTTTAAACAGAGTAAATACATGTGCTACAAGTTTCCAGTCATACACTGATGATGAGTTCTAACTCAAACAGTGGTAGTAGCTGTAGTAGTAGCTGAAGAAGTTCTTCATTCTGACATATTGCATCCCTACAAAGAGAAAATCAGGGAAGAATGCCAGGAGGCCTGCATGGATGAGCAAGGAGCCCCTGGACAAATTTTAAACACAAACAGGTAGATTACAGAGCACAGAAACAGGGAAAGGTAGCCTGGGAACAATAGAAAGAGATTTTCCCAACAGCCAGGAAAATGGTTAGGAAAGCTAAAGCACTGGTAGTTGTGAATCTGGCCAGGGACATCAAGGGTAACAAAAAAAAGCTTCCCTAGGTACATCAGCAATAAAAGAAAGACCAGGCAAAATGTGGCTCCTTTCAGGAGGGATATGGAAGATCTGGTTGTGCAGGACATGGAGAAGACTGATGTGCTCAATGACTTTTTAGCCTCAGTCTTCACCAGCAGGTGCTCCAGCCAAACCTGATATGCAGAAGGGGAGAGCAGAGATTGGGAAAATGAAGAACTGCCCTATGCAGGAGAAGATCAGACTGAAGAACGTCTAAGGAACCTGGAGATGCACAAGTCCATGGGTCCTGATAAGACGCATCTGAGGGTCCTGAGGGGACTGGCTGAGAAAGTGGCTAAACTGCTGCCCATTATATTTGAGAAATCATGTCAGTCTGGTGTAGTGCCCACTGACTGGGCAAGAGGAAGATATAAGGGAAGAGGAAAGGGGAGATATAAGCCCCATTTTTAAAAAGGGAAATAAGGAAGACCCAGGGAACTAAAAGCCAGTCAGTCTCACCTCAGTGCCTGGCAATATCATGAGTTTCCTCCTGTGCTAAGAGAAACCGTACTAAGAGACGTGGAAAATAGTCAGGTGATTGGTGACAAGCAACTGCTGCATTAAGGGCAAATGGTACCTGACTAACTTGGTGGCCTTCTACAATGGGATTATATTGTAGAGCCAGTGATGGACAAGGGAAGGGCAACAGATGTTATGTACCTGGACTTGTGGAAAGCACTGAACAACATCCTTGTCCATACAAAATCCTTGTTTCTAAACTGGAGAGATATTGGTTTGATGGATAGAGTGCTCAGTGGATAGAGAATTGGCTGGATGGTCATGCACAAATAATTGTGGTCAATGGCTCAATGTCCAAGTGGATACCAGTGATGAGTGGTGTCCTCAGGGGTCAGTATTGGGACTGGGACTGCTCCACATCTCTGTTGGTGACACGGACAGTGGGGTTTAGTGCACTCTCAGCAAGTTTGCTGATGACACCAAGCTGAGTGGTGCAGTCAACACACTCAAGGGAAAGGATGTCATCCAGAGGGACCCTGGCAGACTTGAGAGATGAGCCCATGCAAACTTCATGAGGTTCAGAAAGGCCAAGTGCAGGGTCCTTCACCTGGCTCAGAGCAGTCCCTAGTACAAATAGACTGTTGGAGGAATGGATTGAGTATCCCAGGGAAGAAAGACTTTGGGGTGTTGGCAGATGAAATGCTCAATGTGACCCATCTGTATGCAGTTACAGCCCAGAAAGCCAACCATGTCCTGGGCTGCATCCGAAGAGTTGTGAGCAGCAGGTCAGGAGAGGTGACTCCACCCCTCTACTCTGCTCTTCTGAGACCCTGCCTGGAGTATTTCTACCCGGAGTACTGCATCCAGGTTTGGGATCCCAAGTATAAAAAAGATGTTGACCTGTTGGAAGGAGTCCAGAGGAGGCCACTAAGCTGATCAGAGGGCTGAAGCACTTCTTCTATGAACACAGGCTGAGAGAGTCAGTGTTGTTCAGCCTGGAGAAGAGAAGGCCCTGAAGAGACCTTTTATCAGCCTTTCAGTATTCCCTTTCAGTAAAGGAGAATTTCAAGAGAGCTGGAGAGGGACTTTTCACAAGAGCATGTTATGATAGGACAAGGAGGAGTGGCTTTAAGGGGAAGGATGGGAGGTTTATATTATTTATTAGGAAGAAATTCTTACTGTAAGGATAGTGAGGCACTGAAACAGATTTCCCAGAGAGATTGTGGACTGCCCAGCCTTGGAGGCATTCAAGACCTTGATGAGGCTTTGAGTATTATGGTCCAATAGAAAGTTCCCTGCCCATGGCAGGGGTGTTAGAACTGGATGATTAAGGTTCCTTCCAACCCAAACCATTCTGTGATTCTACAGGTATTCACAATACACTCTTCATTGTGTAGTGATGATCTTCATGTTATCTCTTTTCAGGAGTTACAGTATCCTTCTAAATCCATTAAAGCATTTTTGATGTCATATAAAAATATATTACAGCAGGAAGTAAAGCAGCAGTCCACAGAAACTCTTATGGCTATCCTATTTTTCATATTAGTGTATTCAGGTGTATACCACATATTTGCAAATTAGTCTATAGGACTAGGCACAGTCAAGTATAAACAGATGTCTTTGTCTGTCCATATCAGGAATTGAGGCCATGGAAGAAAATTCAATACAAGAGTGTGGATTTGATAGAAAGAACTGAAAGAACATATGTGCAAAATAATTTGTCCAAAACATCTCACTTTTCTCTGATGTAAAGTCTTGTTTGCATAGTTCCAAATTTTTGACTCCTGTTAGAGGTAGTTTGAGTTTTCAGTAGTGCAACTGTTGTCAGAATTCAGCTTTTGGCTTTCTTTCTATACTTAGAGAGAAAGATTACTCAGTTAGTTAAATGAGGCTTATGTGAATCAACAGGCAGCTAAGTGGGTTTGGCCTGGTGTAGCTAAACATCGGCTAAAACCTACTGCAGTGAGCTAAAACCTACTGAAGTGAGCAAAGCTGAGTGCCTGGATGTGTTGAAGAACATGTTATTATGCAAAAAGGTATTGCTAGAATGGGGAGGATATATTTATAAAAGGAGTGAATAAGAATGATATGTGATATCTGAGAAAGTGTGAAATCTTTTCCCTTTTGGGCTGTTCAAAACTTGGGTGGTTCAGTTTTTGGCAATATTAGGCTAAATCTTAGAACATACTGACTGCATGTAGAGCCTGAATATAGTCCCTCCCATTATATTCAGAAATAATTCTGACTCTTTTCAGATCTCATTGGGAGCACTTTAGTCAGAATATTGTTTGGATTTCTCACTTCTGTGCACAGTAAGCAAGGAAAAAAGCTGTAACAAACAAGTTCTTACTCTGTATTAAGAAACATCCTGTCCCACAAGCTAGCTGAGGTCTGCCTTCATGATATCCATGGGAACAAATTTTATTTTCTCAATTAACGTTATAGGGAAAATTTGTTACACTTAAGAGAACTAGTGAGAGTGTTGTTGGTGATGCTCTCTCCGTCCAGATTTTAAGCCCAACATTGTCTTAATACTCTGCTGTGCAGATCAAGGGAGATGGTTACTCACTGTTACCTCGGACTCAGTAGTAGATGTTCTTGTTTTGCAGTAGGGACAACTGAGGCAGAAACTGTTCCTAACCCTGTCCTAATTCTACTCAGGTCCTACCCTCATCCTGGGGTATAGAAGTGCTTTAATATACACCTTCCATTCTGTTGTGTTCCTGAACGCTACATCAGTAGTGTGCTGTTGTTTGGAAAATATTTGAGCCTGAAATCTGTTTTACCTTTGCGGTCCTTTTGGGTAAGAAGACTAAGACAGGGTGCAAAAAGCTGTTTAAATTACCTCCATTCTGTCTGGAGAGTCTTCTGCCCATTCTGGCAGTTCTAAATATCATGTTTGCTGCCAGAACGGGAAGGGATCCTGTCAAAGGCTTTTGCCAGCAGAACTTCTTTTTTAAAAAGGGAATACTGTAGGAAATGAGGTAGAGCCTTTTGAAATGGTACAAATATGTCCTTGACTCATTGCAGTCTGCAGGAATCATGTAACTTCCATTTGCTTGACTTGTTTAGTGATTCTTTAGTCAGCAAGCTTTACGGCAAAATAGTTCTGCAAAAAGTCAGAGCTGCTTAATATTTTATGTTGTCTGTTTTGGGAGGAGTAGTGCAGAAAAGAGATAAAAATGTATGATGACAATAAGCTAAGTGTAAATATTATTTTGGAAATATTTCTCTAACTGTTTATATCTTTTATGAGTTTCAATATTTAGTTAAAAAGAGTGCATAAATACTGACAAAATTACTATGAATGTATCAAGAGTCAAGGTCAGGGGGAAAAAGATTAAAATGAAAAGTATTTTCTGCGCGATAGTAGTATAAATTGTTTACTGTGGAAGATAACATATAAGTAGCCCTAGGCCAGCAAGACAATCTAATGTCTTCTGTCATAAAAAACCTCCCATTATTTTAGATTCATTAAACTGAAGACGTAAATCCTAAGAACAATATGTCACTTCAAAACCAATTTAATCTTTAAAACAATGGCACTTTTATTAAAAGTTGCATTTTTCTTTTTTGAATTTCCTTAAATAACTCTGAGGATATAAATATCTTTAAAGAAAACCATTTAATATCCCACAGGAATGAGACTTTAAGCATGAAGACCTTTAGAAAATTCTGATCTAGATGAGTGATATTTTTGTTTTATTAGATTTTTTTTTTTCCATTTCAAGTAACTACCTATATTTAACAATAGCTAAATACTCACTGTGAAGAAGAAGTGATGAATTGTAGATACATACCAGCCAGGCTTGCTTTTCTCCTGAGATTTCTATTCTTCTATTTGTTTCAGATTTGCTTGAGAAAAAGAATGTGAAAGACACGGTTTCAGCAACACACTGCCACTTTAAGAGGATACAACATGCCTATTAATAATTGTATTACTCCTCTATTATTGTTAAGAATAATGAAGGAATGGGAGCGTTGGCCCCCAAGCTGAATTTATCCTGAAATGTTTTCAATTAACTCTTGGCACCGGCAGGAAAGCATCAAACCTTTCCCATGCTGAAATATGGAAAATCTGCAGGGAACATCCCAGCAGGAGTGGAATTTCATTAAAACAAGCACATCATAATTCAACGACTTCTGCACCCTCTTTAAGCCTTTCTATTGATAAGGAGTCCGAAGTGATTTTTATGGATTTGCAAAGAGAAATGATTTCATAAGATCTTTTCAAAGAGTTTGTTTTGGCTGAGGCATTTGAGTTATTATCTGCTCCCTGATGAAAAAAGAGTAAGACATTTGGCATAACTGTGACTACTAAATAAGAGGCAGAACTGAAGAAACTTTAAGCAAAATTTTATCCCTCGGACAGACTTCTGTAATCTCTGTAGGAACTGACTCCACAACTATTTCCCAGATCTTTTAAAGAAAGTATTACCGTTAAAACCTTCACTTTTGAACAACTACATATGGAGACTAAAGCAAGCTTGGGGTTAATTACACATCAAATACAGATGCAGATATTTTAATATTAAATATACCCATGCATTTAGTAGTGATATATTACATAGAGGTGTATATTGGTTTAATAATATGCATATCTGTTTACCCATTCATGGGTTGTCTTAAAATGTTTGGCTATCCTATATGTAAATAAAATTAACATATGTGTGGCTTGTAGTGTATTATTAAACACTGCTGAAGGCCTAATACTTTTTTTGCTAAGTCTTGCATGACTCTCTATATATAACTCTCTACCCCTTGCAAAATAGTTTTGTCAGGATATAGACAAGGTATAGAGACATGAATTGTTGCTCGTTACAGAATATTAGCATTTATGTTTATTAACAGGTATGGTAATCAAGTATTTTTGCTAGTCCCCAATAAAGGCTCAGGCTGGATCTATTTAGCATATAGGATTGAATATCTGTGTCAGTCTTAGTTTCTCTGTTTTGAAGTGGTATTGAAAATACACAAGGAATATCTTGTGGTTTTTTTCTACCCAGTGTTCAAAAAAATCCCTTGCATATTTACTGCTGTTCCCTCTGTGGCACCACCACTCCTGAGGCAGGAAGAGTGCCTTGGAGGGTTAGGAAAGCAAGCTGCTGAGGCTGGCACCACACACAGACAGGTTGTGTGGAAGACGCTAAGAAGCAGATGGTACTTTGGGTGTGCTTTCCTTTGGTAGAGGAAGCTCTTTTTTCCCATCCTTGTTCCATCCTCCTAAGAGACCCCCAGGCTAAGCATCTCAATGCTGCCTTGAGTACACAGCCTCTCCTTCTGAGACTAGAGTCATACATGCTAAGTGATGCCTCAGTTTGACACGTTAACAAGTAGTTACTAGATTCACGTGGTTATCCTTTAGCAAGCTTGGATGACAAGAGTTCTTTCCAGCCAGGCCAAGACTGGAAAACTCATATAAAATCAGCCCATGTGATTTGAATCTAGACTGTCACAACTTCACTGCATGTCTATTTTTCAACATGAGCAGCAGGACTTAACAGACTTACCAGATATGTACCCACATTCTCATAGCAATCTGTTTTTTTTTTTTTTTTTTTCAGCAAGAAAGTTTTATTCTGAGATTTCAGTAGAATGATACTCATTTGTCACTTACAGTTTTTCTGTCACATATATGACAGATAAAGAAACTATGTAGAAGTTAACTTAACTGCACAGTTTTGAGAGGTTTTCCTCTTCTTTGGCAGGACTTTGCCACCTGACCTCTCCCTTGCTTCACAGTGATTTTATAGCACTTTTCCACATCCCTTTTCAAGTTTTCTTTTTCCATGGAACCATTCCGTCACTTTGATCTTTCATCCTGCTCTTTTCTCTACTACACAGAGTTTTATTATAATGTGGTGGAGATAGGAAGAGCAGAACCACAGGACAGCACTCTTTCTCCTTCTTTTAGATGGCTTCTAAGTACAAGACTACGGAGGTGGATTTGAACCCATGATTCAGAGAATTAGTCATGACAGATGTTTCTAGCATGGGATATCTGAAAATTGATGACCAAAAATGGCTACTAGTGCTGTTAATGCAGTGACTTGGATGTCTCAGTTGAGTTTGCAGTGGATGAGTCTAGTTGAGGATAGGAATCTAATGAGGATTAGATTTTACATTTCTGTCAAAGTTCATTGCATGATAGAGCAGGCCCTTCATCAAAAGATTGATAACATGCTGTGACCTACACAGACATGGAAATTTAAATTCAGTGATTTTTGTCATGCTTTTGATGCCCAGTAATGGGAAGATTTACCAAGGAAGGATTGCACTGCACAAATTCAAGTTTATACTAATTTCCATTATTCTTAACCATTACAGATCAGGATTTCTGCTGCCTTGGTAGTCTTGCCGTAGTCCGTTCAATGAGGATGACACAGAAAAGAAGAGAAAGAGATGTTGAGGCTTTTAGACTCCTTTTAGACTCCTGATCTTCCCACTTAAATACAAAAACTTGCATTTTGTGGGATTTTTTGCTCTGAGTGTTACAGTACCCTGGCATTCTACTGAAAAATTCTTGTGTTTTCTGTTTCTTCTCCTTGTGATTGCCCACCATAAGAAGAGTTTAAAGCAGTCCTGTGGTGTGCAGGACGTACCCAGAACTCATCCAATTGTCATGAAGTTAGTGTTATTTTTAGCGTTATTAAGGTGGCGCCTTATGACATAAGAGCAGCAGTATTCAAAAGGAATTTCCTGTGAAACTAGAAATGCCTTTTATACCAAATTCCTCAGGTCTAGAACACTTGATCTAGCCTACTGATAAAATATTTCTGATGAATAAAGCTTTTTGAAATTAGGATATTCATTTTTACTGATAATTGTGAAAAAAGCTTTTCAAAATGGGGATGAGGACAGCAAAGTAAACACTGAGAGCAAAGACAATAGTGTTAAACAATATTAAGGTAATAATTATCTTGAGTTTAATTCTCAAGAAAATCAGATGTTCACAGTTTCATTGACACCAGTTTCCTGTTAGCAACTCAATCCCAGATCTCAGTGGCTTATGAATTAAAATTTCACCTGAGATAATTCACTACCTTGCCTTGTCTTCCCCCAGAACTACTAGAAATGCAAGAAGAAAATTCTCTTTTTTCAGTTGTCCTAAATGGATTTTGAGGTGCAATGATAAGAATGCTCAAAAGCATTTTTCCATTTTTATTTTTCTTGGTTACAGATTGTTCCTTTAAAAGGTCATATACAAACAGATTTTGTTTTGTGTATCAGTAGATAAAGGACAAGAACACAAGCCAGAATAGGAAAATACTGTTTGAAACAGTAGTTAAATAAATTAGATTTTTATATGACTGCAGATTAATCCTCTTAAAATTTAACCAAGTTGGATGAAGCTATTTCAGGGAGAACCTTTAGCAATTCTTTCTAAAATCTTATGAAGAGTAGATGAAACTTTAGAAATCAAACCAAGACAAACTCATTGTGAAAATGGTGAAGAGAAGAGGGCAAGGGCCAAGGTAAGGCAGGGAAAAGAGTAAAAAGGATAAGGAAAGGAAGAGAAGGGCACTAGTGAGTTGAAGTAGTAAGAATTTTCAGCAACATTAAAACATTGTTTCAAGGAAGAAAGGAATAAGTGATTTCCTGTATTTAGAATTAAATGGATATTTACTCAGGAGTAAATTTTCACTCACTGACAATTTTTAAGAACATCTGACAAGATGTATCTGGTCTGGACTAGTGTTGTGGCTTAACCCTGTAAGCACTCGGCAGCAAACAGCCCATTGCTCGCTCCCCACCAGGTCATGAGGAGGAGAATCAGAGGGCAAAAGTGAGAAAACTCATGGTTTGAGATAAGGACAAGTTAGCAGTTCAATAGGTAAAGCAAAAGGAGGACTTCCTTTCTTAATTCCTGTCAGCTGGCAGGCATTCAACCACCTCCAGAACAGCTGGCCTTCATCTTGCATCCTATATATTTGAAAAGACAAGCACCATAACCATGAGTGTCACTCCCTTTTATTAAGTTTTTATTGCTGAGCATGATCTCACGTGCCATGGGATACCCCCCTGGTCAGTTGGGGTCGGCTGTTCAGCTGTGTCACCTTACAGCCTCCTGTCAACCCCCAGATTACTTCAATAGAGGGGCAGTTTGAGAAACAGAGGAAGTATTGGCAGAACAATCTTGAACAGTGTGTTTTCAAAATTGTTTGGTCACTATTCCAAAACCCAGCACCATATGAGATACTGTGATGAAAATTAGCTCCCTTCCAGTCAAACCCAGGACAGCTAGTCTTAGAGGACAGGACTAGATTGTTCTGAGACACTCTGGAAAATTCAAGAGTTGTCCAAAATAAGTGTTCACATGAGGAGAAACAGCTGAAATCAGAACTGTGAATTTAAATACATTATTAATGCCACAGCATATTTCTCCATCCTTTGCCATCTTACCTTGCACAGGTTCTGTTACTGAATTTAGATGCACATAATGCACTAATTTTTTTTGTTTGCTTTTCTTTTTTCTTTATAAGTGAAGTTTAATAGTTGACATATTTAAAACACAATCTAGATGTCAGTCATCTCAATAAATATGCCTACTCAACAGGCTGAGTGTAAGTAAGAGTTACATCCCTTGTCTGTAGTTTTCTGTCTTTGTCTTTTGGACAACTTAGCAAAAGACATCCTTCCTTTTTTCATTCTCTTCTTGTATGTATTTATACATGTATAGACATCATATACATATTTTATGCTGTATTATTATCTTAGCAATAAAAGGTCAGAGTGAATCTGCAGTTAGAATGAAAGATGCTGAGTTTTCCAATAAACTTTTAAGCTTACATATGTGGTCCATGATTCTACAGGCTGGCACCAGTGTTTGAGAATGGCCCGTTGCTTGGAAAAGTGAGTTTCAGTCTTTTTTTTGGTAGATGACCCTAAGTGTCATCAGGGAAGAGCTATTGATGTATTTCATTCTCATATGCAGTGAGCTTTTCTGGTAAGTTTCTATAGTCTTACATTATAAACCTATATAAATTTATTTCATGCCTCAGATACATCTTCTAATCAAGTCTTCATACTGCATGAGGGTTTTGTCAAATTTCAACAGAAAGTATCTATGAGAAGAGAGAATCTGAGGATGCTTACCTTTCCACGTAACAAAAAGGAACATAATTTCTTTTGTATAAATGTTACAATCTTATGTAATTTGAAAACTGTAGTCAGTTTTAGCCAGTGTAACAGGATGCGTGGATAATATATCCCTCATAGACAGTGTATGGTGATTACTAAAGAGGCAGCATTGATTGCCACATTTGTCTTGACTGTAACCTTTCAAGGCTGAATTATTTTGTCCCTTTGTACTTTCAGCATGTTTTTCCTTCTGAGTACCTACCTTATAAGGGGTTGTATGCAATTTTCTTTGTGTAGACTTTCTTATAAATGTATAACTTAGTTTATTAACATGCTCTTTAAGCTTGTGTTTCTAACTGCATGTAAAACTTCACCTGGGGCCAAGATTAGTATTCGCTTTTATGGAAAAATTTATTTGTATTTGATTTCAAAAATGTGGGAACTACTGGCAGGCTTCACTGCAAAGAGTGTGAATGCCTTGAAGCATTGTAGTGCACTTCCCTCAGAAAGACTTTGTGAAATAGGTATGCTCCTATTGTCCCCAGTGTGCAGGTGAGGATTGGAAGATCAGAAAGAGGGAAGATGACTTTTTCAAAATCATGTGGAGCTTACCCTTCTTCCCTCAGATAAGTCAATGAAGTGCTCTAATGTCTTTGGGGTTGTTTAACGCTTGGAAAGTGTCTAGGACAACAAAATAATAGTATTAATTACCACATAATACATAATTTTTGTAACTATTGTTATTTAGCTTCACCTCTGTTAAGACAAAATCTATTACTGTCAGTAAGGGAATGTGTTAAAATCAAAGCACAAGAGTCACTTATCATTAGTTGACAGAAGTTATTTTACTATAAGGTTATTCTCACTGGAGTAGGTACTATTTTAGAAATGGGATTTTTTTTATTTCCTCACACGTAACTTTCTTTTTTTTACAGGCATTAGTGCAGTTACCACACATTCATATCCACTGCAGCCATTCCTTCAGATCTAGACTTCAGGAAGCTCAAATCCAAATAGTTTTCAAATCCAAGCTGCCACTTTGATTTCATCACATCAAACCCTTGTTGAGATCAAACCTTTGAAATGAGAAAAGATTTTTAATCCATTTACCCCAGATGGGGTACAACTCTCCAGGTCCTGAGAGCTGCAGGATTAGGAATTCTCAAACTCCCCTCACCCACCCATGAACACACATGCAGGGAGCAAACAAGCTGCCCAACTTTACATGTTTTGCTCACAAGCAGTACTGCAAACAAACCAATGTCTAAGAAGGGAAAAACACCTTTGTCCCCTATTCTTTCTAATATAATGAAATGTGGACATCTCCATCATAGTCAGCTCTGTCTTTATTTTGCAAATCTAATTTTTCCTATTCAATCAAATTATTTTGAAAACTGGTTAAAATTCATAGGAAGTCTAAATGAAGCAATTCACTGTCTACCTGTGACATGATTTGTAAATGGATGGAGTGAGATTTCTATTTCAAAATATCTTTGCTTCACTTTTCTTAGGCTTGGATTTACTCTTTCGACAACTTTCTCCTTAAGACAAGTGTGGAAAGACCATGAATTATTTGCTGTACATGAAAGCTGAAAATAACAATTCCATTATCCTGATTATAATCTTCAGAATCAGAAATTGTTATGCTTTCAGATTGAAATTACATGAGAGGATAGTTTGTGGCAAAAAAATTTACATTTTTCAGCTGGCTGATGCATTCTTACAATGACAAGAATTCACATGCATTGATAATGTTTACTAATACTCTATGTTATTGTAATTTTGGTGATATCTAAAATGGTGACATAATTTTGAACTATATCCAAAAAGTATGTATATACTGCTATTAAATAAGTTGCTGTATTGCTCTGTGACCCACGAAATGGGATTGAGAAATTAGTCATGAGCAGAAAGGCAGAATATGATGGGTAAAAGCATCAGTGAGAAAACAAAGCCATGTTTAGTTTGTGGCAATTATAGCTGGCATTTCTCCAAGATATCAAGTGTGTGTCTGTTTCTGTGTCTGTGTATCTGTGTGTAAGCATGTATGTAATTGTACACACAGCCCCACAGGATTTTTCATTATCACTTTTATATTTATTTTTTCTTAATTTTTGTACTGGTTGTTTTAGTCTTTCTACAATAAGCAGCCAAAGGAAGTGACTGTTCACATTCTCACAAATGTCAGATTACTTAATGTAGTTTCCCTTCCACAGGTAACAAGATAAAAACAGAGAAATAAAGAAAATTGGGTGATAACATAAGTAGAAAAAATTTGTGATTGTCACTTTTCTAAGGGAACAATAAAGAAGCACACAAATGTCTTTTGAAAATTACAAGGAAATAAGGCAATATCCATAAACCTCAGGTTTATGCTACTTGCCCCCCTGCCTCCCCCCGAATGAAAGTAAAGCAGTTAAACTTTAGTCACAATGAGCAGCAGTGTCGCTCCAAAAAGGGAAGAAGGGAAGGCTTGTTTTTTTTTTTTTTTTTTTAATCACCATTTGTTATTAGAACACAAGCTTCCAAATGACGAAGGAGAGAAAGGGTTGAGGGAAAGATATTTTTCCCCTCTCCCTTGTGTGGTCCAGTGTATTCAAAGCAGGGGCCTGTCTAGTTTTACTGAGAAGGAGGAATGAGCTGATTTAACATGGATTGCAGCACTGCTGAGAGAGGGGGAGAGCAACTTCCAATCAAAGTGTGAGCTGTTTTGGTGTCCATGTGCATGGATGTACAAGCAAGAGAAGTGGCCAGTCTCTAGGCACCTTCTTTCTAAGAGCTCAAGGGCAGATAATTGATGTGACAGACAATTCTCCTTAACCCCCTGCCAACAAAACAGCTCTTGGGCAGCTCAGAGCTCTCCTCACTCAATAAAGGCCTGAACCCATCACAAAAAACATGGGAAAGATTTACTTGTTGTGAATAGCAGCAATGCAAATAGGAATAGTGACCAGCTCCCCCCCAGATACTGATGTGTGTAAAGAAACTGAGGTATGCAAGTAAACAAGTGGAATGGTAAGTCTATGGGATGAGTTAGTCTCTGATGTCATTGTCTCTGCTACTACCCAAGCAGAATTATTGCAGTGCTGAGATAGTGGCTTTTGTTTAATGTCTGTACATCATCTATGTAGAAGGTAAACTGCAAGAACTTTATTCTGCCTCCAGCCCCACCTAATGGTACCCTACAGATTCATTTATCAAATCATTTGTACCAACTACAGAGAGTACAGAAAGAAGCCCATAGTTGCTAAAGGTTCTTAAACAATGTTTCCTGGTCCAGAGTCCTTTGGTGAAAAGTCTACTTTTCTCATGAACTCATGTCTCACCTGTGAAAAACATTGCAAGCAACCACTCAGTAATAATGGCAAAAATTTCTTTTTTTCCCCACTCTTGACACTTTTTGGTAGTCTGGTGAAGCTCAGCTCAGATTGTGTAGGCAAACATTTTTGTAGCATATTGAGTGATGCGCTGGCTGTGAACAGCAGGTTGTACCTGGGAACAACCTGAGGAAAGCAAGCAAAAAATGCCAAGTCCTATTAGAAAATTAATTCCAGTGTAGAATACCTTAATATTTAATCAAACATTCATAAACTAGAGGTGGCTGAATATGCAGGTAGTCAGACCTCATCCTCTGCAATCAATATGCACAGAAACACTGGAGCAAGTAAAGAGCCTAATCAAAGCATCCCTGCATTAGAGACCCCTGGCACAAATAATCCCATTGAAATCATTGTCCTGGGTTAGAATAGAAGGCTAACTGCAAATTGTGCAAGTCTAAAGCCAGAAACTTTTGGATGAGTTATTGCATATGGTGTGATGCAAGCACTTCAAAATGACAACATTGTGTATATGTAAAGTATATCTATAGACCCGTTTTTAAAGACTGAAAGATGTAAACAAGTCAACATATTGGCTTCATACAAGAATGGGGAATTTCTACTTGAAGACTTTATTGACTTACTCATTTTCCAAACAAAGATTTATGAAACAACTTTGACTTGACTGAAGAGACATAGGGACTATCTCCTGTATAACTCAGTGTCTTGAGGTATTAGAGATATTATATGGAACAATAATTTTCAGCTGCTGGCCATTTGTACTCTGTGACTGTAAGCATCCTCAGGACGTCCCATAAGGAAATCAGACAACCAAGCCCAATATCAATGTGTTTAAATTACTCTTCAGAGTCTGAAGTTTCCAAGGAATTAAAAATCAAAAGGAGATTGGAAATGACTGACACAGAATATTGGTTTTTAGGTTTGCAAATTATTCTTTCATTTCTGCTTCCTCATCTCTTTCTTCCCCTCATACATCCCTGCTCTGGCAGACTAAACACTAATGTGATTAATTTCTTATGCTTTAATAAGCTCTTTACTCTCTTGTTCTTTACAGAGTGAGGATAGGGGCTGGAGGACAGCAGGGACTGCTATTGCTTTTCCAGCAAGATGCTGTGCCTGTTCCTGGGTGTGCTTGTGCACGCAGTGTGCCCCAGCGCAGGAGGCCCTGTCCTGTGGGAATGAGGCATCTCCAGCAAGGAGCACAATCCTCCTCCTGCGGCAGAGCGTGCAGCACAGGGCTCTGCTGGTGCCAGAGCTGCAGCATGGATGGATTCCCTGGGTGCAGAGTGGAGGGAATAGCAGAATAGCGCTGGGAAGGCAGAGTAGGTGCTTGCGCCTGAGTGAGCAAAGAGGGCTGCCTTTGCCACTGGGCCCTGGGGAGAGGAGGAGGAACAAAACTCTCCATTTTGATGGCTCTTCTTCACCCATCAGCTCCATTTACTCAGTCTCAATAGCTGGGGCTCAACAGCAGCCGTGGCAGCCGCCGC
>NW_005054427.1:249699-330010 GCF_000277835.1 Geospiza fortis | reverse complement strand
GGGAAAGAAAAGGGGAAAAAAAACCTTGCTGACACGGGGCATAACTTAATTTTCACGGTGCCGGGACAGCTGTATCGTGTAATCTGCCATGGCATGCCATTAAAACTTCAATGCCTTTACTGACCCAGAAGGGAAACTCAGACCGTGGAGAGCCTTTTGAAAAGAAGTGGTGATCTTTCACGATTTATGAGCTTGTCTTAAAGCAACAGACTCCACTCACTTTAAATTAATCACCCTTTTCAGGGTACATTGAAATCTGGGGTCTCTCAGCTGAAGACTGTGGAGATCTGGTACCTTATGAATGCCTGCCCTGTCTTTATTATTATTTTTATTTCATTTTATTTTTATGCTTACCAAAATGGGTTGGTTTTCAGGGGAACTGTATCTTGCAAATTGAGGTGCAAAATCCAATTACACCAATTCAGTGAAAGTCTGAATGGGGTGGCGGTGGCACTTACACATTCTTGTCCCTGCATACATTGTGCAAAGGGGAAAAGAACCTGAGAAGTATGAGGAGTTAAGGACTAAAACACTAATGAAATGTGAGACACCCTCTCTGATTCACCAGCTAAAAGTAAAATAGCAGTGATCTCCTGCTTCCATTCTTCACACAGTCCAAGGAACAAAGAGCTGTAAACTCATACTAATAAAACATAAACAATTCTGAAATCATAAAAAAGGCCTGCATGTTACAAAGAAGTGTAGATAAAACACTTCCTTACTATGTTCCCAGAAAAACTGCTGTGATTTACAAAAAGAATGCCTGGGTATAGGATTCACAGAGAATGTAAATCAGCATCCTTCCATTGTCTGACATCAGTATAATATCTGATTTACTCCAGCTGTTTGTCCAGTCTTCTCTGCAAACACTTACTTTCCTTGGCCAGCAGTATTTCTTAATTGGCATATTTTTCATGTGGAGATGATAATGGACCCAGGAATATGAGGATTAAAAGCAATGCAGCAGTGATTTTCTCTTTTTTAAAGCTTTCCATATCTAGCAGAAGCAACGTGCTTTTGTTCTTTTGGGGAACTTATTAAGGAGTAGATTAAACTGAAGCAAAAACTTTGTGAATGTATAGGCAGTGATAGAAATAAAGTAATAGATGGAAAGAAGATCTGAGATTAGAGTGAAACTAATATATGGAATCTGAACATCTGAATTAATTAAGCAACCCCCATCATAGAATCTCCTAATGCTCTTAAGTACCATTCATACAGCTTTTGCTAGCAGTCCAACTTCTGACAATCTTTAAATTGTTAAATATGATAAATACCAGAAGTGGCTACTCAATATAAACAACTCCATAGCTTTTAGGGCTTAGAAGTTTTGCCTGTTTCTCTGGAATCTGTAATCAGACAAAATTAGGACATGCAAACTCCTTTACATGTTACATGTCTAAGTTCTTTAGAAGGACTGCCTAGACACACCCAGATGTGTGTGTCCATATGTTTCAGGTCTAGAGTACCCTCCAGAACTCTGGTTTATATAGGGCAGGTATGTCTGTTTGCATTATCTGCCTCCTTATGTATGTACACTGGCATGCTCCCCAGTAGCTCTGACATGCATTTCTACTAATGCAAGTGTCCTTTTTCGATTTCTAAAAATATATGCTGCTGCTGATACAAAGCCTTTCTGTGAGTCCGCTGTACTAGATAGTAACAGAAGCTTGTACCACATTTCCATGTTGTAGGTGATCTATTTTTTAGGTCTATTTTCCATCTGCTTGTTACATTCAGAACACTTGGCAGTCACATTTCTAAATCTACATATTTTTTACAAGCAGTTTTCACTCTTACTCACTGAACTGTGACCCACTATGAGATATTATAATGGCAGATAAATGAATTCCAGGAAAAAAAAGTCTTATAAAAAACATTTAAGTAAGTCTGTCTCAAGGAAGTTAGCTTAACAGTGATGAGAAAAATCTAATTTGCCCACCAATAGAAAATAAAAATACCTGTTTTTCTGCAGAATGTTCAGATTTTTTCATCACTTTAGACCATTTTCTTTGATGGTTTATACAGCTCATGCATACAGAGCTTAATAGCATCACAATGTTCTTCACTTGTGGCCTGAGAAATTAAATTTTTGATTTTTAGACCCCTACATTGCTGATGGTATTTGTAATTTTTTAAAAAACCTCAGGCTGCTTCAGGCTTAGTATGAGGATGCATTTAAATAATCCAGAATCTACTAGTGGCCTTCTAAATGCTAGTAACTGGAGGACAGACTATCTGACTATCCCTTGTCAATCTCTTCAATGATGTCTCGTCCTGCAGTCAGTCCAGCAGTGGCATGGTGCTTTTTATCTGAGTGTAGACATAGCAAAATTTTGGACTGTTACTGTACTTGACCTGTATTACTGTCAAGACACAGATGTACACTTTTGTTTCTCATTCAGAAACAAAAGTGAAGAGTGGCCAGACAGAGCAGATAACAGCTGCCATTTACATCCATTAAATCTAGAAAAAGCCTTGCTGTAGTTTTGCTTTTGTTGTTGTGGCTTTTGGCTGTTTTTTGTTTTGTTTTCTTTTCTTTTTAATAATGTGTTTATGCAATTAATTACAGCAATATTTGGAACATGGCATGACAGTCTACTCTCTGTCTTGTGATGCCTTTATTTGTTTCTCCACCCTGGCCTGCCCTGTCAGTTTTCAGCAGGGCTGCACTGCTGGCAAACACTGGCACCAAGGTGGCAAGGGAGCAATTTTACTGGCCCTTCAAATGGCAGAGTTAGTTATTGATATGGTGTGCTCCGTTGCAGAATGCAGGAGGACACTGCATCCATCATTTCACCTTGTGGCATTTCATTTTTCCCAAGGAGACCTACACAGGTGCAAATCCTGTGTTTGTTTAGAGTGAAGTCATAGCCAGTGTACGCTGACCCAATAGGAATTTAGATTGTTCATGAGATAGAGTTCTCCTTAGGTTATGCATTATAAACATATGCATCATATGTGTCAGGAAAATAATGTTTAGTTCTTTGAACCTCTTGATGAAATGACAAACAACAGCTTATATTTGTGGAGAAATACTCACTCCAGCGCTACGTCTGAAAATATTTCTGCAGTTCCTTCTCAAGCAGTATCTGCAAGCTGTGGGACATTAAATGCTACAGGAAAGGATGTGAAATAAGAAAGGGAGAGTTTGAAAGATGCTTTATCAAACTGGTAAAGTCATATAACATGCTTGCTGACTTTAGATGTTATTTCAGGTTTTTTGCATCTTCAGAATTAACCAAAGACAGTGCAGAGAGAAGGGTGGAAGGTGTCAGTGCCTTGCATCCTAAGTGGGAAGTTAAGCAGCAGAACAGTTGTTTCATTTCATGTTTGTAGGAAAATTATATGCAAGTACTTTTCCATTTTAAGGCTGTAAAATTAGAATTTATATAGGGTGAGATTATAGCTAAAGTAAAGTCTTAACACTGAAATTAATTCTTTCCCAGTATAATTGTAGTAAAGACAGTTGAATTATTTTGGGTTCTGGTAGGGGTTTTTTCCCCTGAAGATGCAGGAAATTAAAGCCATTACATTAGCAATGCATACAGACTGCCTAACTCTTTACAGGATTGAAAGGCAGTATAAAATCCTGGACAGAAAATAAAGTATTCAGAGTTAATAACCTGGGTACAGAAATCCATTCTGGTACTTTAGTTGTCATCATCACAGGCCATACACTGCTGGCACTGATGCAGGGCGCTGGCTCTGAAGGAAATGGCCTAGCCTAGAAAGTTTTATGCTGGTAAGGAGTCCAATGAAATGCTAATTTTAAACTGTTAAGAAATTTTCTAAATTACTCACACACCACAGCTAATAAATTCTGCTGCAAAAGAAAAGTCATACTTGAAAAATTTACAGATGTTATGGATATATATGCCAAGGAAGTGCTCTGACCATGGAGCAACCATTTGGTATATCATAATTTTTTTACTTTAATCCCTTTACTTTAATGGAACAAAGAGCAGTTTAAGTCACAGAGGAATAAGTGTTGGGGTTAGAATGTGGTGCAAAAACTTACACAATGTTTTTCCTAAATAGTCTGAAAATTGAACAGGAACAGTTTTTGAATAGTTAAGTCATCGTTATACTCACCTGAAAGTTCTCCACATTAAAGTCAAAATATCTATTTAAACTATTTTACTTAATGTTTTTCAAGTTTATAATTTTAGTTGTTACTAATTAATACAACTAATTAGTTGTTACTAATTAACAACAACTAATTAATTGTTGTTGTTACATTTTCTATAGAGAGTAATTAAAGACACTTAAGGTTTTATGGAATAAATGTTCTAGATGTTAAAAAGGAGACATTTGGCATTAACAAGCCTCAGTCAGACCCAGCATGCAACAATATTTAAAGTAGCTGCAGCAGTCTAGATATTCTCCTGGGTTACCAAAAATATTTGTGGAGGCTGCCTGAAAAAAGTACTATCCTTCCCAGTAGGTTTCTGACATGTAGGAGGGTTGTAAGAGGCCTTTTGATCAATCTGGAACATGCTCTGACGTTATGTTGGTGAAAGAGAGAAGATTGAAGGTATGTGTAGGGGAGTTTTTTAAGGGGTGAAGCATCCTTCTGCAGCTGAGATTGCCCAAATAATTCTTACAAAATCCTTGGTATTCTTTCAACATAAATTACAAGCATTTCATTTGAAGTGTTTTTGGGCCTAGAAAATGCCAAGTGAATTTGGTTCTTTAGTCAAACTGCAATTTTAGTGAAGGCTCATGTGTCTAAGAAGACTCTCACAGGAGGCAAAATTTGTTTTTGTGATTACAGGTTGGTTTGCCTGTCTGTGAACCTTTCACCTTTCACTTCTGGATAGAAAATTTGTGTTATGTTCAAGTTGGTATGTTAAGCCTTGGGCAACTAAATTTCCTGTGACATTTTATACTGCATTGGACCCTCTCATATTCTGGGTCCAGACGTCCTTGGAGGGTCAGTTAAGACAGAGTACAGCTCTTAAAAAAAATTAATATATTTGGAAGTAAAACTGCATTAGGTCCAATTCTTTAGATTGCTTAGACTTCTGCTGTTTAAATATCCATTTATTATAATAAAAACGTTGTCCTCTGTAAGACATTTTATTTTCTCCCTGGTTTGCCTTGTCTTATTACAGTTCTCTGCCCTGTAGAGAGTATCCTGCCTTCTGATAAAAATTAGCTAAATGATCCCAGACCATGGTTTCACATGAAGTTTATCCTTTTTAGAGCATGGGACCATGTAGTCTATAGGGCTGTGTTTGCAGAGAATGAGCCCATTACATAGAGGATGCTTTTGCATTCACATCAGAAGCTGAGAAGTATCAAAAGGGACCTCTGGGAGGAGGAAAACTGCCCACAAGCCAGCTGATGGGAAGACAGGAGAACCTTGCTCCATCTTTGGATTTCTTGTGTGAGGCTGGATGGCGTTAGGACAGGTGTCATTAACTGAATGTTCTCATGTTCTTTGTGTGTCTCTTCAGACACCTGAGGTGAAATTAATCTCATCAGATATAGATGTCTCAGACTTTAATCTAAGTGATACATGAGCCTTTATAGCCAGTAGAAAGGTACAGCCACATCTGGAAGATGGCTCATTCCACTTCCACAAGAATTGTATCCCTTAGAATTGTCAGGGTTTCTCCAGTGACTTGGTGATATCAGGTGAGAGGAATCTCTTGCCAAGAGACATGATGACATGTCAGAGTGTCAGCAAGAGTCAGTAGAAGCAAAGAACCTTTAAGACTGCTGAAAAATCAGATTGCACCAACTTCAGAATAACAGAAAGTAAGAGGATGCCACAATGTTGTAGCTATTGTTTGTCAATGCATAAATAACCAAAGGCTACAATTAGACTATTGATAATTCTCAGTATTGGGAGGAAGTTTGAAAGATAACTCTATTTTTGCCTGGATTTCATTGAGGGTACAAAGCCACTTTAACTACTACACTCTATTCACTGGACATTGAGAAAGAAGACTTAGGATAGCCAACAGTTCTGCAAGAAAGTGTTTTGTATCTTATTTACTGCTCCCTAATTATCCATTAAGATCAAGAAGAATTGGGCATGTCAGAAACAACATCATGAAAGCAAGTTATACCTTTTCTAAACTTGTAGAATCCAAAGGGTGAATGTATTACATACACATTACATATATGTATTACCTATACATGTCTAGACATTCTTCAGGTAACAGATACATAACACTATGTTAAAACAATCAGAAATTATGATTATCTGATTTATATTAAGGATGGGAAAGGGTATGACATAAATAATCTTGCATGTTTATGTGCATTAATCACAAAATCTGAACATCTGCATTGTATTCAAATTTGATCTTTCCATTTCCAGAAGACAACATCTAACATAGAATGGTTCTTTATGTCAGAACATGACAGGATTTCAAGACCTTTAAATTAGATATCACTCTAGTTCTGCAGTTCTCAGTTTTTCTAGAGAATACCTTTGGGTCTACTGTTTAAAACAACTGAGTACAGAGACCAGTCTTACAGCAATACTTAAGATGACCTTTTTTCTTTCTGATTTCAAACCTACTTATTAATTTTATTTTTGCAGGACTATTATTATCCCCTTAATTTTCTGAGCATTTCATTTTGCACCCACTTTTTATGATGCCTTAAGTCCTCCTCCTTCACTTGCTTTTCCCCTTCTCTACCATCCCCACTCCCCTCTGAAAAATGCTGTTTGACTTGGAAGTTCTCCTAATGACTTTAAGGATTAGAAAAGCAAAAGGGAAAGTGAATGCTTTACAGAAGTGTAGGAATACACCCTTTCAGAGCCAATAGCAGCACATGGCCAAGGATAGAAAAAAAAACAGTGTCTGTGCAAAGGTACCTCAAACACTAGTCCACTTAGCAGAACTGATGTAGAGATTTGTCATTGATCTTTGCAAATGTCCTGAAGTTTTTTGAAAAAAATTCCATACCAAAACAGGTGTACACCAGTCTCAGTCCCTGAACATGTGGTATTTCCAGGCTAAAAGGAATTATTTTTTTTGTAAATATTGTGTCTATATGGCCTTTTGAAAACATCAGATGCTATTGAAGTATTGTTATATTCAATAATAAAATTAATACTTGAAGCATCAAACATTTAACCCTCTCTTTTCCAGAGAAACACACAGAGCACTGTTCTAATAATATTTGTTTAAAAAGATTTTATGATGCTCATAAAAATTCAATCACAGTTTTAAAATAACTTTTAGTTTTTCTGTAACATGATGCTGCCATCTCAGTTCCCAGAGGGTATATTAAATTCAAGTAGCAATAACAAATCATTTAAGCAATAAATAAATAACCTGAGACTGAGTTGTTAAGAGTTAATAGTCTCCCATACACTCAATAGAGACTGAGGCTCCACTCTATTAAAGTGACCCCCGGGGCCATGGGCCAAATTGCACCCAGTTGTTTTGTGGAAGGTATTCATCCCTCACACATTCATTTCCTTCTTTATGTTGTCTCCTTTCATCAGTGAAGGCACTCTGCAGTTCCTGAGTCCAGAGAACAATTACGGTACAGTCTCAGAGAAAAGAAAGAAAACTGGGGTCATAAATATGTTAAATGGGTACGTGGGTTTAAGTGGCTTTGTAAACTAAACACGAGGGAAACCTCAGACTAATTAATGAATATGAAGCGGCATGATAGGAATGTTTTAAGGGGAAATTCGCATTACACACACACACACACACACACACAGAGAGAGAGAGAAACACTTAAAAACTTCTTCTTTTTATTCCGGTCTAAAAATTTATTCCAGCAGGACATTCATGACACAACACATGCTTATGTTTTAGTGAAATGGTATCCAGGTAGGAACTGACTGCAGAGATAGCTCAGCTGATAATTCATTCTCATCATCTTATTGAGAGCTAAATTATTTCCTCCACAAAGATCAGGCATTTATCATGATAGTGTAGCTATGAAAAAAAAAAAGGCAGGAAGATTTATGACTCAAGACCAAATCACCACTTAACTTCAGCTTGTATGTTAATTCATGACCTGACTTATACACTCACCTCTAAAATAAGCATGGATTAATTGAATGCCAGTGGTATCAGAATTATAACAATAATATTATGGGTCCCAAACAGCAGTATTCTTTCAGTTCTAACAGTGGGACAGTTTTTGATCTCAGAGTCTTCTCATGTGCAAAAGCTAGCAGGAGGCAGAACAGAGGCACGAGGATCTATGGGCTTTCTCTTACTAAGAGTCTTTTTCTATATTTATATTAGTCCAAATTCTAGGGAACTTTGTTTCTGGGATCCATTACAGCTTCTGTTTCCAGCCTCCAGTGCTGTCTCCGAGTCCACATCTTGCTTCAAAATACTAGTTGATTTCTATGGGGAGTTCTCTGCGTCCCATTTTTGGAAAAATAAAAAAACCAAAACCAACATGTTAGAGAGCAAAACTATTTGTTTTATCTAAAATCAAATTCTATAGGGAGTATTTTTTCACCAAAAACCCTGAAGAAAGTTGATACTTCTATGCAGATTTTTTTGGCACAGAGTGTAATGACCCCATAGTCAGTACAACTCAGGGTGGTGTTACCAGCAGCACAGTAGAACATCGCTCTGGAGGTCCATGCCATCGTTGCCTTTTCCAGACCCTCCTCAGAATACTGCTTGCTTGCCATGAGGTTGATGCTGTCTCTGTGTCTAGTGGCTGTGCCAAATCCCTGGTTACCTTAGTGAGGTCTAAGGAGGAAACAAGATTCATAAGGTCCAGAGCTGCTTCTGCAGTGGTGGTTCAGGCCAGCTGCCTGCTCTCTTGGCACTACAAGATGTGACATGACTGGAACTGGGGAGAGATGAATTGCTATCCCTGATGCTGGTTCTAACTCTTTTGTGGTTTCCTACAGTGTTTCTGTAAAGCATGAGATCCTTCCATGTTCAGCAGTACAGCCAGATACTTTTTAGAGAACAGGGATCATCTCTTCCGAAGGGAGATGGAGAAGCAGAAACTAAGTAATATCTCCACCCTTGGTGGAGTGTCCGCAGAAAAGTGCCTACTTTGCTCAAAGCACAAACCTGTGACTTTGCAGGTTTTGGGTGCTCTTTGCTATAAATAATGTCTTGTCTGGCAGGCAATACAGGAGCTTTTCCCTCTGTGAAAGGTAACTAGAGAGTAATCCATCCTCCCTTTCAGGAGAAATGGGATAGGCCACCATGAACTGGTGGTGGAAGTACTTTGAGGTGCTCTGACTGATTGCCCAGGGAGTTGAAGTGGGCAGGTGATCTCTATACTGCAGAGCTGTAGACCTCTGCCTGACAAGTGGTGTGGAGTTGCTCATAATGCTCTACTCTGATGCTGATGGTCCCTAAAGACTAGATCTGCTTACATCCTAAGCCTTTTTTCTTCCCCAGCCTCCATAGGGTCCGCAGGTTGCATAAACAGCTCCTTTGCATGGAAAGTTTCAAAATCCGAGTATTTCAGAAGGCTGCAAATGAGCACAACAGAAGGTTACTGTATATGTCATCATTGCTGCAATTAATACACATATATTACAGCATTGATATCTATGATTGCCACTTTGTTTTTGTTATAATCCTCTGTTTTCTTTTTGTTCCTTATTCTCCAGTTCAGGATACCAAACAGATTTGATCAAGTCAGCTTTTAGACAATCACAAATTCATTGGACACAGAGACTAGGTGGCTGCTGGTGGTGTCCCTGGTATGTGCACACACTGCTTCTCATGTTAGGCACCAGATTCCTGACAATTGTCAACACCACCTTGACAATTAATGTCAAGGACACATTTTAGTTGAGTTCAAAAAGAGAAACCCTAATTCAGAAGGATGACAAAACAGCCACTGCTTCTGCTAGGTGTGGAAGGGACATCCTTTCAACGAGTCTTTATCCCAGGATTTCAGAGTATGGGGTTTGTAATGTATATAATATATATGTTACAATAATAAATATGTTTTTGATTTCTCTGTTTAAAAGTGCTGTTGAGAAGCAGCACAGAAAGAGGAGAAATGACAAAATTAAACCTGTGCAGTTAGCCTGCAATACTGACACTACATTATTGACATAGTTACACAGAAAGGTATCTATAGTGTTTATTCACCAGCACTCAAAATATTCCCAAGCCAAAGCATCCCATGGAAGGCAATGGAAAGAAGTTTTCAGAAGGGAGAAAGTGAGCTGGTTTAACTCTTTGCCAGGAAAAGACCATTTTCTTTCTGTCCGTTTGGCCAGCTTCTCAGCTGACAAACCACCATTGTCTTCAATGCAGTGACACTGATCTATACCAGCTTTTCAGCTAATGGATAGTTCACAGGCCACTTCTGGTTTTTGTCAAGTGTAGTCAAGATTTGTAAGTATTTTCAGCTCTCTTTTTTTTTTTTACTTTTTTTCCCAGCTCTTTTACTTGATGGCCTATCAGTTCACTGATCTGCTAGTTTAAATGGTCTGAGCTAGAGGAGTAAGAGTAATTTGCATCCTATAAATGAAATTAAGGAGTGATTAATGTAAAAGGACTAAAACAAGCAGAAAGCTTTCAAGATCAAAAGCCGTTTTCTGAACACCAGCATGTAACAAGTGGCACCGCTCCACATTCAGGACAGAAACAAAGGCAGTGCTTTCATTGGGTCATTTTTTCATGGTTATTATTTATTTATTTTTGCTATTCATTCAGCTCAAGACTGAGCATGGGCTGAGAAAGGAATTTAGGATTACAGCCACCCTCCCAGCATCAGCAAAACTATAAATAGTGTCCAGTCTTTTATTCTTTGAACACTCCGAAGATCCTTGTAAGTCTGCGGAAGTGTTAAGCATGCCAAAGGAGCCCTGAGTGAGGCCTTTAATGAATAGACGTCCTTGTGCCTGGTGATTATACAGGTAGATGGTGACAAGGCAGACAGTGTCCAGTCCTAACAGCAGTCTTTGTGTTTGGGAGATGATTCTTTCAAACCCTCTGTTCTGTCTGTCTGATCCTTCTGTTCTCTTCCTAGATAGGCTGGACAGGAATAAAGCTACATCCCGTTCTTTTCTGGCTTCAGTAAGGGGGCAAGCATGAAACAGACTGAAATGGGCATTTTCTTTCTGGACCAGTGGTTAGCAGTGAGCACTCTGCCAAAAAGACTGAGTGAGGCCTGGAGGCGCTTCACCTGTAGTCTCCCCTTTCCAGCTCCTGGCACATGGCTATGCTTTGGAACCACAGAAGCAATATAACAATTTATTATTTTTTCTATTTACACAGAGGATATATCATCTACATTTCGCCTGTCTGAGCTTTGCTATTCAAACCAAATAGAATGCTAGGTGTTAACTTGGTAGTTTTTCACTTTGGTAGTATTTCATGCAAATAAGAAAATGAAAGACATTCAGCAATAAAGCACTGTCTCTTTAGGGAAAAAAATACAGTACATTTAAGAAACCAAGAGAATATCTTTTATGGCATTGCTAAAATATATATATATATATATCTAGTACCAGTTAGCTTGCAGAGACACATTTGTAGAGAAAGTTTATAGAGAAAATGTTGATGCACACTTCAACTTGACACAGAGAGCCTCAAAACACACTCTTCATATTTTCAAATGGCTTCATGTGTGATGTGATCTGTGGCAAGAAGGATAGTCATCTAGTCAGCACTTAGAGTTTCATAAATGCCATCACAAGTATCTGATTAATTTTTAAATATCTAAATATATGCAGTTTTGATTTTTAGATACATCGAATGATGAGGACCACATATAAAACCACAACTGAATTTGCAGGAAAAATTACAGTGTATGTAAAGAGTAATGGATAAGTGAAACAGAAGAATAAAATCTGCCTTTGAGGTGATTGATTGGGTCCTGCAGTTCTGACGCCACCTGAAGTGAGGTTAAAAGGAGTTTTGTTACAGGGAGGCTGGAGGCAATGAAAGTTTGTGCCTAGTAGCCTTTTTGCCTTTTTATTTCTTTTTTTTTTTCTATGGAAGATCAATCTGTCAAACGGAAAGAAAAATAGACTTCCTGTCCATTACATATACAAGTCCTTGAATTATCTTTAGCATTGCCTTTTCACTGAACTGTGAGACAACTTAATTTGAAATTACTCTTTTTGGAAATTCTAAACCCTTGACACATTTCATTAGGCACAAAATTATTACAGTTATCAGTTAATTTGTTTGAAGACTTGGTAAACACTTGTTACAAAGAGTTTTAGAGACATCTAGTAGTTAGCAGAAAAGGGAAGCTGTCTCCAATCTTTAGTTTATTTACTTAGCACTTATTAAGCACCACTTCTGTATCTACCCAAAAAAGAAATATTTTAAGCAAACCGTAAAAGTAGGCTTGACCCTTTCACAGGCACATCATAAATCAATTGTTAAAGCAAGGGTGAAAACTCTGAAAGAGGTCAGAGGTGGAACAGAGGTCATCTCTGAGAAGGGACAGTGCGAAAATCCATGAGGGGTGGAGCTTAGCCAGAGATAAAGGCTGGAAAAAGGAAATTCTAGCAGTGGCAAGGTTCTTACACCATGAAAGCGCCAATAAAATCATAGCTATCAGAGTGCTGATATTCTGATTATTCACAGATCTTTTCTGAGCCTGCAGCTGTAATTGCCAGATAAACAATGCCAGCTCCTCTGCCTAGTGACAAGGCATTTTGGTAAGTGGAGCATTTGCTTTTAGTCATACACAAAATCAGTACAACACTGCTATGTGTTTCTCCAAAATTTTACTATTTCTTCAGCTAGACTTTGCTTGACCTAGCTGACATCAGGTCAGAGAGGTTATCTCAATGACATAACAAATTCTGTGGGCAAACTTTGATAACTTGGGAGCAAGTGCTGTATGTTTGCTGCTATTCCTTGGGAAAGCAAGGAAGTCTGCATATGTCTGACTTCAGTGTTTTTGTCTTCCTGTGTTAACTACCAGTGCACCGCTATGTTCAGGACTGAGACTCCAGACAGACTTAGGGAAACTGTATAGTGGCATGAGATAGAAATAACTCTCTGAATACATTTGGAATAGCGTAAATAAAGCACTACCAACCACACTAATTTGCCACTTTGTCAGCTGTGATTTCATCTCATCTTCAGTCAAAAGGCATTAAATGATGCAACTGTAAGATTTGTTCAGTCTTTTACCAGCCTCACAGTTGTTGGTTTGCTGGTTTTGTTTTTGGTTTTTTTTATATGCAGGTTTTAGCTCAAACACAGAATTTCAATGAAGAGCTCTATTTAAGCATTTGTTTCACTCAATAGACTAAAGTTTAAATTCCCAACAATTAAAGTTATTCAGATTTAAATGGGAAGATTTCCTGATTGTTTTGTAACTGCACAATTTATAAGTCATAATGACATTCCTTCACTTTGTCCAGAAAAAACAAAGGCTGATTTATTTCCTAATAACAAAAGCAAATGGTGAGGCTGTATGAAACTGCTTCCTTATTTTCAATGGGTCAGTGCCAGGCTGTTAGGTATCTTTGAACCCCTCCTCCCATCTACAGCTTTCCCCTGAAGCAAAGTCCTCCAAAACATTAACAATCCGTGGAGCACACCGCTTACTGAGTTATACTGGGCACCCAGATACAGTGCACAGTCTGATACCTGCACAGCCTGTTGCAAGAGACCTGCTTGATATTCATTGTCAGCACTGATTGCACTGGACTTACTGAAACACGGCAGAATGCATTCATCTGGCTAATGTATATACCTTCATTGATGCTGCATTGTGATGTAAACAATGACCTGTTCCTTCCTTATAGTAACCGAATTGACAGCCAGGCATTTCGAGTGCCCCAAAGGGCTATTGTTGTGGTGAATGCTGTAACAATAGGATTTCATATAGGTTGGGGCTTAAGAAAAGTACAATGTCCTTTTTCTGATATAGAACCAAGAATTGTGTACTGGTCAAGAGTGGGATAATGGGTTCATCATGGAATTAAGGCTTTAGCTTTGTTGAGAATCAGCCACTTATTTTTATAGATATGCTTGTTTAAAATCTTCCCTTTGAATGAAATGCATATATTGTCTCTGTAGCTGTATTTTTCAAACCCCACATCTCTTACTCTCCTGACTGAAAGACTCACATGATGTGAAGCTTTAAACTACACTTACTGCTCTGTGTTGTCAGCCAGTGGTGAATCCCCTGGTGACTTTTGCAGGGACCAGAAACAAAGCCAGCAAAAATCACATCCTTCATCTGAAGAACAATTTTGTAATGCTATTGCTAACAGCTCTGCCCAGAAGTGAGAGTTTTAGGTGCAGGGGTTATTTCAACCCCTTAATTACAGCTGTTTTCTATTCTTTGCCTCCCTCTGGAGACAGAAGCTATTCCTCTTCCATCTTGCATATTGAGATACTGCCAGTCACAGGTTCTGTTTGAAGATCTGGCCCTCAACCTCTGGAGTCACGAGAAAATATTGAAAAAGGAATTCGGAAAAAACCTGATGTTTGGAAGGTTCTCAACTAAATAAAATGATATTTGCTGGTTACAGCCTTCTGGTAATGAGGGCATTGCAGTGTCTTCTGGTTATTAAACTTGAAGATGTTTCCCTGGTGGCCACACATTTCATGGGGACAGAGGAATCAAGAAGAGGTGGTTGGGAAAATGTTTTCAAAATCTGGAATGAGCACAAATCAGAGTGGATAAGGGGCTCTCATTTGTACCACTTCAAAGAGGTTGCTCCCACACACCAGCTGGTACTGAACAGATATTCAACCCACCCGATTCCTCTAGCTGAATTCTTGAAAGAGCATTTTGAAAGCCTCTATCCCCATGAGGATGTTTAGTTTCCATAATTGAGCGGATTTTCTTGAATACCCCAGGGTTTTTGCCCCTATAGAAGTCACATGTAAAGGGTGCTGAACATTCAAAGCCTCATCTGAAATCAGTCATTTTGACTCTGTCTCAAGTAAGATAACTTTTTCTCTGCTGATCGGTTAAAATTATTGAGGCTGAGATTCTCAAAACTGCTGAAGCAACTTAGGTATGATCTTCCTACTGAAGATGAATGGGTCCTGTGTTTTCAGACAAAAATTCAACAGCATGTGAAGATCCAGTCTCTAGCATGAAGAGGGACGACAGTATAATCCTATACACATGGACTCTGGCAGTAGTAAAAGCCCACAACTCCTGCTTTCCTGGGTTCCAACAGATGCAGAATTTATGTGAAGTTTGTACCTTCAAGAACATGGAAGTAAATCAAGTCCATATATTGAGATCTCTGTCTCCTATATATGTGTTCAGGAATATGTTTGAATGCTGTTTTCCAAAGCACAACATATTTAAAAGCAAGTTTTTCCCACACATACATTCATATGGTCAAAATTAATCTTCATATTGATTATTTTAATTGGTTGAATATGTTTTAAGAGGTGGGGAAGAGTGAGATTTGCAATATTTTCCTGCTCCCCTCTTGGGCATACCTGTGAGTCCACATATGCAAACACTTCTTCTCATGCTCTCTTTCCTGGGATTCCTGAAACACACTCAAACAGCTTTGCAGAAATGTTTAGCCATCTCGGTTGCAGCTGCACTGTTGTGATGACGGCAGCTGCTAGGTGAAGGATGGAGAAGCTTTTCTTGGCGTCATTGCCAAGTGTATTAGGACAAGCTATCTGCAGATGTTGAAACTTGATTTGGGTGGAAGAGTAATTTCCTATTAGTATTATTACTAGGGATGGGCAGGTTCATATTGCCTAAATGGGCTCAGACCCAGTAGGCTTGAAAATTCACTAAATATTCACATTATTTATTTTGAGTACCTCTGGAAAAGAAGTAAAACCAGACTATTTTTTTGTCAGGAAAAAAAGAAACAAAATCTCCAGTGAAAAGACATAATCCAGGGTGGAGGACCCAATGCAGCGAAACAGAAACAGAAAATCACAAATAAACCCAGGCCATAGTATACCAGTTTCCTAAATCTAATTTTCTATAAGTACAGCAGGGATTTAAAGACAGGAACTGATGTCCTACAGCCCTGCTATGTAACTGTTTAAAGACCCTCTAAGAATTTCAAATTAGACGAGAGAGTAGCTCTGAAGCAGTTGGTTGTTTTGCCAGCCTCTGATTTTTGAAGCTGTAGTATTTTATCTGTTTTACACGTGGAAAGTTTCTCCCCATAGTTTAGCAAAGTCAGTAACAGGAGAGCATTGCAGGAGATTGCTCTCTCATGATGGAAAAATATTAATGTTGATGAGTCTGAACTGCAAATGATAGCTGTGCCACATGTATGGTTGGCACCAGGATAAGCAAGCTTCATTTGCATCAAAGCTTACGTCCAAACACAAGAGCACACATATAGTGGAAGCTAAGTTTTCAAGCAAAAGGCAGAGTTTGAAGGGGTAAAAAAAGGAGTAGATTCAGTCATGCTTTAGTCAAGCAGCCTCTGAGAGAGCAGAAACTCTCCCTCAGACATTCCGCAGGTTTCCACATTTGTCTCGAGCAAAGTGCAACATGAGGAGCACGCGTTTTACAGTTCTAAGCATATTTAATACAATGTTTTTACAACAGCTGTTGCTTTCATAGAACTTTAACCCCGCTGTGTAAATGCATCACAGGGAAAATACTCCGTTGTCTTGGAGACAGCCTTTGCTCGCAAGTCCTTTTCCAGCGAGCTGGTGTCAGCTTTCAGCTCCGGCTGCATTCCAGGCAGGCAGGCACATCCCGGCCTCTCTCTCTCCCCTGTTCATTATTGGCCCCGCTGAAGGACGGAGGCCTCAGGAATCCGGGACAATTGTCGGAGCTTCGTACCCACGATTTCCATCAGCACACCTGATGAGGAAACAAACGGGGGAAAAAAAAAATCCCTAAATAGGGAAGGGAGGCAGGGGCAGGGGCATGGAATTTGTAAACGATTTTCTGACTTTATTTTTTTAATTCCCCCCCCCACCACCCCTTTTGGTAATGTTTTGTTTATTGCTTATCAGACCTGGTACAGAGCCAGGTGTCTTTTTCCTGCTAAATTTAAGCCAATTTATTGTCTTAGTTGAAAAGTGTTGTGTTACAGCTGACACTTGGAAGAGCATTGGAGATATCATGTGACAAATTCCTCCAGTTAAAGGACTCGGGAAACCTCTCCTGTCTTTGAGAAAGGTGATACCAGCTAGTTACTTGACCCCTCCAACTCTCTAACATATGTGCCCACTGCTACAGGTAGCACACAGCAAACACTGCCCTCATTACTTGTTTGCAGGCACAGCCCAAAAATGTGTTCTAAAGCTGTCTTCAAAGCTGGATATATGAAAAAGAAATAATTGGAAAGTTTTCTTAACCCCAGAACATATGTTTTCACCTCTGTTTTAAACATATGAATATGCTGGAGGTGGCTATGCTCTATGCATGAATAAAAATAGTAAAAAATGATGCTACAAACTTCACATATCACCACCAAGTATCAAAGAGATTTTTCAAAATGGTGTAGCTGGAACTTATCCCGCAAAGTGCTGAATGTCCTTAAATGCAGTGAATGTTGAAAGGACTTAGGTCTCCCAAAAGAACACTAAAGATCTTAAAGAACTAAGGCCCAAAATCTATTAATCTCTCTGCAAACAGCAAGGTGCAGCCATACCTTTGGCTACTTTTCAGTCAACACTGCTTTCCTGGATGTATAAGCACAGCTTAACTTCCACTATATATGTGCTCTTGTGTTTGGACATAAGCTGCTGCAAATGGTAGGGGGTGTACAGATAATGCATATCTAAAAAGTACCCATTGTTTGTTCCTGGACATCCTCATTAATGCCCAAATCCAGAATGTAGCCCTATCTAGGGCAACATTTAGTTGTAGTCTTTAGTAGAAACATGCATTTCAGATTCCTTGCTTTAAATTGCAATTCCAAGGCATATGTTTAACATTAGGAGGTTTCTTTCCTGAACCAGAGCCCAGAAGATTAGCTGAATGTTTTTTCTAAAGGTTTAAAAGTAAAAATTCCCTGTGTCAGACCAGCTGCGTGAGCAAAGATCTGAGGGAGCCTTTTGTAACATCAACAATGCTTGACTGGAGTAAAAGCAGTAAGGTCCAACATATTGTCCTCTCTGAAACAGAACAGCCCTCCACAGAAGTAAGAGTTTTGGCTGCTAAACAAAATGGGGATGGAATCCAGGACTGGACCTGTAAATAAGCTCAAATCAGACAAAGGAAAATTAAAGCTATGTAGCATTAAAACAAGGAAGACATCATAGAAGAGCTGCGAATCCTACAGCATTGCAGGAAGCCCTTTCCTGAGTTAGACTGGTTTTAAGTTTGTATTTTGTCTTCAGTGTGGCACATCACATTGATTCATACCTGCTGATGTTGCTTATGAAATGGGGGAAGAGGGAAGGTGCCTTCAGTACAGGTCTAGCTTAACTGGCACAGACCAAAGCAATGTCTTCCAGTCATGGACAATGGGCCCAAGAGGCAGTTCAGTCAGCTCTAGCCAAGACATGTGGGCTCTAGAAATGTCTTGGCTCTAGCCAAGAAAGGTGCTGCTCTTACAGTGCTCCTATTCTGCTGGCAAGGAATTTGGCTGCCTGGGCTGGGCAGCCAGAGCAGCAAGTACAGCTGCACATACTGCAGTGCATGGCTTCAGCATCCCCAGAGGCCAGGAAACTAGGCTTTCTACTCATCTCTTTGCTCCTCCCCAAGAAAGGGTTTGAGAACACTTGGTATGGTACCTTATTCCTGTCCATCTCTGATGATTTTGTCCCAGAGGCACACCAGCAAATAAAGAAAATAAGATTCTAGATTTGCATCTTTCTTAATTTTCTCTTTCTTCTGCTTATTCTGCTGACACCAACAAGGAACAGTGAAGACTCATGGTTGATTTTCCTGAAAATCAATGAACAGTGATCATAATGATTTTCCTGATGCATCCAGAGCTGAAGTGAGGAGGATGAGGCCTCTTGGAAGGTGTGTGCACATCTGTCCACAATCTAAAACAACATGCCACATTCTGCAAGTGTCACATGCCCACCCTGAAGAGAGGGGTTCACTAGGAAACTGAACAGGTATATGCTGTCAGGCTAAAGCACACTGAGGAGAGCCACTCTGATCTGAGTCGCAGCAGAATTAGCACACACTTGACATATGTGTGTATAGCTTTCCTGTAAGGGAGAAGATTTTCTGACTTCAGTATTACATGTGTGTTTGAACTGTGCCACATCTGACTTGGAAAGTACAAAATCATTCTGAGTTTGTGCTGCAAGCCGCAATTTTTAAAATTTTTTTGTTTGGTTGGTTTTGGGTACTTTTTGGTTTTTTTTCTGGACAGTCAAAAGTGCACCAAAGAGTTATACACTAAGCAGGTAGAAGGTTGCAAAGGCAGCTGCAAAAATTAATGTGACACTTCTGTTGCTTCCAGTGAATACTAAGTCAAGGTGAGCAATTAGAAATATATAGTACCTACTCACATCTATTTTGTTTCTGTAAAAGGGCGATCCTTATCTGGGTTCAAATGAAAACACGCATGTGAAAGGTTAGTATCCAATCACAGACTATACAATCTGACATACTTCTAGTCCATGTGAAGCAACCCAGCTGGAACACTGAGGCTCTGAATGTTCCCAAATATGCAGGGAGACAGGATTATTAATAAATGCATTAGCAATAAGCTTGGCTCAGTTCAAGGTATTATATTTCAAAATAGACTTAGGGGTTTTTTTGTGGTTTAAAATTGACTGAAGTGAGATGGTTGTGATTTATGTAATGCTAACTCTGACATATAATATTTTTTATAGATTGCACTCCTGCATTTGTATGTAGTTAGAAGCAAAGATGTCCCATTATTTTCAAGATGGAAATACTTCAATGTCAGAGTTATATTCTTGGAATTTCATCTTGGCCTTTCACGATGTTTAACTGGTATTTTATTTATCTGTGTTTGTGACCTCTGATATCTACAGTTTCTTATCCTCCCTGTCTGTTGTCTTTGTCATTTTTTGGTACAGTTGCAGATTCCTAAAAATCGATGATAAAATGTTCAAGACTGTTTAATTCTCTTGGACACGGAACATCTAACCCCATATTATTAGTCAACATTTTTTCTTTGGTTCTTTCTTTCTGGACTCCAGAAAGAAAAATGGGGGTGTATAGTTCATTATATGAAATCACTGGTAAACAATATTGAGTTTTTTCCATCCCTTAGCAAAATATCAAACTAATAAGATGAAAAATTTTGGATCGTAGTGTATGCTGAAGCAATGCTATGCTATTTTTGTGGTCGTATTTTTCAATGAGATAGAACAAAAATCCTGATCTTTGAAAGGAGAGGTTGCATCAAAACTTTTCCGGCCAAGTGGCTAGGTTTGAGCAACAAAAGAAAAACTGCAGGAGGCTGTATGTCCCATTGTAAGATCTCAAAGTGCCTCACTGCATCTCACACCCTTGTCCAGGCTCCAGCCAGGAATGAGTCTTCAGGTGCCATCACCCTTGCTGGTTCTGCATCAGTCTGTGTCAGGCAGAGCAGCATGCCCTGGGGCAAGTGTCCCCCGTGAGCTGGAGCCACAGAAGGAGGTATTCTTTAGGGGTCACAGCCTTCTTTCCTGATGCCTCTCCTGACAGACTTGTTAACTAAACTTCTAGTTCATATGTAACTCTAGTTCATATGTAAGACTCTTCCTGTTTGACAGTGTGACGGAGTTGCATGTTATGAGGTATTGACAAGAGATTATTTCAGTAGCCTTTTTTGGGGATGCACCTTTCAGGTTAAAAGAAAAAAAGAAACTTTTGAATTTTCTGGCATGCTAGCCGTTAATATCAGATGAGATAAAGTGTTACAAGATACATTGCATTAAAAAATTTCTCTTCTGAAACCTATGAACTAGTGAAAAAGAAATAAATTTATTTCAGTGGAGGAATCACTTGCAGAAGTGATGAGTCATCAGATCAAGTTTCATGCACCACTTCTTTGTTTTTTGGACTCAGTGATCTCCGAGGTCTTTTCTAACTTAAATGGGTCGGTAATCCCGTGATTGGTTGGACCAGTTGCTGAAATTCTTGTGTCCTGTCATTTGGTACTGGTGACAAATCCATCATCAGCTGTCAGATATTTGGGAAATAGGTGGAACTCAGAATGAAATCATTCACACCCACAGGTTTTTAAAGACAATCTTACTGATCTTGGTCAGTCTAGGGGATACAAATGTAAAGGGAAGGAGGGGATTCCTTGTTATGTGTGTGTTTAAAAAAGATTTTTGCTTGACTTAAGTAAAATGAAAACTTAAATCATTAGAATCAGAAACAAAATTCTTTTCATGAAATGAAGTATTTTCTTATGAGTTTTCCTACTTTTTAGTAACATAAAATATCAAAATACCATGTATTATCATTTGTAATCATTTAAAGAACATCAGGTGAAATGTTTGACACAGAAATAGTCTCTGGTGAATTTAAAGCAGATGGAACAGCTTCAAGAAACACGAGCATTTTTTTTCAGCGAAAAGGCCATTAGATACAATATATTCTGCTTTTCCAAATTAATTGTCCATCAAGGACCCAATCAGTATCACAGACTCAAGTTGAGCACTTGTTAGAGCCTGTGGGACCCTTGCCAGAGCTGGGATTCCAAGGCTGATCCCTCGGGGGAGTATTGTAACAATGGTGCTGTGCTGAAAGACTTTTGAAGGACAAAAATAAACCCCAAAAAAACAACCATGGGAAACCCTTCAGGTACTTGTAATTAGATACAAATTCAGGATCGTTTTAAAAAGCAAAGAAATAACTACCTTCATTGTTTCATTTGGAATGCTGAAAAAAGCCCATAACATCCCAGTTTTCAGCAAGTTCCCCGAGTGTGCTGGGGAATGCGCAATACCTACTTGGCTAGTCTGGCTGGAGCTGCAGCTGAACGACGGCTGTGTCTTCTGCTGATCACAGAGGTGGAAAGAGCATGTCCAACAGACAGTTTGGTCACATGGAGACTAGCCATAGGTCCCAGCCATGCTGATTATTCTGCCCATAGCTCCACACCTCACCCTTTCCTGCATTTCTTACACACCAAATGGTTTTCCAGTCTTTGGAAGAGTTTGAGGTCTAGTACAGGTAGGGGTAACTGTGGTGAAATCACTGCCCTCAACACCTGTTCCACAAACAACAAGTGTGTCTGATTTCCCTTTGTCAATCACCTCTCTGACGTGGACTTCCATATAAGTACAAAGCTGTTTTGGGAAACAATTTGCATCAGAGCACATGAAATTCACATTAAATAGCATTTCTTTTTATTTAACATATGCATCACATACTAAGCATATGCTGATGAATGATTTCTGGGTTTGTCAGTATCTGTCACTGGAATTACATTATTGTGGAACCAAAGCAGTGAGGAGATCATCAGTCTCCTGAAATGATGTACAGCTCATCAGCTCTCATTATTCTCATTAGTTCTCATTTGCAGCAGCATGAACTGCTGGCCCACAGAAGGAGCTGTTCTCTGCTTCCACCAGGTAATATTAGTTGTTTGGTCTAGTTAAGAGAGTGGCTTAAAGGAAGTTTCCCAATTACTCTAACACATGGAGTTTCACAGACTGGTCTCAGGGCAGAAAAAATACATTTCGTTATGGTTAAACTAAAGAAGAGGACATCACTTAGCAGCCTGCTGACTGTATTCCCATTGCTAATGGACATGTAGCACAAACCAGACCAGAGCTACTCTGAAACAAAACTCCTGAAACACACCTGTGGTGAATGTCCTCTCTACAGTACTGCTCATGTTGTGCTTTAGAAGTTGCTCACTTACTAGGTACACAGGTGTCAAGTTCACTGATGTACATTATGTTGTTGCTGTCAATGTGTGATTTTCTGCACTTCTGTCCATCAAAGTGTCGAGAGTTCTCATTGTATCCACACAGGATGATTGTAGATCATTCTTGATATGACTATATTTAAAGATACTATATTTTTTTTTCCCTAGGAAGATTCTTTATTTTTTCCCTTTAGCTCAATGACCTTGCAACATGACAAGTGTGCTCAGCTCCTACCACCTCAGACTTTTGCTCTATATGGCTTTACCTACTCTTTTGGCTCTGAATTCACCTACAGACTGCACTCAATAACAGCTTAAAGAAAACAATTGGACAAAAAAAAAGCAAGTGAACCTATCAATGGATTAATAAAAAATACAAAAATACTATATAGAAAATTCCACCATCTCTTCACTTTAGGCGGTCACTTCACAACTATTCTCAAACTGTTGACAGACTTTTCTGCTGTATTTGCTTGTACAAAATGTGTCCAGCAGCCAGTTATCTCCTTTTACCTCCTGGGAACAAAACATTTTTTCTTTTAGCAAAGGTTTTCTTAGGATACAGCCCAATCTTCCCTAGAAGCTGAAGAGATATATACATCTCTTTCCCAAAAGCACAGCAAAGAGAGCACCCTTGTCTGTCATCAATGACTTGAAAGTGCCAAATGTTCTCCTAAGCTAGCACTTGCTTTTTGCTAAGCCATGCAGTGGTGTTAGAGAGAGTTCTGTGTAATCCATGACTTAACGACATGGAGCCCTGACTTTTAAATCAGGACCTTGTTATTACAGTCCTATTGTTAGCCACACGTGGCAGCATTAGAGAGATACTATTGTGTATTCTGACTTTGTTAGGAGATCTAAACCCTGCCTTTGATGTTGTGTGGTGATAAAAAGTGTACAAAAGCTTGAAATGCAAACACATTAATCTATATATTGCTCAGAGGATTTAACAGCTTTTGTAGGTTCCAAAGAATAAGACAGGTTGCCTTACGTGCTGCAGTCATTGTTGCCTCCGTTTATGATGCTTCAGAGGAAGATGCACTGAGGTAAAAAAAAAGGTGCTATTTTTACTCAGTAGTTTATGTTAAAGGTTAAATTTCAACAGCCCAGTCTTGTGGAGATTGATAGTTTCATCAGATTGTTACAAATATTTTAGTACAAAACTACCCTTTCGCTACAAACAAAATAAGCAGCTACTGAATCTTCTTTTCATCACCAAAACAAACAAGCAAACTAAACTTCACAAAAAACAAAATTCTACATCTGGGAAGTGATCTGGAATGAAATGGCAAACACAGAGTGGTTAAGCCTGTAATTTCATATATTTTCATACTTTATACTAAATGTTGTTTGAAATACAGTACTATGTAGGCTTGATTCACACCTAGAGTTAGGAATGTGCTCACATGCTACTGTTCTTTATGTACAGCTTTTGGCCCTGGCAAAAAGCATCTGTTTCACATGGCAGAAAATTGGAATCAAATTGACTTGGTTTAAATTAGTTCATTATGTGCTAAGTAGGGTTTGGAGCTGTGGGTGTCATTGAAATGTTTCTCTTGTCTATAGAAAACTAGGAAATTACCTAAAGTAAAGGTGGAAAATATTAACTAGTGCCAACAGCACTTGAAAAGAATGGCTGGAGGTGTCAGGTCTTCACTACATGAATCATGTCAGATTAGTAGCTGCCTTTCCTGAAGTCCACCTGTAGGAGAGAGGTTTTGATGAGAAATAGATTTTAAAAATATGTGAAAGATAAACGAGAATATGCGTTGCACTTCATGTAACCACAAGGTTTAACAAACACTGTTAGGTCCACAGCAAATTGTAACTGAATCCCACTGATTTCTTGGGACTCATGAAAAAATTCAAGTAAAAAGGACATTCCTGGAGGAAACACTATTGTAATCAGCATCTCAGTAGTTCTGCTAAAAGTGTTTTGCTGTTATATGAGATATATGGTTTTAATGAAAATCTGCTTTTGCAAAAAGTGCACTTCAGTGGTTCAGGGGTTTTCTGCTTTCATGCCATGCTGCCTAGGAGGCATGGAGAAGTGGTGACTGTGGCTCTCCCAAGGAGCCAGGAAATCTGATTGTGAGCGATCTCACAGCATGGACACCATCTCTGATCTCTGACGACTAGCAAGTCATACCTTGGGACATTTCCAGACGCTGAAAACTCACCCTAAGCAAGTGAGCCAGCTGGCCAGCTATCTGGGAGATGTGCTGAAAAACATGTGTTGTCTCACTGATGAAGGAAAATAAAACCAAATCCAAGTTTAAAGATTGAGGCATCTATTTTTCTTTTCTAATTTTCACCTTAAAACATTTCAGTCTGAAGCCAATAAATGTTATTCACAGAAAAACACGGCTATTGAGCGGCAGCCCTTAGTCCAGGACACTGTTCTTCTTCAGAGTAGACTGCAAAGCAATCACTTACCAGCTTTTGGGCTACCAGGATGCAAAACAAAAGCTGGTACGGACTTTTCTCTCTCAAAGCTGTTACTTCATCGAACACAAGCACCACTATTTATTTATGCCCTCAGATACACCAACCATGACTCTCATCAGCTCTCTGCTCGCTTTCTGAACACCCTCTCTGCTAATTCTCTGCAGCCAAAGTCCTCAAGACTCTGGATACAACTTTGGTCCCTCCTCTACTTTAGTTCAGTAAAACTTCCCACCTACCCCAAAAAATCCAAAAATACATTTGGCATCAACAGGAAGGATCCTAATGGCAGAGGACATTGTTTTGCCACCTAATAAAACCTTGTAGTGCTGCAAGCAGAGCCTGTCTCTGAAGCATGAGAGGGGTGTGATGTATTTGGAAAGCACACACAAGGGAAAGCAAAATGCTTAGATTGGCAGAGCAGTAGTCTTAGCAGAAGGGTTAAGAGGGCTGTGACTCTGGCACAGAAAGAGAGCTGGGGTATGATATGACACATCTACAAAATCATAAAGGTAATGAATAACTTGGATGTGAGGACCCTGTCCAGGATCCTCAGCATGTTGCTAGAGCTGGAGGACACTCCATGACTTTCATGGATCACTTTATGTCAGATGAAAAGGTGTTCATTTACAGAGAACACAATGAACTTCTGGAAGTTGTTGCCAGAGGAGGGTGAGAAGGCAGGTAGGACCAGCAAGGCCTCAAACAAGAATAGCAGAAATTAGTGTGCAGTATCTGTAATCTATATGTGAACACTAAGATGAGGCAGGGATATAGCCTGTCTCACCCATTGGTGATGTTGGGAAAGAAGATGAGGAATAGCTCCAAAGTGTCCAGGCTCACAAATTCTCTTCCAAAATAGGACCTTCCCTTGTGGATAAAAGTCTTGAAAATTGTCCTGAAGCTGTACACAGGTTACCAGTATTTAGGAGAATCCTTGAAATATTTAATCTGTAACACAGGCTACAACACAGAAGTCAATAGCAGAGGCTAGAGCTTTCTAAGGCATAGGTGGAAATTATTCATTTTTCCTGGAATTATTTCCCTTTTCAAAATTGTGACAAGTATTCTTGTTATGCACCGCCTCTGAAGGAGAAGTGTTGTTCTGCTCCCATGGAGACATAGATTTGGTCATACCCCAAAGATACCATTTGTGTTAATATAATGTCATCAATGTCATTGTACCTCTACATATCACCTGATAGTAAAACACATTGAATTCAGCTAATTGATTTTTTAATTTTTGATATTAAATATTTAACTTTTTTTGGCCTGGTTTTAGAAAGAGCTATTGCAACCTTCCAGCCTCTTACTGCAATAAGAATAAAAAATAAAACTTGCTAATGTTTCCCATCCCCAGATGCCTGACAACCTTCAATCCTGGACACAGGATTCAGAAAAAAAATATATAAATAAGATATGAATTCTTCTTTTTCTAAAATGTGTACATTTTTTGACCTACATGGATTTGAATTTTGAGTAGAATCATCAGTGGGACTGTGATATAGAAAGAAAGAAGATTTGGTGACATTCAAAATTTGCTGTTCACACAGCTTTGACTACGCCCAGTTGTGATTGACATCCTTACGTTGGCAATAAGGTGTTTATAATTGGAAAACAGTCATTGACTGTAAAGAACTGATTAGCAATTTCCCTCTTACACTGGATCCCTGACTCTTGAACTGACTGACATACACATAGGACCAGATCTCAGATCACTTAGCTCCATATGCATTTTAGAGGTCTTATTTTCCAGTTCTGGAATGTAAACATTTGTCAGACTCATTTATCTCACCGCCCCTACCTTTTTTCTTTTCCTAACAGATTGGATTACTGCGCTACAGTCTGCAATAACTGGTATGGTTTATGTTTAGCACTATGCCTTCTTCCCTTCCTCATGTTTATGGCATGGCTTCTGCTCTTACACAGTAAAGCTTACTACCCTTAGACCAGGCCTGTGTTCTAATGTCAAAGTGGAATTTCTAGAGGCAGTACTGTCTGGAGAAACAGGCCTTCTCATGTGCATTAGGATACCTCTGATAGTCCAGCCAGTAGGGCTGTGGCTTACTGAGGGCATGCATGTCAGTGTGACCACATGGGCTTGTTCATTAATGAGCAGCAGCAAGCCTATCAGTAATAATGCAAGTGTTCAAGCAAGGACACTTGAATTAGAAAAACTCTTATTACCTACCTACACGTTTGCAGCCAGTGCTGGAGGAGACTCTGAGGTACACAGATCTGCTGTGGGTGCGCACGTGAGGTCACGTCTATATCTCATCTCTAGCCTTGCATCCAGAGACTGCCTGTGCAGCTCCCTTGCTCTCTAGGTGGAAAACCAGGGATCTACAGATACCCCTCAGAGACACAGAAGATGCTGAACTATTATACAGTTGCTGGTGTCAAACACAGGGCTAAGGGTTTGGAGAGCTGAAGGTCTGTGAGATGGGCATAGGTGCATAGGAGAAGGGACACACACTTGTACAGCCCCTTCATAAAATACTTCTTGTCTTTAAGTTTATGGTTTGAGAAAAATGATGGTAAAATCTTGGTGTTATTTTGTTTCTAGCAGAGATGCCTTGCAAAATACATTTTTCAAAATGATGGACAACATCTGAGATTTTCTGTATGGAAATAGTTCAGAGGAGCAGACCTTCAGGTATTTTCAAGGCAACTGAGCAAAAGTTAATTTCATTAACTCTGTGTGAAGGGGGCATGTCGTAAGTCCTACTTCTATATACTTTTTGGGATCCTTTTGGAAACTTTGTCAACAGCAAATCAAAGACCTTGCCACAGATTTTAAATAAATGTATAAACTCTCAGTTTTAGCATGGTTTCTCCTTGATGCCTTTCAGGATAAGCAGTAAACGAAATACCAACTATATAAAAATCACATTTTGTTGCCAGGTAACTTATTCTGTTTTCACTGGAATAACATGGAAATTTTGGAAGATATTTAGCTAGGATTGAAATCATACCCTAGTTACTGGTAAATGGCCCTTAATACTGTGCCAGCCTTGATTTCCTGGCATCAGGTGGCTGGAAAGTTATTGGTAAAGTGCAGCTGAAGGATAATTGCTACAAGGTCAATTGACAGTAAGGTCAACATAATTTAAACAGAGTAGCTTTTCCCATCACAGTTTACACTGTGTTGGAATAAGCGGAATGACATGGAAGTGATGTCCACAAGGAAGGGGAATTCAATCCTTTCTGACTCAGAGCACTATATATAAAAGTCTTTTTCAAAAGCAGCTGATGTTTCATCACTGAAGGTCGCTCCAGCTGCTAAGAAATGCATTATTTAAAAAGACAGTGCAACAAGATGGATGTGATAGTTTGCATTTGTTTTGCTTGCAATAGAAATTTCTTACATGACCCAGAGAAGTTTTTCTTTATGTTGTGTTTCAGAGTAACACTTGCCTGGATTGAAGACAGGACTCACAGGCCAGGTGAGGGTGCAGGAGCTGATGGGTTTGATCAGCTAACTGTTTTTGGCTCAATCAGCTATACAATGGGAGACACATAGTCCTGTCAACCATTATGCCTCATTACTCAGAGCTCTGGATATATCCTCAACTTGGCTATTCTGATGGTAGAAATGCAAAAATAAGCAAATCAAACTAAAGTAATTTGTACTAGTTATTTTTTTTTCTTTTTTTGCTTACATGTCATGTGTGTGAACCACTGGATCCTGCCCACTTCCCTACTTTAGCTAGAAGCTGTGTATGGGACAGTGGCAGCTGCATCAGGCTGAAAAAACAAACTTGGGGCAGATGTAAGGATCTCCATTCCAACTGCAATTGTGTGTCGAAACACCTTGGGACATAATGATATTAAAAATAGGAGTATGAGCAGTGTAAGAGCTGTAGGAGCTAAGCTAGCTACCTACCTCCCAATACCTTTTCTCGCAATAGTAAGGAAAAGAGGCAGTTTGTGGGAATACAAAAATTTACTGAAGAATTTTCTTTCATTCCCAAAACAGTAAACTGAGAAACTGTAACTTAGAGCAATGCTGAAGAGCCACATCTCTTGAATTAAATTAAAAAATAAACATTAACCCCAACAAGGGAGCAAGAAGATTTTTGGAGATTTATGCAACAATTTCCTCTTTTAAATTAGGAGGTTGTACTTTCGTTTGATGGTTTACCTTGTGGCACATTATGAGAACAGCCTTATTTCCTGTTTGGTAAACAAACACAGAAAACAAAAGATGGTCTTTGGGGGCTGAACTTTGTTGTTCTGAGTGCAAAGATTTGTCAAAGAAGATGGAATAAGCACTCTTCAGCCTTATGAATTTCTTCCTTGCTAGCAGCTGGTCAGTCACAGGTGCTGGCAAAAACCCCACCAACCACTGATATGTACTGGGAAGGGCTTTGTTTTTTTATCACCATATCCAGAGAGTTCCTAATTTGCCCTGGTTTAAAGTGCTCCTTGTGCATACAGTGAAAATAAAAAGAACTGCAGAAGGAACATGAATAAGTACAGAACTTATTTGCAAATACAACAGCTAAGGGAACAATTGTGCAATGTTTGTGCGCAAAAGACAGTGTCTGGGGTACAATTTTATTGTTATTCACTTTCTAGCCCTCTACAAATAGAGTTGTAGCATCTCTGTCCTCTGGTATGTACCAGTGGAGCACATGGAGAGCTGAAAAAATATTCTTTTTTAGAGGGTATGGGAGAGTGCCTGGACACTTGGGAAAAACATAGGATAAATAGTTGAGCAGTCTCATTACTTCTGAGGGACATCCAATAACCTTTGTGATGCCAGCACCTTACCACAGAATTTTCCTGGAAACTGGAGCCTAGTGGGCACTTGGTTCTCACAGTCACACCAGGAGGCCGAGAGAGCAGCCACAAGGTATCTGAGGTAGTGCTGGGACATGTCTCCAGCAGGAGACAGAAAATCACGCTTGGAGGTAATGTGCTTCTCCCATCTCAGTAAAGAGCATCAGGCTATAGTTACAAATAAGCTATATCAGACAGCGTCATTTTTGGGGCTGGGCAATAGCCACAGGCCAGAGGGAAGCAGAGATTTCACTGTGGTGTCATGTATGGGGGAGTTTGTTTTCCATTACTTTTGTTTTTACAACCTAAATGACATTTGCTGTGCCAGGATTGTAATTATTTGGAAGCTCAGTTTTCATCAATTTAAGGTCGAAAAGGCCATCACTTTTTGTAGGATAGGGGACAGTAATGAAATTTTTGAAGGAAGAAGGCATATTTCAAAGTAAACAGTTAAAATTATGGAAAAGAGAAAACAGCATGGGTTCTGGTATCCCTGACAAATCTGCTCGCACCCTGTGTCCCATTTCAAGTTCGCACACTGCACTTCAGTGCTGATACAAGCTTTGGTGGACATAGCTGGTGGCACAAAGAATAAATATCCTTTTGAAAAAAGAAAAACAACCATTTTTTTTCTGGCCATATCGGTGTTTCCAGATGGCATTGACTGACTACCAATATGAAAAAAGCTATTTCAATTATCTAGCTCTTATAGCAGAAATATTTTTTGCAGAGAGATTATTATGTGAGGCTCTGCATGGAAAGCACAGAAGTTGTCCATGGTGATGAAATTTTCATCTCTTTACTGAACAAGACTTGTGGCATTATGTTTTAGGTGGTATTCCACAACATTCTTTTTCTAATAACCCCTGATTTTGGCAACATTCAGCAGTTTTATCTGTGCTTGTACCTAAGTGTTTGTAGGTTTCAGATCTATGTTCCTTTAAGGCTTTTCGTAGTTGTCTGCACCTCCTTTTTTCTCTGTTTACTGTAGTATAGTAAAGCATGGAACAAGTAGTGGTTTCTGGAGTTATATTTTTTTCAAATGCATTCCAACTTCTCCAGACTTGTCAGATTCAAGGAAGGAGTAAGAGATGAGTGCAAAGTGAGGGCAGGGAGATGAGGGCAACGTAGTCTTAGGAAACCCAAGGCTTTGTTCTAGATCTGTGTAGGAAGACAGACAATATGAAGTGGAAGATGAAGATCCATCTAGAGGTCTGAGTGACAAATGACATAGATATATCTCCCAAGGTGTACAGTTCTCGGATCCCTTCAGGAGAAAAAGATCCTTATATTACTTGGCTGCTTAGTTGCTATTTTCTGGGTGGCAGTGGATAAGATCTTGCTGATGCCTGTGAGAATGATTGAATTCAACCTTAGGCAGAAGATTACAATGGTATAGATAATCTGGTCCCTACAGTAAGCTTGGTGGCCTCAGCTAATTCAATTTATGGGCTGCTTTTCTTATTGAGAAATTTGCATTCACCAGCGGCTTGATCTACAAGCGGTGCTGAGTCTTCCAGCTATGATTAATTTCATGCAAAGTTGTGGGTGCTTGCACCTCTGAAACTCAAGCCTTACATATGATGCATGAAGAATCTGCCACATTCAGTTTCTCATTATCCAGGGGCATAAAAGTGATTGAAGGAGGGGAGAAAAAACAACAACCCCAAACTTCATAAACATTCATTAAAGTCCATCATCAGTATCTAAGCAGCATGATAGTGTAAGGATATGTCAGTTGTCACTTTGTAGCATGCATGTTTTATTCCCAAATCACCCCAGTAACCTAAATAAGAAAGGCAAAATGCACAAAGAATATGGCCATCTGGAATACATAATGTGGAAAGATCTGCAATGCATTACATGGTCTGGAAAGTGGCTGGTCGAATTCCAGAGAGCTAAGATAGACTTCAAAGTCTGGCCGCACATCAGTGAAACTGCTGATCAGCTCAGATATTTAAAGTGGGTGTAGATGAATGAATTTATTACATTTTTTATCTGTTGCATTCATATGGGAAAACATTCTGTGGACAGGTTCTCCACTGATTTCATGCTTGGTTCTTTTATTTGAACTGTATAATATATTTTCATAATTTTACATCATATTGCAGTTTTTAAAATGGAGTATTTACACATAATTTATAATGCTGTTGTACAAGAGAGGAAAAAAACCCAAAAAACTCAAATAATAGTAAAGAATTAGACATTACTCAAATACCTTAAAGAAAGGTTAGACAAATTTAATTTTAAAAAAATGAAAGATGAACCAAGCTGGGTTTCCACCTTTGTTCTGTTTTTAACTAAACACAAAAACATCCACCATTTGGGATTTTTCATATTTTAATTGCAAACAGCTTCCTCTTAAATTAATTGATATCTCTGACTCTTATTTACCCAGGCTTCCAGCTTCTCTACATTTGTTGGAGAAAGGGAAAGAAAGATGAAGCCATATTGTTGTTTTCGTGTGCTGATCCTAGAACTTCATGTATCAGACCTGGGATTTGATGTTTTCAAGGTGTATTTTACCAAGCACATGGATAAAACAATGAATCTCCAAACTTGGATCATCTCTAATGGCACAAGTGGATTATTCTACTCTTTTTTTTATTTTGAATATTGGTTTTGTTGCAATAGCTCATATAAAACGTCCTTTACTAGAGTCTCCAATAAAACCACTCAAACTAAGTTTAATCTTACTATTTTACCTGTTATTTAGACACAGAATTTAACTGTGAGTCATAAATAGATGATTTTTACTGTAAAATACCACAATTATATTCATGACAGTTTTTTAACAAATTAGTTAGTTTGTGTTAACTTTAGTACTGAGTATTCTTCATTATGCAATTCAATTTCCTGTTTTTACAGTGCAAGTGTCAAGTAAACTCCTGGGAAAGCTGTTTTTAATCGACTTTTAATTATGGTGTAATATATCCATAGGACTGGTTGCATGGAGTAAGAGAACTGCCCATGGGAAATGCATTTGCAACTGGGTTTTAAGGTTTAACCTTCCCTGGGCCTGTTACAAAAACCCAGTTTATTTCATGCAGTTTCCCATCCTTCAGCCAGGCTAGCACTCACCCAGGAAAATGCGGCAAAATTCCTTCAAATACTGTCAATAGCTAGATCAGCACATACAGCACCAGAGAAATTGCACTCCCTCTTAAAACTGTCTCCTTCCTTTCAGGAAGATAAGAATAATTCTCTCAAAATTACGGTGACCTTGGAAGATAAATCATGCTCTCCACAATATTTTTCCAAGCCATTAATGAAATCACTGAGGGAGGTGGATATTTTCTGTAAAATGGACATGGTTAAGGACTGATAATTGCAGTTAGAGTGGACTTCAAGCAACTGTGACTGCAGATCAAGCGATTATTTCAATGACCATCTCCCTACCAGGGGACTTCCTCCAAAGTTCTCTGAAGCCTTTTCAGCAGCGCATTCTTCACCAAACCTCAAAAGCTGAGCTTTGAGGTGATTTACCTCATTCTTGCCAAGAGCTTTGAAATATCCATAAGGGCAGGCAATCCCTATGGACATTTGACTCATCAGCTTCCTGTTTCTACTGAAACCCAGATGTAAGAAATAATCTACTATGGCTGGAGAAGAAAAAAAGAAAGAAAAAAGTTGGCTGAGTGTTTTAAAATCTTCACACACCACGGAAGTTTTGGTGTCATTTTCCTCATGTTTCATTCATACCTTTAAAAGAAGAGGAGAGGAAAACATGTACTTAATCAAAATCCCAGCCACACTTCCTGACCCTATGTGTTTTGCAGATGGGAAGACTTAGAAAACAGACTGATTTTTAATCAATGTTAAATAAAGAAGAGCATCTGCTTCATGTAGTAAAAATGTACCCTATAGACCCAGTCATCTGGCACAGCTGCTGCTGACATCACTGACTCAGTGACAAGGAAAGTGTGGTGGTAGCACAATGCACACCAAAGGTGGAGAAAAAGGGTACCTGTGATAGAAAAAGTCAGTATTCAAGAGTTTATTTACCATACCTGGGCACAAGACATTGGATGAAGGGAGTAATTCCTCATAAAATCCATGAAAATTTAAAAAAGCCTTCTTTACGGTAGAAACAGATGAAAAAACCTCAACTGCTTGAATAGCTTACCTTTCTAAAATGACTGTGGACAGGGTCTAAACTTTGCTGTTTGGTTGCAGTCTCATTGTCTTTAAAGCAAAGGAATGCAAAATCAGAAATGGCTTGGGTAATTAGCTGGAACATTTTATTCCCTAGTACAGCTTGCTATTTGCAAGTGCAGAAATTCCTATTTGAGAAGGAGGAGCTGGAGCTATTGCTGCCTTCAAGAAAGGCAAGTAGCTATAAGTACACTGCCATGATCTGTTTCAGTTATTTTCAAGACTGAGAAAATAAAATTGCAAAAACCATAAAAACAAGGTGTTTTAAAAACCATGACTAGAAAACAAACATAATAGTTGATATAAACAATGTATCAGTAACTTCAAGGTTAATTTTTATTAAGTCATCCAGAAAAAATATGAGAAGTATTATGTTTACAAACATATAGGTTCTCTTTTAGAATGAACTACTCACATAAAAGAAATGTTTCCTAGATAACTAGCTTCCAAGAAAAATAGTTTAACCAGCTATCAAAAGGTATGAAAAACATACAAAACTAAGAACAATAACATGAACCTGTGTACAGTCATGTTATAAAGAGCCTGAAGTATACTCTATGTAGCTATTTTGGGAAGATGTTTGGAACTCGTTCAAAAGATACGGCTGTTTAGATGAAAGTCAAGAGTCGCTCCAGTTAATCATAATGGGATTTGACTTAAAGGCCTCTCCAAGCCTACCTTATAAATTGGACCACTGAGGGCTGTTTAGCAGAAGCATAAGCTAAAATCATACACCATTCTCAAAAGAGCGCTAGCAGGTAAGAGAAAAGGTCTGAAAACTGTACCCCCACCCACCCCACCCCCCAAAAAAGAAAAAAAGAAAAAAAGAAAAAACGAAAAAATTCAGGGTCTTGTTTCAAAGTCTCTAGGACACAGCAGTCTTTGTCTTTTGAGCATTTCTGGCAGGCCAGGACTTCACTTTGGCAAGTGTAAGACCAGTTTAAGAGCAAAGACTTGACTTTCTTATCAGCTACCTGCTGCTTATTAAGAGCATACTCAGTCTTGACTGTGCTTGCCGAAATATGCTATTTCAGAGGTTCTAGAGTAACTTTTGGAGTCACTTTTAAGGATACATGATCTGCTGAAGATCCTTTAGAGATCTTAAAGAAATCCAGATTACCTTCACCACCATTTAAAAGAAAGGAGGGGGGAAGGTCAGATATATCATCTCCTTGCTAACAAAAAAAACCTGCTCTGTAGCAGCTGGGAAAAAACAAACTGACCCTGCTTCTTCCTGGGGGCCAGAGTACTCCTACTCTCCTTTCCCAGAAGCTGCAGCTTCTAGCTCTTCCCTAACATAGCTGTGGGCTTTAAATCAAATCCCTGTATTATGCAAATTAGGACTGTGTTGGAGAAAAATGTACATATATAAAAAACATATTAAGGCTAGCACTGGAAGGAGAAAGGAGGAACTTGAGAAAAGTGCTAAACAATTCATCTGAGGTTTCTTGGGTTATAAAGTCTTGTACATCTTAAAATGGTCATATTTGGCAGCCAGTCAAGACCAAGTTTGCCAGTCACCGATAGTTTACTGAAAATCTGAAAGCAGGATGCTTATCTTTTGGGTTTGGTTTTACATGCATGCCTTTCTCTTTCATCTTCTTGTCCTGCTTCATGTTTTTCTTATTCTTATTTAAATGTTCCAATTTTTAGAATGTCCTAATAATCCTTTGAAGCATTTAATTTCCTCTTTGCCAGTCTAAGCCAAAACACAGACTATATTCCATTTGACTGATGTTTGACCACGAGGATTTTTCGTATCTATGTTTGCACACACACACACACACACACACACACATACACACACATGCACACAATGCAGGCACACACATACCATACTTCAGAAACACACCAATCTGTTACAAATCTGAAAGCAATCTTCAGCCCAAATTCCTCAGGAGCTCATTCAGGGAGCTTTTTTCAAGGGCAATAGAAGAATGTCCCTTGTGTTCACAATTATTTAATGGAGAAACATCTAGATTGCTTTCAGAGCTCCATCCAGCAGAAGACTGTGTGTACCATTAGAAAAATAAGCTTTTTCTGAAAAGCACTGTTGATGAAAAGCTGAACTTATTTTGCCATGCAAACTATGCAATTTAATGTGTACTTCCCTTAGGAGGTGGCATGGAAAAAAAGACATAACTGAAGTCTTCTGATCTAATGCCCAAAATATATTGCATTTATTTGCTTTATATATTTTAATGAAAAAATGTCTTTTGAAAATATTCACATTAAGACATAAAAGAACCCAAATAATTTAAAATAATTATGTTGTAAATGTCAGTTTGTAATGAGTGAAGCAATGAAGCATGTAGAGCAGGAGCATGGCAATATTGTCAAGCAGGTACCCACTTTATAAAGACACACTCCAGCAGCAAACATTTTTTAAAAGCAAATCATTGAAGGGATATTATCTTTTTGTGGCTGTACTCCATTTGCTCCCTTTTTTGAGGAGGATTTCAGAGCACTTAGCTTGGTCTCCTGGAAGTCCTGCAACAGCCCACCCCCATATGTTTCTCCACTCCCCCATCCAAGAACAATTAAATTCTCACAAGATTTTCCTTGTGAGGCTCTAACCTTTCTCCACAGTGTTTTGTTGTTTATTAGATAAACTAGAAAAGATTTGCAAAGCAATAGGGAACTCATTCATACAGAACAAAACTGACAGATTCTATCTGTATATTGGTAGGTTTATGCAAAAACAAAAAATCTGATTGTTTGATGCAAACCTGCACATTGTCTAGAAACTTCCTTATTTCTGTGTTGAGTAAAGCAGTGATGAGTTTTGCTTTCTGATTGTTTCTGCTTTCCAGAAGGCCCTCCTGCAGCACAGTCAGTACATGACATGAGGCATAGTAAGCCAAGCAGTGTGCTGTTCCTTTCAAAAGAGCCCCAGCCAGCAGGACACTGGTGATGGGTTTTCTTCATAGAGAGAGAAGACCACTACAATTTAAGAGGGAAAAGCAAAAAGAGTACTTGTTCCAGATAACCCACACCAAGCCCCTGATGAACTTTCCTTCCTTCTTTCCTCAGGGAGCCCCAGACAAAGGGAGACTACAGACAAAGAGAAATACTCAATATAACTCTGAATACTGATAATACTGCGTATAACACGCTTGTACTCTCTCAGGAAAACATTTCCACTGTGCTCCCTTCTAGTCCAAAAATTATTTGGCAGAAAGCTTACTATTTTTTGTTTTGTGTTTTTTATCTACCTTATAAATGATACAGGAAATAGTGAAGCCCAGACTCCAGCCTAAATGAAGAGGATCAGCTAACACATATACATCTCTTTCTTCATGTCTGGTTGTGTTGCCTTTTGCCCAACCTGGAAATGAAACTCAAGATAATTTTAGTGAGGAGGTAATATAAAAGAGGATCTTTATTTAAAGGCCTCCAGGAAAATTTAATGGAAAAATGTCTACAAAAGACCTCCTGCCCCTGCCAGGGCCGAGTACATTTTATAGGCTTTAGGAAATTAACATAACTGATAAAAAGCATCAATTAGGGGGACAAGTGGTGATGCCATTTCCCCCCACCCCCCACATCAAGCCCCTTCTCTGGAGCTCCCTTCAGCACTATCTGTGCTTTGTCCAGGAGAATGTATCTCAAAGGGTTGTTCTCAGCCTTGGCTCCCAGAAGAACCAAGGTAGCACAGGGCCTTGTACCAACCAGGCCTTGGAGGTCTTCAATTTGTTTGTCCTTCTGCTTAGGGAAAGGCCACGGCAAAGTATTTTGAAAACTAGCCACTAATACAATAGGCTACAAATATATGTTTGAAGGCTACAGAGAAGATATAAAAGAAAAAAGGCAAAACCTAAATGGCATCAGTGGAGAATGCTCGCTTTTGTCCTCGAAAGTTCATGAAGATGTTACAGGATCCCAAGAGTGGACTTGGTACCCAAGTAGAATGTCAAGTGCCTTCTGATCACCAGAAAAAGTGTGAGAGTTATATATAGTTTTAGAGGAATCACATAGAACTAAGAATATTTCTAAGATGTATAATTTTTTTATTTTTTTATTAGAAGATATGCGTGCAATTAATATTTTCAAGAAATATTATTTATCATTGTCCTTATACTCTTCTGAAAATTACAATATAATGGGGAAAAGTAAAAATTAGCGCCATTTTATCTGTAGCATTGCCTTCTACATAAAAGAAGAGAAAATTCAGCTATTTAAGTATATTTTGTATAGACAGAAACAGAGCAATCTATGTTTTAGAGACATACCATTCTATATAAAATAACAGAAATCACATTTTGGCTCTAAAATTGTGTTCAGTTTGCGTAAGCAAGAGAATTTATCAGCAAGAGACAGAGTATAAGGAGAAAGAGACTGATATAAAAGAGAAAAAAAATTTATAGGAGAAGAGTTTTGTCACAAATATAATATCCCATAAATAAATTGAACTTTTGGAAATATATTACCAGCCCCATGCTATTCATCAGAGAGAGAACAGCTTTTTAAAACAGTTGACTTACAAAGACTAATGCCATTAACAAATATTTTCTTAATAAAACCTTAATTAAGCAAAGACTTCTCAAAGCCTATATACCCCAAAAAATCCTACAACACAGTTCTAACACTTAATTTAATGCTTTCACAATAATTTCATAATTAGTAGGTGAAACAGATTTTTAGTCTATCCATTTACTCCACCCCATTTGGACTCAACAAGGTTCTTTATAAAATGGTCACAGGTGCTGCACAGAGATTTGCTTTTCTTGTAGGGCTTGCTTTATATATAGTAGTTGCTGAATAAAACATTTCCCTTCTAAAATGAGAGGGTGTGAAGATCAAGCATTTTATTTCATTTTATTCGTTTGTTTGTTTGTTTATTTTTTGAAACTAAGGATCTTGCTTGAGTTTTGTTTTTTTTTTCTTTTTTTGCTATAATATTAATATTGCCTCCTTCTGTGATGGTTAAGGGGTTAATATGTTGGCATAAGGTATTGATCAATGCACAAGGGTAAGACCAAACCTGATCTCTTGCTTTGGTTGTGCTGGATGAAACAGACTCATACAATGCTTCAGTTATGATCCCTTTATTCCTTCAAAGACGTGTACAGCAGCCAAGCTTATCATGAGCTTGAAAAAAAAGCCCCTAGATTTTATTGGTGTATGAAACCTAGGAAACAGCAGGTCCTTGAGTCAGGTCTCCACATATAAGTGTGCAGCTTTCCTCTGTAGGGACAATAGGCTACAATGTTTTAAATTGTATAAGTAATTCAACGTCTGTTTCTTACTATAGTTGGTGGGCTGTCTCTAAACTGAGCAGGGCAGCTCTTTAGACAAAACACTGGTTAATTCTGGCTACAGGAATTTCAGAAATATAATAAAACCATAGTTTTGCAGTGAAATCATCCATGGTGTGAGTTGAATTTTGAAAAATGATGGGTTTACTTACTGTATGGAAAAGCCAAAAATAACTGCTTTGTGGATTTTCAAATGTGTCAAATACATTTTTGTGACTTTAGTTTCTGTTCCCACATATTTTTCTAAAAATCAGTGCATTTAAAACTCATTCAGGATGATACACAGTGAATTAGCTTCTGTATGCTTGGGATTGTGCTTTTAAAATTATATATGCACATTTCTAACTGAGCTTCAGAATATATTGCTGTTCTTTAGCTGATATGAATTAACCCTACCGAATTACAAAAATCAATTTTTACTGTATTTTTTTTTCAGATGAATACCTGCATGACAAAAAAGTACAAGAAAACAACATACTAGTGAATTCTCTCATTGCTTGTCCCATTATGAACATCTAGTTATCACCAGATTTTTTTCTACTGCATGGAGTAACCCAAGTGTAGAAGCCTTAATATATCAATGGAAAAGCTGTGTCACACAGCTTGATAAGCTCATACTTGTAACTTTCAAGTGTTCAGCTACAAAGTAAATTAATATTTTAGAGGCAGTTTGTGGGTTGCTTAAGGAATTTTTGTGTGCAAACATTTCCCTATGAAGAGAGTAAAAAAGAAATGTGCTTTCCAACTAAATGTACCCAATAAAGTCTAAATGACGCAAAACACATCTGGCTTCAGGTTTTGCAATGCACTCCATAAATAAATTTTGATTAGTCACAGGTTTGCAAATCTACAAAGTTGTGACCAGTGTCTCTGTATGTGGAAAGCTACTTAGGGTATTCGGCTAGAGACCTTACAATTTTGTATTTTACCAGCTTTGTGAACTTTTTTTGCAGTTGTATCTGAGCTGCGTTTTGAGTTTTGGCTTGCTCGATATAAAAGACAAAGCAAAATTCAAAGCTAAATGCTCTGTGTAGGCAGAAGAAAGAGAAAATGATCATGTGAAAAAATAATGGCTTCACGGCTGAATTCGCTTAGCGCTACTTTTTGTTTTTATTTTCCCTTTAATACACAAGCAATTTGTATTTTGAAACACAAGGCCAAGCACTGGAATCAGGATTTAAAGCACAAGGTTTTAAAAAACATGTCACACGTTCAAAAGCTGCTCAGATCTGTATCACTGTAAGTAGCATTTTCATTTCATTGTCATAAGAAAACAATCTCAGTCCAGTACTTTGCAATTGTTCCAAGATTGTCAGAAGAGATTTTGGCTCATATCTGGAAGTAAGAAAGCAATCTCAGTAGAAAGGGGTAGAAAAAATTATGTGGCCAGAGGGCTCCCTTGAGAAAAGAGAAAGCAAGAGGAGGATGCTTGGAAATACATCTCACTGGCAGAAAGTGAATATCCAGTCATTCCCTTCTGATGCTCAATAAATACAGAAAATATCATCAGAGCCAGAACTTCAACATGACTTTTCTTTTGCTAGAAGAAAGAGAAAGAAATTTGCCCATAATTAATTGTGCACTTGAGTGCAATGGAAAAAATAATCAGAGGAACTTGCTAGCATACAGTCTCCCAAAAGAGAAAAAAAGCATGGGAAACACAGGACCAAAGCCACTCTTGGTTTCATCCTTTACCTCATCTAATCTAGTTTATCTCTCTGAATATTCTGGAAGATATTATATGCGTAACCCATTTTGTGATATTTCAAACTTGTCCCAGATGTTATCCCTCAGTATCAGAGTAGAGAAGTCTGTTTATGGGGAAATGCAATAGCTGCAATTTCTGGTCTGACAAAGTCAGTATAATAACTCTTTAGTGAGTTAGTGGGTTTCTGGTATTCTGGTTCTACTAACCACTTTTCTCCGATCAATTGAGATACCTCATTTTATGACTTTGAAGATGCTCAGAACTATGCTACAAGGCAAATGGACAAAGAACAGTCAACAGACCTGCATTTTCATTTAAACAGTACAAATACAACTACTATTCATCCCAGCTAGAGATTTATCTTTAAGTTATGAAAACCATCACTAAACTATGCTGTTATTTCCGTGCTTGAACACAACATAAAAAAGTTCTTGATTTGTGTAAAGGTCAGATCCTCTCAGAATTGGAAAACATCTGTTTGAGAATTTTGGTCAAACCAAACAGGCACTTCTGCAGTCTCTCACTGCACTAGCCAATAAAATAATAATAATTTTTTAAAATAATAGCAAGGAGCAGCAGATGTTGAACTCATATCTTTGGCTTTTCCAACCCTGCAGAAACAATCTGATAAAAAGAACCAGTCATAACACGTTTGAAATTGATTGAGGAGGTTGCAATTATTTTGCACAACCTAGTTGTACACCCAAGGCCATCAGCTCCTCTCCACCTGAAATACACTGTGCCACAGGCTTTAAGTGGCAAAGAAGGGAGGTTGGGAAGACAAGACAGGGCTCAGATCTGAAACAGTGCAAGAGACAGTGTGGAAGAGAAAACTGAAGACCAAAAAGAAGGGGCAAGACTCTTCATGTGGGATGGCACTGTGTCGTACAGGTGTGCAAGTGAGTATAAGCATGACAGCTACTTGGTGACTGGTTTAGCAAGGCCAATATAAGAGATGAGAGACACACCTGTGGCTCTGCAGAGCACACACACAAAAGAGACAGTTAAGAGCTCATCCTTATGACCAAAGCACAGTCCCTATGGGCACCTCTAGCATTATTCCAGATTCATAGCCCCAGGTATGACAAGGGTGTTGATCCTGCGCAGTTCCAGCAAGAGTGGACCAGAAAACCTGGATACCCCTGCCACAGATGGACAGAATCACAAGGCAAGGGACTCAAAGCTTACAAGTCTCAGTAGACCTGCTCACTCCAGCAATGGCCTTTGAGAACCCTTCTTGAGAAGCTTCCTAACAACCTGGCTTTCTGACTGGGGGATCTGCATGGCCTCATCATAAGGACCCTATTGTTCTGTAATCAGGTAATCAGGTCCAGGCTTGTGCAAGGTGGGCAGGTGTTCTGGAAATAAAAATCCAAACTCATCTCCCTGAGAGAGCTGAGAGATAGAGACACTTCAGGAGTTAAACTGAAAATGGACTGTGTTCCAGGGCTCCCAACGAATATGGATAGGTGTTGATTTATTTTTGTTGATTTATTTTGTCTATTGTAACTTGTAATAAAGTATAAGAGTAAATTAGATGACATGTGCATGTTGTGTCAGGACGCTTGGTTCTCTGCTGCCCCACAGTAACAGCTAAGCCAGCAGAGTCCTAGAAAGTACTTACCTGCCTGCTGGCATTCATTACACATTCCCAGAAGCAGAATACAGATCTCTGCGGCACTGTAGCTCTGTAGTTTGAACAATGCAATGACTAGTGGTCAGGACATGCAGGGACAAGGCAGATATCTTCAGAGTTAAGAAATGGTAAGTTGTCCCTTGAGAGTGAAAAGTTTGGAAGGTCTGCCTGAGGCATGTATTTGGAGAACAGAAAACCTCAATGAGTTCTTGTACAATGCTGTGATCTTCCTACTAAAAGAACAAAGGCTGTGTCTCAAAAGATTGCAGGGGACATGGCTATACCCTGATTAAACTGGAGAAAAGTCTTGAATGCCATGGTTATATAGACACATAGACAACTCTATTGTAATGTAGTCCTCAGAAAGGCAGTATACTTGAAGCTCCAGGCATTCGCTTTTTACAATGAGATATTAAATTTCTGATCCCTGCTTTCTTCCTCTGGCTCACAAATATGTGGGCTGCCTGCAGCCACTTTGCATTCATGGGAAGGTTTGACTAGATCTCCAGAGAAGTGTCTAGAGGCTGTGTGAACTCTGCTCCTGGCAGAGGATGTTGTGGTGAAAACCCAGAACTGGAAATGAAGAGACCCCATGCTGCCAGCAGCATGCTGGCCTGTGAGCTTAAGTAGTCTGCTTGAGATTTCAAATAAATGTTTCAAAACTTCAAAATGTCTCTTAGGAAGGCATGAGGGGAAATTGGATTGCAGAGATGCAAAAGGGGCCGAGAGAACATGCAGCCTCTTTCCACTGCTCCGCTGTCACAAACCCAAAGACAGGCCTAAGTATCATGTAAAAAAGAAGCAGTAAGCAGTTCACAGGCTGGAACATGTCCTCTGGCTCAACACTTTATTCTGGGATGGAAACTTTTCTGGCCCTGGCTTGTTTTCTGTATTTTCTTATTTTATTTATTATTATTTTCTTGTCCTGGTCACAGAGGCTGAGGAGCAGCCTTGTACAGCCATCTTATCCCATGAGACAATGGAGGGAAGTTTGAGAGTCTGGCTTTCCATGAAGTGTTTGTCACCTACAGACAGAGGGATCTCATGTCTTACTTGGGCAAACTGCCTATAACTCCTGACTTTTCTGTTTTAACTCCTCAAAGCAGTCTAGTTTTTGGAGAGCAGTAACTGCTCTTTCAAAGTTGCAGAATCTGTCTTCAGTATATTTCCCTACTTCACAGTTATTTTCCGTAATTTTGGATCCTATGCATAAAATAATCTCTTCAAAGGCTTAACACTAGTATTGAAAAGAAGATAATTAAATACACCTTGACAAAAACAAATAATGAAACAGTCTAGAAACATGATCATGTCTGTTTGCAAGACTGAGTTATTTAATTCATCCAGACTACTAATATCCAGATTTGCCATTTTCTTCTCCCAAGTTTTACTATGGATAAAGATTTTTCCTGTGATTAAAAATTTCTTCTAATTCAGCAACCAGTCTCTTGCTAGGTAAGAACTATCCAGTTACGTAAAGTGAGACATATTCTTGGCCTGCACCTATCTGCCTAAAATAAATAAAAATTTTAAAAATAAATATGTTATTGTTTATAAAGAAGCCTGCCAGCACTTGCTAATTGGAAAGAAAAAACTCAGTCTGAAACAAGGAACAGAGACAGTATTGGTTAAAATTCTTGGAAGAGTTATTAGCTACCATACATATTTCTGTTTGCCTGGTGGTATGATTTCTTGCAGTTAAAATACATAAATGTGATCGTCTGCATTCAGCAAAGTCATAATTCTTTTCTTTAATTTTTCAGAAAAATTATTAAACAGACATTTAGTTTTAAACCAAGTCCCACAGAAATCACTGTCTGCTACGCTGAAGTTAACCCCATACCAGCTTGGTTTGAGGAATGACTCTACTGAAGCTCAAGGATAAGAGCAGATTTCACAGGCTAGCAGCTGTCTGAATCACCCTGGTAGTGGCAGGGACAGTAGAAAAGCATTTGCAGCAGTATCATAGGGGTGCCAGAGGAATAGTTTGTGGTATGTTGCAAACAGAAAGGTGACCAAAAACTTAGAAAAAAAATCAGATTAAAGGCTGACCTTGTCTAACATCCTGTCTCCAGCAGTGTCTGATGCCAGGTGTTTCAGAAAGAGGCATATTTCTCTTGACCACTTTCCTAATCTCCAATGACAAGCAGTTCAGTAATTCCTGGACCTTCGTAAGCACTAGCCTCCCATCAGATTTTTCTTCTCTGAATTTGTGCAATTCTTTCTTGAAACCTTGCACACCTAATATGCCCACTGTCCTGATGCCCTTTCCCTTGAGCACCCTGCAGAGGCATTTGTCTTTTGTTTTCTGTGCTCATCTCATTTGATGTCCCCTGGTTCCTGCTGCAGAGGAAATGATGAATGCTTTCCCCTTGTTATTTATTTTCTGTTGCATTGATTGTCTTATTAGGAACTGCTAACAACAAAAGCCTTGATAGCCTTTCCCACAGATCTCTAGTTTAATTCTTTCTTCAACAATAGCATTTGACCACTCTTGTTGTTTTTCTCTTTGCCTTCTCCATTTCTCCTATGTCCTTAAGAGACTACACTGTACTCAAAGCATTGGAGAGCAAAGGTTGTGACATTTTCTACTACACTATTTTTATTTTCTCAAATAATTCCAAGCACAAAAATTATCATTTTAAGCTATATAGAACAGTGGTTGGGGTTTTTTTTTCTGTGAAAACCAAGATCTTATTTCCATAGAGAAACAGTCTCACCAGAGCTGCTCGAAGTACACATTCAGCTGGAACTTTCTTCATTGACATGCAGTTTACAGTTACCTACACTGAATTTCATCTGCCATTTTCTTACTTTACGTCTTAATTCTATGAGGCCTTTCTGTAGTTCTTTTTAATCAGACTTTATTTCTACCTTCCAAATAACAGATAAAATCTGTCTCACTTCTTTTTCCAAATCTGAAATCCTTTTTGGCTCCACTGATGACCAGCTTCCGCTGTAAAAAATAATTATTAGTTCCTGTCATCTAATTTTATCCCTTCTTTTAGTAATGCAAAGTTTATCCACCGTATCCTAGTGCTGATTAGATTCATGAAGAATCTCTGCTGGGGGAGAGTCCTGCTGTCTGATAGCAAGAAAAGAGCTGTGCGTCCTCCTTGACACACTGCCCAAAATCAATAGCTGTACCTGAAAATTCCCTGGTCAGTAACTCAGGTTTGGCCCCAGTCACAACCTCATTAACAGCTGCACAGACATAGCAGTTTCATACCTCCTTGTTCAGTGCAATGATGGGGAGATGCCTGTGCTCTCTGTCTCTAATGAAAAATATTCCCTTCAATCTCAGATATATTAGGACACGCAGAAAATCCAGCAGGTGTAGGCAAGCATATTCTTCATCACTTTGGGAACTTTTCTTAGCTTTTTACAGACCTCTCGGGCTTCCCTGTGATCTGTCAGCCAAATTCCAGAGGTATCTGTCATCCACACTCCCTTTCCACCTTTAACCTCTTGCAATTGTAAATGTTCCCTAATGTGACACAGAGCGTAGCTCTTGTTCCAAGTGCTTGGCATAAGGACAGGACAGTTGTTCATGCTCTCTCTGGGCTGTGTGAGTGCTCAAAGAATTTTTTACCTTGAAGGCAATTGCTTGAGGCAAATTTAGTATATTTGGGCAAATGTCAACTAGAATAACTGTGTCGTCCCTCTCTCAGTTCATGGGATTTGGGTTAGGGAAGAAAAAGTATGGACACACTTCATTGTATTTTATAGCAGATACAGTATCTTTTACCACCTGAAAATCAGAAGGAAACATTTTACACATTTTTATTCCACCTTTTCTGAGGATATTGACAATTACAGTGAAGTTTGAGATAAAACGAGGGCAAAGGAACATGGGAGCTGGGAGTTAGGCCAGTCACTTCTCTGACACACAGGTCGGGTTTGAAATAAAATCACAATGACTTGCCAGAGTTCAGAAAGGGAAGTCAGAGGAAGTCTAGCTGAAATGACTTAGACTTATGTTTAGCAATCATGGTAATACTAACACTACATAGATCCCTGTATAGTACCTAACAAAAAAAAAATTCTGAAAGTCTTCTAGATAACAGGAGACATGTCTCTGTTGTCATATTTCCTCTTCTTTTCTTGGCCTATGTATTTTATTACTCTGTTGTGAAGTATTTGAAGTACAACTTTGAGGCACATGTACCGTACCAGTAAAATGATCCCTATGATTCAATTTGCACCCACAGCAGAAAGTTAGAGCAGAAAAAATATTTCCTGTGTGGGAAAGTATAATTCATTTGCAGAAATAAGAGAAAATTTCATCTTGCTTTCTTCCAGAAGAGCTTCCAGTTCTGTTGCTGTTGCTGAGACCTCCACTCCTTAGGTCATGGTCATCTCTTTCAGTGTTTCTGTTTGCTACAAGTTGTCTGTCAGTAGAGTTTCTGCTAAAAGTTGCCCATCGAGAGAGAAAAGAGGAAATAGCTCTGCACTAGCTCTTCAGGTTACCAATTATGTAGGTCTCCTCTTTGCATTTTGGCCAATTATTTAGGAAATCTTCCTCTGAAATTAAAAAGTATCTTGGGACCAGCATATACCCTTAAAGTGAAATCATGCTGTTATTTTCCTCTGATACATGGCTGAAAAAAGGTCTGTATTTGGTTACTTTTCTAATACAACATGACAGGTCCCAGTAGGTCCCAGCTCCAAACAAGCATTTCCCTTCCACCCCATCCCATTTAAATGGAATGAAGCAAATGTTCAGACTAAGAGATGACGAAGTGACACCTGTGAAAATACAAGATCATAAATACCATGATGTCATTGTAAATCTGCAGGAATTAAATAAACTTAGGAAAATTGCAGTGCCTTTATTTCACACCATATATCACCCACAAGGCAATCCTGAGAGTGTGGGTTGAGACAGTAGGAAGCTCAGCACTGAATCCTGGAGACAGCAAAAACCTCTGCTTGGAGGGCTGACTCGTGTTCATTGCTGTGACATCACACGGTCTCTGAAGCCCAGGTTTCCATTAAGTTCAGCAGAGTTTTAATGTGGTCCCAAATGCACAGCCTAGAATTTCATCTTGCATATATGCTACATTTCCCCTCTGATTCAGAGATTTCATGTACCTGCAATTGGCTGCAGGCAGCTCTCAGGCCAAGACAATCATGGCTCCAGAGCCATGCCATCTTCCTTCAGCCTTTGAAAAATGGGGTCCAAACCCCAAATCGAAGCTTTTTTTAGTCTGTGGGCTATTTTCTGTCAAGTAGAAATCACCTGGGAACCACACTTAAGCTTTCTTCTCCTTCTGTGCCTCTGAAATCAAGGCTCTAAGCATTACAGCAGAAACTAGAGGCTTTCAGGGCTAAGATTTCAAAGGGCAAGAGCTGTGTTTGTGCACACAATATTTGAATGCACACTTGTTGCATGCTTAATCCCCCTCACGTGCAGGAGAAAAGGGGTGGATTTGCATTTGTAAGATAATTGTGTCATGCGCCAGAACTCATTTGGCCAAGGCTGCCATCTACCACTTTGTGCAAGCCTGTAGTTTGCATCTGTCCATTTTACTGACAGTGTTGGATAATGTGTGGCTCCAAGAGGGATAAATCAGACTTTAATTTTTGACAGCTTGCCCTTTTGCCTTTTTTAGCCATCTGGGAGATTCCTACTCTGGTGTTGCCCCTGTGCTGGCTTCTACCAAGGTCAGGGTGCTTTCAGCTCTGTCTGGTGAGCCTTCATTTCTCTGTGCCCACATGTAGCCTGTAAGGTGGCTCTATCTTTCCTCCCTTCTGCTTCAAAGACCCAAGGCTGAAGGATCATGTCAGGAGAAATCCTGCCCTGATCAGAAGGATGGAGTGCTTGATTTTCTGAAGGTATGGTTTGAATAAATTATGTCCTGCTTTGGGGCATTTTTCATCATGAGATTCATGCATGCGCTTTCACTTCCATGTACTACTCTCCGTTGAATAGATGAGCTCACAAGAGAAATAATTAACATAAGAGGAGGAAAGCGGGAAACAGTATGCTCAAATCATTGGCATTACCTATCCTTGGGGCATTTCAACTGACTTTGTGCCCTTTGTGGCTTCATGCAGTGTAGTTTTCATGTAAATCTTTCTACTTCATGCGCCACAGAAGTATCCAAATGTCAGTTCATAAGTCCCCTGCTCTTCTCTCAGCAGACAGGTTATGTGTCTGGCACAAAGTTTCTCATTCATTCTGCTGCCGGGGACCTCTGAAAAAAGATTCCCAAACCCTACAAACCCTTTATAAGTTGCACTAGCCCCCAGGGAGGGATGTCATAACAAGTGATATCTGACTATGGCAGATGTTTATCTGCATGGCAGCTTGGAGTTTACAAATATTCCTACTGTAGTACAATCACCCTTTTTCTTTTTCTGGGAAAAACAAGTATACTGTGCTTTGAGGGTAACTGATAGACTGTCAGATTTGTGGTCTTTAAAGGGTTAAAAAGACTAGAGCCAGTGTGAGAAAGCTCTTTTTTTACAACATTTCTAACAAGCTGAACAAAATCCAGGCCTTGTTTAATGAGCACATATTTTATACAAATAAGCTCAAACGAGCTTACCCATCTCTAATTAAACTAGAAAGGAAGCATTTGTCCTAATTGGACTGCATAACTGAAGAATTAATTGTGTGGCTGCTTAGAATTGCAATCTTACGGCCCAATTCACAGAAAATACCTTCATGGTAGGACATACACAAGTTTTCTCCTGCCTTTAACCAACACATAAGCCCATGTGTGATATTGATGCTTTGGTTTTGTTTTTTAAAGAAAGAATGTTCACACAGACATACATGGGCTTTAGTGGAGGGCATGTACAGTATTTCAATATTCTAATTAGACCACGAAAGAATAGCTGTCACCGTAATTAGGGACTCAGTTAATTCCAACAGTGAAAATGCTGTGCTAACTTATTTATGAATATCAAAAGGGTGACTATTACATTGACTTGGCTTCCAGAAACAAAAAGAAGCCTGACATGAGAATTCATATTTCTGTCCAGTAAGGCCTGGCTCTGTGCATGACATTGCAAGAAGCTCAGGAGCTGTTGGAGTAACATCTGCCATAATTGGAGTGTGCTCATTAAAACAGAGGAGTAACACTGATAACACATGCTTGTGAATCTTGCAAATCTCTCGGGCTCTGTTTACTCACTGGAGCAAGTTTTGACGACTGACCATGCAGTATAGTCAGCTCTGCTGTGAGAGAGGAGTGACACACACCTAGCCCTGAGCGCTGCCGGCAGGACTGTCAGCACAGATGCTGCTCCAAGATCTCTACTGGTGATACACAAGACAGAGTGCTGCACAGCTGTCAGACACAAGCCAGGGCATGAGGCAGGTTGGCAGTCAGAGGAACTTCACTTCAGCTCATAAACTCAGTGCTTTCTATAGGGTTCCCATCTGAAACCCTGCATCTCTCTGGCCGAGCTCCTGTGACTTCGCTTGAGCTCTTCTAGAGCAGTGTTTTCAAACTAGTGTAAGTAATTTAGATGCATGACTGTCTTTTGAACTTCACTGTAAACAAGATGTTGAATTACTTCAAAAGGCCATGAAATTCCCTACTGAGAAACAGCAGCTGTAAGAACACCAACCTTAATATTTTGTATGCTCTAGCACTAGTGACAATATAGGCCTAGTGTCAATTTTCTCTTAGCAGGGAGTGACTATAATGTGGGTCAAGACTTGAAGATTTGGCTACATATGAATCTGAACAATGGAGGAAAATCTATAAAGCATTGGGTGATAAGTTTTTCAGACTGTTCTTGATTATTCTGCTTGGAAGGAAAGTGCTATTATTCTACAGCATAGGCAATAAATATGTGTTATATTAACTGCTCAGCTTTTTATTCTATTTGATGTTTCAATGCATAGGAAGTTTATTTGTTAGACTAATTTTTTCTTCCTGTATCAGGTTCTCATTTAAGTGTTCCAAAAGTGCCTATCTGTCTAGAATTTTTTATTGTTTGAGTCATGCCTGTTTTCATTTATTTTCCAAGATGTACATAAAGTGGACAGAAAATCAGAGGATCTTCCTAACTTAGATGCAGTAACTAGAAATGCAGACCTGAATATTATGCAAGACAAAATTACAGACCTTCAAAAAAACACATCTGTATCATGCAGGCACTGCTGCAAATCTTGGTGGACCAAATTTAGCCAGGAAATGCATAGAAACTGGTTGAATTTTTACCTTGAGGCTCCAGAGCAAACCCTCACACTCAATCTAGAGTTGTGCCAGATATATCAACAGTAAGTGTGCACTTTTCCACATATCCTAAATTAAAGCAAAGGAACATGAACTACAGGGATCAGAAAAAAAGTTGTAAATGCACTGCTTATGGACAGAGTTCTGCTCTTAGCCCTATAGGGTGCCACTTCTAAACCACTGACACCCAAACTTCCTGCCCTTCTGGGTCCTTGTTGAGAAAAGGTCTGGGTCTACAGCAGCAGTCCATCTTGTGGTCAGGTTTCCCTAGCTGAGACCTGATTTCCAGCATGTGCCATGAAGAATGTCTGCCAGGATGACAGAGGTAGCAGCCTGTACACTCCTCACTTGAAGGGAGCCTTTATAATGGATCTCCAATTAGTGTATGGAACAACAGTCATTCTTTGGATTGCCAAGGTTCAACCACCTCAGCTAAGATTAAGGTGAGTCACTGTTAACCTACACTTCTGTTGGCATTTTAGAGAGGGAAAGAAAACAGACTTTGAGCCTCCTTGCTTCTATATGGGTCAGTCATAATGATTCATGTCCAGGATTTTACATAGGAACATGAAGTGAATGATTGCACATTCTCATTGCAGGTAAAGCAGTACAGAACATTCCATCTACTTTCTAGGAATTTTTATTTAAATAAAATTGTGAAGCAGTTGAGTAAAAATGTTTACTCCTAGGATGTGTGGACAGTACTGTCAAGGGTCTGTGTGGATTAAAGCATTGTTTTTAATCTGTACAACTGCCAGTGGTATGTGGCCACAATAATGAAAAAAAGAAGTCCCCATGCAAAATAACAGCTGAAACACGAGCTCTTCTATCCTGTATAAAAGAGTTCAATGGTTCTAGTCCAGTCAGTGACTTAAATGAAGAAGGCAATTCTCTGTGTGGTGTTCTGTGGGAAATAGGTTGCACTGCCAAGAGCTTTGACACATAATTTTGGCGCAGTTGGCCAGTCTGCTGCAGTGAGAGGAGACTGGAGCAGTCCAGAGACCAGATTGACTCACAGTGATAGGGAAAACAATTGCTCTCTTGAGAAAAGTCTGGTCTTTGCCTTGCAGCCTGTTTTTGCTATCTTAATCATGTTATTACAGGAAATAATACTTTACCAAGTTTAGGAAATATATGTAAAAACTTCTGGTGTTATCCATGGCAAAGACTCATTGCAATACTAGGTACTAGGTAAAGGGGTACTTCTTAGCCATCCTCTTTATGAATACAGCATCCTCAGGCAACCATCACTGTTTTTAATTTAGCCTCTTCAAATTATTGTGTAGCATTACTCACTGCTTTCCCAACACAGTGTGTGTATCTTGGCCTGGAGTCCATCTATCTCACCACAGGAATGAAGAGTTAAAATCTGCCATCACTTAGACTGGTGTAAATGCTGAGAAAGTACTTGAGGCCAGTGGAGTCATACTGGATTTATGTAGATGTAAGTGACAGCAGAATTATTGCTAAGTGTCTGTTTAATACCAGCAGTCTCTAGTTCTCAATTCTTTGCATTGGACAAGTTAAAACAGTATTTGATGCATTCTTAAGCGGCAGGGTATAATTTATTACAATCCAATTACAAAAGCGTCACAAGAGAAAGGAATCAATTAGTGAGACTGTGAAGGCATAAAGAGCCACTGATAAGATGCACAAAGGCAAAAAGGAAAGGAAAAAAACCTCCCAGGGTCAAATGCAGGAAGATCTTGCTTCTCCATGGAACTTTTGACAAATGTTCGTAAATTCGGCAGAGCAGAAGGAGCACCTGCCTCTCCCTGGGTCTTGGGACAGAGGCAGTGTGTGCCAACTGTCTAAGTCTGCCTGAAGGTAAAGCAGGCCCAGACTATTTTTGGAGCGGTATATTGACACTGATTTATGTCTGGTATGACAGACACGACAGTGAAGACAGATTCCCTGTCAAAAAGAGGTTCCTATGGAACAACATGTTCTGTGTAACCCTTTCCTGAAAGAGAGCTTGGGGATACAGCGTGTGCAATCAAACCAGAGCTGCAGGCAACACATGTAATCAGTGAAGGCATGTTGAGTACAGGCCAATCTCAGGAAAGCTGTAGGTGATATTTTTACTGCATATAAATGAGGTTTGCCAGTGATAACTTGTGTCTTGAACCAATTTCCTGTTCAGAAATGTATGCTCATAAATTGTTCAGAAATCATAAATTGTTCCTAAAACAGCACCTTTCTTCTCATGAAGAACCACTTAAAATTATGGTTATGGGGACACAAACCCCCCAATCTTTTCTCATATTTTGTGCTTCTCTGTTGCAATGAGAATGTGAGTTCACTATGCAAGATTTTCTGTAGCCAATGTAAATCGTCCAAGCTGTGCTGAAAGCAATGTAACTGTGCCTTTCTCACACCAATGAAGTATTGCTTGTGTTTTTCTAGAACAGAGCTCCTCAGTTTGCTGCTACAGCTGGTACATAAGCCTGGAAATAGACAAGCATCTCGTGTGCATCCCCTCATCCATGCACACCTTGAAAACGTGACTGAAGAAAAGATTCTGAGGTGCATCAGAAAGATTCTATGCTAACAAACACTGTAAATGCTTTTCCTCATCCTTTGCATCTGCTTGTTTTTCTCTTACTGATGTGAATCTGTGCAGTATTTCCAAACATCCAAACACTCTGCAGCTCTAAGTAACAGAGACAAAGCCTCCAATTGTTCAGCTTAATGGCATGAGACCGTTGCTCAGTTATCTGTGATGGAGTTTTCAAGAAAGACATCTCTCAATAACATGTTAACAGGGCAGCCTCTTTTCTATAGGGTCTAATTTGAAAGTCTTTGGCTTGCTGATGTCCTAACCACAGAAAACCTTCATAATAAAGCTCGTTCTTGGTTAGTATTTCATACAGTACTATTGGAAGGAGGTATAACACAGACTGGAAAGGACCAAAATTCAAAGGAAATCAGGTGCAATCAGATGACTCAACAAAAGAAAGAAAACATTAGTGAAACTTATGTTCAGCTCCTTACTGAGACTGTGTTGAAAATTACTTTCAAATTTCAAGTAATATCTTTCATAAACCCAACTGTTAAACACCATTAAGTTCTCTAAAATATCTTCTCAGATGTAGCCAAGAAGTAAAGTTATTCTTTTTAGGCTGGTTTCCTGTGAGTGTGGTGTTCAGACAATCACATTATTTGAGTGAACATGCATAAATATACATTTAGAAAGTATGGGAATGAGTAAAGAAGGTAGAATTTTTAGTGCCCCAAGGCGAGGAACCTTTCAGAGCTGCTTCTTGGAAACTCATCTTCAGGGCACAAGGTCAGAAGAAAGTCCCCCATGGTAATTATTTTCATTTTTTTGCTAAAATCAAAACTAGAAGAGTTAATTTTATTTTGAGTAAGGTGCATGATGCAACTACTTGAACCAAAAGATGAAATATATCCTTCATTCTTCCAGGGTTACCTTTTAACTTCTGTTTCTGTCATATGGTACATCTGAGTCCCCTCTTTAGGGCCCTACGTGTCATCTCCCATTCTCCAGTTATGTCAGTGGAAATGGATAGGTGGTATAATAGTAAAAGATGCTTCAGTAGACTCTGATATATGAGACAAAATGAATACCATGCTCATGGTCAAATTCTGAATTCTTTAGCATCTCTACCTTGAACATGATGTATGTGCTCATGATTGATATAAGACAACGTGAACTGCTTTGGAAACTCTAGCAGCAAACGTACCAACTTCTGGGGCAGTTTTGTTTCTCTATAATAACTATAAAAATGATACAACAACATGATCCTTGTGCAATATACAAAGGTAACACATGGGTATGAGAAACCAAAGACAATAATGAGTTGTGACAATGTCCAACACTTCTGCAACTGATACAGAGATTATAAGGATTGGGTTTACATTTTCATGTTGCCTTTGACAGTAGAAAAACTAGACTACTTGAACTTTCATTCTAGAGAGAAAGTCTTGAAATCAGATGGAGTTTCAGGTCAGTTTTCCTGTCCCACAAGTTTGCCAAAGGGAAAAGACCTCTTCAGAATGCCTCATAATCAAGAGGCACTGTCCCAAAATCCTTTGCAGAAAGAGCTACAAGTAATAGAATTCCCTGCAGTGAATAAAGATGTATAAAAGACAAATGCTGTCTAACACTGACATTGTCACTTCTCTGTAGTAGTAATTACATCAGTAGAAGTAATTGCAGATTGATGGAGCATTACTTATTTAACAGAGAAAAAATCTCTGCTAAAGATCTGTTAAGATACTAGTATTGCCTTATATCGTCCAAATAATCCTTTTCCAAAATGTTTCTACTCTTACCTTGCTCTGAAACTTAGTGCTATGCATGTAGGACTCTTCATGGGAATTCTCTAATTTATATTCAAACTAACAACAAAATTCTGTAATTAGTTAAAAGAGGAAAAAATGCCTTTAGGCAGTGTTGCTGGATTTTTTAAGACCTTAACAGAGCGAATGAACTTTCTATCTGTTTAGAGAACATAACAGTAAAATTGAGATATTGATTTTACTTCATTTAGTTATCAGTAGGATATTGCACTGGTGTCTTTTCTTTCTCACTCTTTTTTCTGTACTCTCCACCACATCACCCTGAAGTCACCTTTCCCTTCTCCTGTTCCTTCTTATGCTACTCTTTCATGTTCTTTCCTTCATCAATCCTTCATCAATACCCTTCCCTACTTCTTTTCTTTTGGGGATTTTTTTTTGTCATGGTGCCTCTGGCCTTTGTCTTTTGGTTTTCATTTTGGTTCTGTTATGTACCTTAATTTATTAACTTACCCTTTGTAAAAGACTACCACATGAGTAGACAAATGAGTGTGTCTTTGGCTCCAGCCTCTGTCTCCTAGGCATGGAAGGAGAGCTGGAGGGGATGAGACAGCTGCCATAGGGTCATGCCATATGGCTAGTGTGGCTTCCTTTGCCATCTTGGGAAATAAAACCCAAACAGAGAAGGACCTTGAGCAGATAGTTCTTATTTGGAGATATTTGGAAAAGAGCCCTTCATTGACAAAGTTTCTGGGGAAGTTACTCAAGAATGACTCCTGCCTTTTGTTGGCTGTTTTCCCTTTTACACTTTGTGAAACTCATGGCTACAAGTAGTGACATCAATAACAGAAATGCCAGCTCATCTCCCCATTTTTTTCCTGAGGCTTTCCAGTGCTTTTGCCAGAACCTGACTCATTAATGATCCATTTGATAGGCAGCCCTAAAGCCAGAATCCCATGGAAATGCCACATATCTGATTGGCTGTCCTGCTGACTTGTATAAGGAGATCTTTAACAGTAACACTTTCCATTCCAAGGCAGTCATTGCTTACCCTTAAAAACATGACTAAACAGGCCAGACATGGACCACCTTATTTAACTGAGTAAATGGTCTAAAGGTAATGGGGCTACTGGTCTGCTGAATGAGGCTTGCAGCTCTTTCAGCCTGACACTCCATGAGTGCTTGTTATGGCAGCATACTCATAGGAGTACAGTCCATGAGCCCACTCATCCACCTCAGACAGTGCTCAGTTACTATTGCTCAAGAAAGGACAAGGCAAGTAGCTGCTGGTCAGGCATGCAGCAGGTCAGTTTTGAATATGGTATTTGTGCTCAAACAAAGATGTAAAATTAGGACCCAGTGACGATAACATAATCTCTACCTACCCTGTGACAATTTCACTGCAGTGCTGTCTGGCAGTGTCCCAGTAATTCCACAGAATGGAGCTGGCTCACTGAGACTTCAACCACAAAAGCTAAGATCATTCTGTGCAACTCCCAGATCAGGTTAGCTGTGTGCCTTTGTGGAGACACAAGCCCTCAGCGAAAATGGAACAGTAATGCCCATATTTCAACAAATTTCAATTTAGATGTTGACAATGCATTTGTTCTTGAAAATATGTCCGTAAATATAGCAATGTGAAGCAAAGCCCACATCTTCTGATGCTTAGTGAATAAATGGGGTGAAAGGTACTTTTCAAACAAATTACTCTTCAGACTTTTTTAATCTATTGTCCTCAGGAAGCCTACACAAGTATGACTGAAAACAAAACTGTCTATCAAATGCTGGTCTGTAGTAAAATTCTAGTTAACATGCACCTATGTCCGAAAATGCGTGTGCTGGTTGATTATTTTCTCCAGTATATCTGGTTTTAGAAATACTTTACCTTTTGATTCTTTTACAGGTCAAGCATACATGTAATTCTTTTTGAAAGCCCTGGGTAATACTTATTAATCAAAACTTTTATCTGAAGCTTTACAGGAAGACACCAACATTGGCATCCTTCATCTTTGCTCAGAAATCCTGTTAATATTAATGCTATCTCCATCTACAAAATTATTCAAGATGGTAGATCAAGGAATACCCCAGGTGATGACAGATAATAGAATGTTGAAATAAGAGCACTGCAAGATTTTTTTCTCTCTGGTCTCTGAAGTGCTTTGGAGCATGTCTGAAGTAAATAAATGAACCTCTTGTTTCCTAAAAAGTTTTAAATATTTTTGGGGATTGCTATTTCATCTAGAGAGACTACTACCTGTTGTGTCACAAGTCTGACAAATCCTGTCAGCATAAGGTTACTTATAAAGGCTGAAGGAATATTTCTATTGGTGATAGTAATTTGCTTCACTTTTTCCACCATCAATCTTGCTTAAAAAGACAATAGTGAATGAACTTCTCGAATTTCATCTAGTGGTGTTTCATTGTATATCCTGTCAGAAACAAAAAGAGATTAATGGGAGGAATTTCTAATGCTGCATACTTTCAGATAACCAATAAATGGATTAACTAGTTGTACCTGGAGTAATTTCTCTAGAAGGTTTACTTGCCAGAATTTATAATAATCATCTAATAGAAGGAACAAAACCAAGCAGAATGGTTATGGTGTTGTTCACAGAAAGCACAGAGCTGAGTTGTCCTATATGTATATCTGAAAATGCATTTGGAGCTCTTTTCCATTTTGAAACGAGTTTGTAATACAAAATAATAATAATATATATTGAATAATGTCAATGCTAATTTCTTGCTTAGGTTTGTTTCTGGCCTTGAGGCTTTTTGGGCTGACTACTAGCAGCCAGTAGGAGCAATCAGTAATACTGGATTCTCTTATTCTGAATTGCAGTAGCATTAGATGGCTGCTGTGGGTTTCCTCCAGTGAGGAGGTCTCCATGAGGATACTTCCACATGTAGGTATCCTTAGAGAGCTGTTATCAGGTATTATTTAGGTACATCTTCGCAACATCCAGGACAGTGGGAAAGGGTGCTGCTTGGCTGGTTTTGTCCTCATTCTGTCTGACATCCAAAACAAAACTGAGGACCAACACTGTTTCAATTCCAGAGAGACATCAATATTGCAAATGTATATTGAAAAGTGTATTGAAATGTCCCTGATAGAAACATATGGAATAAAGAATGTAACTAGACTTGTTCACCATAATCACAGTGTTTCAACCATGAGGTGTGATAAAAACATCTCGCCTTAGCCCCTGACAAACTCTGTACAGAGAGACATTTGTGTCTTCAATGAAAGGAGTTTAAAAATGTCCTTCTTTATGCACAGTTTTCCTCATTTGGGCACTATACCTCCTCATAGCTGTACCTAAGATAGAAGACAATGGCTTAAGCTCATATGCTAGTAGATCAAAGCCAAAAGGATCAAATACAGGCTATCCTAGTCTGACCTCCTATGAAACAGATGTCATTGAAAGGCAGACAGGACCTATGCACTGCAGTTTAGTTTTCTCCCTCTCAGACTAGCCAAGAGTCTGAGGTAGACATCATTGCTAAAATGATGTGGACAAGTTGATACAACTGAAATTGCACTAGAAATTAAGTATATGTATATATTTAATAAGGAAATAATCCCCTTCCACCTCACAAAGCAATGGGGATGCAGTCTTTGACAATGAGATTAATAAAAACCATCTTGTTGCATAACTTTAAATTCTAGTGACATTGTCGGATAAGGTGCCCTGCCTTCCAGGTCTGTAGCACCTCTGTACCTTGGCAGCCAAGGCTCAGAGGTGCCTCCCTAATTTCTGATTCTGCAGACTGACAAGTGTAAACTCAGACCAGTATATTCAGTCAGTATCTCACAGGAAAAAGCAGAACTTCAAATGTCTAGTAGCTGAAGATAGTGACTTCTTAACAAAGGCTTATACCAACACAATAATGAACTAATCAGTGTTTCTACAGCTCATCTTCCCTCACAAACTATGGATCTTTCACACTTATCCCTCATTTGCTTGACTTTGAGCACTCTTAACTGCAATTGTATTCTGTGAGTACATAGCCTCCTGTTTTCCCCTCATAGTTTGTTTCCAAGGTAGCAAAAATACCTCCTTCTTCATTTTTGACTAAAAGTGTTTCTACTTGACTTGCAGGTGCCCCCAGTTCTGCTGTTCATAACTGCAACTTTGATTTAGCATTAGTGATAAGCCACAGGCTTTATGCCTTGATAGATCCTACACTGGTTAGGTTGCAATGTTTAGGATCTGGATAAGGTGCTGACCAGCTCTGCAGACTGCAGTTAATTTGAGTGCTTGGAAGGATTGTGAAGAACTGTGTGGCTCTTTCAGACGCAGCAGATTCCAGAGCAAGAAGGATCTCAGGGATTTGTCAATGAATCTAGTTGTTCAGCATTCTTTGGTTAATAACATCTAAAATAAAATATCAGTTATCATCATTGTATTTATACAGTTACACAAGTTAATTCAATCTGATTAGAAACATCTCTGAAGAAACCACATGTTTTACCTTTTTAAATGGTTACAGTGAAACAACTTCTCAAAGTGCCTATCTGGGGAGGAAAAAAAATTTTAAAAAAAGCTAACCCTCAAATTAAATCAGTGGTTCAGATTTTCATCTTGCTCCCCTGTGTGATTTGGAGAAGCAGAGAAGAGGGAGAAAATTGTCTTTCTTCTCACTTTTTTCCCAACATATTAAATTCTAATATTTCTAGCTACAAGAGGGACTAAATGAAAACCAGGCACATATTATCTGTGGTTTTTAACATTAGATCAGCTGAAAACTGTCCTCCTTTACTAGGAAGTGCCTGTATTTGCCAACAATTCTTTGTGTCTGACTCATTTCCTTATTACCTCTCTCCCCTCTTCTGTTTTCCCTTAAGGGGTTGACTTTCCCCCACCTCAAACAAAAATAATTTCTTTGGCATATGAAGGTCAAGAACAGATTTCCTAATGTCTGCCTGCTTGCATGCCTATCTCCCTCTCCCTTTCTCTCCTATCTGTCTAGTCCTCTAAGTCGTCTAAGACATCTATCTTTGTAGGTTCCTGGAGCACAAAAGACAGGCTTTGCTCCATATTAATGCACTGTTGTTTTTTTTTTTTTTTACAGGAGATGAACCCTGATGTGCCACTTAAGATTTCTACATTTAGTGATGTGATCAAGAAGTCTACCTGTGCTCTGCAAACCTGATTCAGTAGTCATGCTGTAACATAAAGAAGTGCACGTAACAGCAGGAAGGAATTAAGACCTCTCTCAGCTCAAATTTTGAGTACAAAGCACTCTTCCTCCTTTGTGAATAGTTCAAGGGGGCAAAAGAGGCTTTAATGGACTAGTCTCTCTCAGCTCCACCAATACACTATGACCAAGAGAAAGGTAGCATATCTATTTCTCTTTACATTGATGGTGCCCAAATTTTGGAGGATGCTCTTTGTACATTAAGCGCATACTGAAAGGATTTAACACTACTCTTCTGCTGTCTGTTTCTTTTTGCACAGGAGACAGCTACATAGCATATATAGTGCTATATGATATACAGAAGGTAGAGCACAGAAGAAAAACAGCTGCAATATGCATAGTGTAGGCAAGCATGCTTTCAGTCTTGTGTTTTTATGATTTAACCAGGAAGGGAGCAAAGGTTGGAACACAAAAACTGCACCCTTACTGCTTGCTGAAGTAATAGATGCCAAGGCAATTAGTCAATCCAGACAAGGAAAAAGCCAAGAGCAGTGCTTTTTAAGCAAGCAAGAAACCTTTATCATCTTCAAATCCCATTACTCTGGAGTGGCATTTTGTTTCCATTCAGAGAGAATATTCACTCTCTCCATTTATTTTTTCATTTACTAAATTATCTACAGTTATGCTGTAAATACTGTTATGCTGTATCTAAAGTTATGCTTTCTGCAACTTTCAAACTGATTTTTTTCTGGCACTGTGTGTCATGTCAGAGGTAAGTGTTGTAGGTAAGTTAGTTGATCAGACCAGGATTGAAAGCAACACAGTTGTAGCGCACAAGAGTGACCAGGAAAGAACTCTGGAAATGCTATATCCTATAGGAGACCACTAAACTAAGAGCACATTTCATCTTTTATAATCATGGCTCAAGTAGAAGAAAAAGCTCAGACACAAGTAGTGATTTGGGATATTCATCCTTAGATGTAACAGAGACTGGCCTTCAGGGAACATTAAACCTTCTCTCTGAAGGTCAGATGACCTTTCACTGCTTCAGACTGAGTTAAAAGTGGAAACATTGACTATCTTTAATCAGAATTGAACTCCTGGTGTGCGGGAGTTGGGACAGCCTAATGAGACACTTTTTCCAAACTCTGGCCTTGCTGGTGCCTTGAGAGGCTGACCTGGAACAGAGTTAAAGATGGATGGAGTTAAAGAATAAAGTAGGTACTTATTAAAAGGCCTTAAAGGATACACATTGGGCAGCACAGGAGCCAGCCAGGGCTACAACCAAGATGAACCCAAAATGGTCACAAAATGAACAACCGGTCACAAGGTCTCACACTGTGAGTAGTTTTGGTCCATTTACATAATGGGGTTAGTTGTCCAATTATAGTTTCAGGTTACGAAGTTCCATCCTCCTTGTTTTTCTCTCTTCCATTCACCACTGTTTATGCTCTTGGGCCTGAAACTTATATCCATTGTCTTTGGTCCCAAGCTAGAAAAGGAATTGTTTTGTCTACCTACTCTGTGAAGAGGGCTTACCAACACTTAATATGAAGCTCAAAACTACACACTAAAGCAACACAGAATCTGAAAAATATAAAAGCTGAAACTTAAGGCATCATTGCAAATACTACTGTCCACAACAGTTAGGGAACCAGTTGAAATGCTATGTTAACTTCACAGCATTTGTAGAAAGAGATACCAAAATTATAGACTGTAAGTCTTCTCATAACAATGTCAAATCTAAGAGTAATGCTTATTCAGTTGGGAATTGTAAACATGACTACTATCAAAACATACTTCCTGCCAGTACTAAGCTGTGCACAGTTTTATTTATTACTCCTAGAGGGTTATTCACACCATCAAATTTGGACATCTCACTTAGGTATGATTCAGAGGATCAACACCACATTCCTTAAAGTCAACAGAGAGAGATGTAGGCACTTCCCAGGCACAGGGTAATTCTGTGTAATTAGGTCAGATGCCTAATGCTACATAAAGTACATGGTTTGCGTGCTTCCTGCAAGGGACTTGCTGCCTTTGCTAATTCTATGATTGCTGCCCTGGATGGGTTTTCCTTGGGTTGGCAAATATTGTCATTTCCATTTTTCCTGCCACCACAGACTCAGCCCGTCAAACCCCATCCTTTCATTTTTGCATCTTACTCCTGCAGCCACTCTGTACTTTGCTCTATTCCCATGGAAGTCATGAACTTCTGTGTGAAAGTAAGGGCTGTGGGAAGCGTGGTAGGTGCGGCACAGCGAGGGACAGACATCAGCATTAAATACTGAGATAAGCTCAGTTGGTTAGACCACAGTGCTAATAACACCAGGTTTGTGGGTTCATCCCCAAATGGACCACTCCCTTAAGAGCTGGGCTTGATGATCCTTGTGGGTCCCTCAGAATATTCTGTAATTCTTTGATTAGGGCTGCAGACAGCCATGCACAGGTGCGATGGATGTCATGGGTACAAAGTGCAGCTGCTCTTAATACATCCTTCCATCACCCTGACCAACTGCCTTGGCTTCTCCCATTGGCTGCTTTGCTGTAGCTGTCATCTCTTGAGACTCTTTTTTATGTGTTGATAAACTCTGAAGTAAAAGTTAGAGGAGAAATATATATAGTTAAGGTCTGATGTGTTCAATATATTAGCTGAATCCAGTATCTCTATGTGACATGAAAGTACGCTGCAGGCACAGCCTCTCTATGTATTTTGAACATTTTGCTAACCCCAGTAGCACAAACTCAAGAAAAGTTTGCTCCTTCACAGAAAGTTTAGACAAAAATAGCAAAGACAACTTTTGATGTCAAGAAAATCAACATGTCCACAGATCAACTATGATTATGTATCTTTATACAGACTGAAGAAATAAGGTGAAGAAACAGACCACGAAATAGACCATGTTTGGATTGCTCAGAATGCTGTAGGCCTGATGCTCAGAGATGAAGCTGAGAGCACCTGAAAGTGCACAAATGCTTAACTGTATAATTACAAAAGCATAAGCCGTCTGGCTACAGGAGGAACTTCAACTCTGAGAGGGTGGGAAAATTTAACCCTACATATTGTAGACTGCTATTGTTTCAAAATTGCTAATATGGCTTCAACAAAAGATATTGCCTGAGGCATGGCCAATTTTAAATGCTGTCTTTGCATTCACTATGTTTTAAAATAACAGTCGGGGTAAATTAATCCCATTTGGACAACATCTGCTCTTTCTCAGTTCCTTGGATTCTGCTGTATCAGAAATTAACATGAATAGAAGATTTTTTAAGTTGCCTAAAAAAACCCAAAACCCAACATCTTACCCCACTTTAAATAAGATTTATGATAATGCTTTGCAAGTGTAATTTTAGATTACAAAGGTTTAGAGGGTTTTCCTTTCTTATGACTTTTCTTATGACTTTCTTTTCTTATACCACCATGTGGTCTGGATAAAAAACTGGCTTTGGTTACCAATAGTGTTAAACAGGAAAACAAAACTCCACATGACTCAATGCTTGAAAACTATTTAGCCATGGCACACAATAAAATTTTACAATTCAATACAATATATTTTCTTAAGCTGAGCTCACTTTCATTAAAGCAGTGGTAAAGAAGCAGCACTGGAAGGAGTTTATGGGCATGGTGGGTCAAATGGCCCCGCTTAGGTCAGGGCAGAGGTTGCCATGAGTGGCAGCACTGCCCTAGGAGCTCTGGGAGCTGGTGGGGTCCCACACCTCTTAAGTACTGACATATTCCCAGTACATCATGCTGGGACATGGGAATGTGGTGGTAGTGGTGGTTGTGAGAGCTGCATGATCCTGGAAAGACAAAACAGAAATAGTTTGTGGAGGCTCTGAGGAGGCAGGTGAAGGGCCTGCTTCTGTCATGTAGCCGTCTCATCCTCTGTTTCTTTGTTTTTAAATATGACTAAACCTCTCCTTGCCTGCACAGCTCAGTTCTACTGCTTTCATCTCCACGCTGTCTTGCAGAGCAGAGCAGCACCTCTGCTCCTCCAGAATGTCATGAACATGGACACAAGCTGGACTTTTCCCTTGGAAACAAGTATTTTTAAAAGGGTTGGGTACAGCACATCCAAGGGCTTGATGAACTCAAACCACAAATATCTCTGCAGAAATGAATGCTTGAGTTCCTCATTTCTTCGTTTTTCCTTCATGATGCAGCAAATTCAGCACCAAGTATCAGCAATTGTGATAACAGCTCTGGGACCTCTCTTCTTGGCTTGAACTGGAAATAGTTCAGTGAAAGCTCAGACAAGCACAGACCAGATACAATGATTTAAACATTATGAAATTTTGCAACATTATTTGAAACAAAGAGTTCAGACTAAATGAAATATAAGAATAAAGGATCTTTCCTCATCTTCAAGATCGGTCTTGAAGTCTTTTGCACTCTCTCCCTGTGCATAGCTGCTTATTGTGTCATCATCTTGGCAAAAGTTAAACATGAAACCAGGATCATTTAGAGCAGAAGAAAGTTCTTCTTTTACATCCACAGACATGGAGTTCATCTTGCAGAGGACTTGGACACACACCACATTGTGCATGTGTGTGCAGAGAACTCAGTGCCAGAAAAGGAAATAAAAATCACCAAGAAGCACTGGGAGAGTACTTTTGCTCATAGAACTGATAATTCTAGATGATAGTCATTTTGGCTCTCCCTTCAAAGTCTCCAGCAACAGAAAATTAAAATGAAAACAGGAAAGACAAAGGAAGATGAAAGAGAGAAATATTAATGATAGATTGAAAAATGATACACATGAAACAATTTAATCTATGACTGAAGACAAAATGATTGCCAAGTAGCCTTTTAGTCAATCAATATGTCTCCCTGCCTTTTACACAAAGGCCAGTGATTAAAGTAACTCAGTCCTACTTAGATGCAGTAAATTTTCTATTTCAGAGGAGATTAATAACTTCAGGACATATATTTCCTGAAGATTCAAATGCTTTTCCATGAATCTTAATTTCCATTAAGAAAACAAAGACTCACAAAAAAATCTAAATCTTATTTGCAGACATGAACACTGGATCATGTGCATGAAGGTTTCAAAGCCCTGAACATGTAGAATGGAATCTTTCAGAAATTAAGTCAGACTTGCTAGCTATAAAAACCAATGGAAAGAACTCAAAAGAATGGTGAACAACTGTTGAGAGAGAGCAGTGGGCAGAGTGAAAGCGCCTATTAGGATCATAGAATCATAGGGTAGTTTGATTTGTAAGGGACCATAAAAATAATTTCGTTCCAACCCCCCTGTCCCTGCCCTGGACAGGGACATCACTCACTAGATCGAATTGCTCAGGGTCTCATCCAGCCTGGCCTTGAACATTTCCAGAGACGGGCCATCCATAACCTCTCTGGACAACCTGTTCCAGGGCTTCACCAGTCTCTGAGTAAAGAATTTCTTCCTAATATCTCATCTAAATCTGCCCTCTTTCTGTATAAAACCATTGTCCCCTGTTCTTTCACTATCTGCCCACATAAAAAGTCACTCTATCTCCTTTTCTAAGCCCACTTAAGGTACTAGAAGGCTGCTGAAAGGTCTCTCCAGAGTCTTCTCTTCTCCAGGCTGAATAGCCCAATTTTTGAAGTGCTTTTGTGATCTCACTATGATCACTTCAGATGTGATCCAGGTCTGAGTCTTGCACTAAGTTTCTTTAAAGACAATTTTAAAATAGTCCAAAAGCTATTTCAACTCATAAGGAAATTATTAATTTTTAGTAAATTCTAAGAAAATTCATTTTTACCTAACACAATGTCTGGTGTTTCTGAGACTGATCCATTGAAATTTGCACAATAGTAGAAATTGTTCTCTCTCAGCATGAAGCTTGATACAGCCATAGGTATGGTATAACCATAGTTCACTCCCTTAAGACTAGTGATTGTAGATTGGCAGTTGGACTCTTGAACAATCTGTGAGGCTAAAAAGAGTAATTTTTTTCATTCTTGGTAATGTAGAAATGAAGTTAACAGAAACCCTGCCAGCAGCAAACACTTAAGCCTCTGTGTACAAATATTGGGCAGGTAGGCAACATATTTTTGATTTGTCAGGTTGTTTAAATTTCTAAAAGCAGTAATTTGGAAAATGGAAAATATATTAATAGAAGTCATCTCTTCCACAATATGTGCCAAAAGCCTTTTTAGATATAGAGCTGAAACTGTTTTTCTTTAATCTCATTCGTTTTCTGTCTTCTTTACTCTTTCCTTCCTTTGCTTTCTTCTGAAAATTGCAGAATTATCACCTGTTGTCATCTCCATGTGTGTTCATACTTGTTTGAATTTGAGTCAAACATTAGTCTGTAATTTAATTGAAGGCTATAAGGTTTATGTTGGGCTGAGTGCTAAGCAGCTGCATGTTGTGCCTGTGGCCTTGAATCAGAAAAAAAAAAGGGGGCAGCATTTCAAGTTAATGTGGAGCCTTTTTTTGTGAAATAATGTTGATGATGAAGGAGAAAGTTAGTGCTCTTAAACTTTACAAAACCCTGGGTTATATATGGGAGGGCTTTGTCCACCCTGGTTTCTCTCTACAAAGTAGTTAATGAAAAGTGCTAAATTTTCAGCCACTGAGGAGCTAATGTACACTGTTTACAGAAAGTCAGGAAGCCAATGTGTTAAAGAAACCTCCACAATTATTTATTCATAGAGTCCAAATCATTCATTTGATGAACTATAAATATAATACTGATCACCATGCAAGTATATTATCTGTCTTGTCTTTTAATACCACCAAACCAAATTGCCATAATAATAATTTAATCCATCTCATAATATAAATTCTCTGTTTGCGTTCTTTATTGATACACTTGATAAAATAGAATTGTTTACCGGATCAGCAACTGAATATTCCTGATCATGTTGCTGTGGCAAATAGATAAAAAAAGTCTTATATTTAGTATTTCAGTCCCTTATTAATTCAGGTTGCAGAATGCAAAATCCTACTAGATTTTTGCTTTGAATTGTGTTTAGGATCTTAGTTGTAAAGAACAGTAAGATTATTCTTCCAAAAGAGAGTGGGGGTGCTGTCCCTCTATGAAGAAAGGGAAGAATTCTCACTGAAAATTGAGTCTTTCAATACCATAAGAGTATAGCTACTCCACCATGAGTGCTGCTCCCATTGCCCTTTCAGTTCTCAGCAGAAGCACCCTAAGAAAGCTTTCCAGAACAGTGCTCAAATAGAATATCAATATTTGGAAACTTCTATTACACACTATAGTAGTACACCTTCCTTGGCTGTTCCAAACTCACCATTAGCAGAAGTCATTGGCCAGATACGTGCCTAGGCAGGTGAAGAAGCTTGGAAATGAATGGCAGCCACTGGAAATGAACTGCCAAGAGCATAGAAAACAAGAAGCTAGGATTTCAGTGTCAGTAATGATCAATCCTGCATATAAAGGGTTCAGGTTCCAAACACAAAACATTAACTATGGAAATATGTGCTTACCCAAAATATCCCAATTTTCAGGTGGCAGACACCCAACAGTAGATTTAAATAAATATATTTACACCTTCAATGTACTAGTACAGTTATTTTATTACTTGGCAAACTACTGAAACAATTGTGTTTGCTTATACAATTATTATCTAATTGCAAACTATTACTGATGTATTTTCAGGATAATTTACTTTCTCACTGAATGCAAAGGCAAGTAAAATACTTTGCTTAGAAAAAATTGGAAATTGCTTTCTTTCTTCTGCCTTGGGAATTACAGACGTTTCAGTGTTCATCGTGCTTCATTTACAGACATTGGCCTTTAACATATGAATTATCTTAGCCCAAGGACCAAGATATAAAAAGCACCAATGTCAGTGCATCCTTGGTTTTGGGGAATGGCCTGCTTCTACAGGAGAAAAAAATAATTAGAAATATGCTGGTACCAGTTAGGAACATATTAGTACAACACTAATTATAAACTGGAATGTGTCAGAATTAAGTGAGTTATGATCTGGCGAGGACCTGCAAACTATAGTCAGATACTTAATAAAGTTTAGACATGCAGCTGTGAATACTTCTGGATCGTTGCCACCTTTTATTAGAGTGGCGCCCAGCAACGCTGCCGTAGTTAAGGGTCTGTCAGCATTTCCATTATAAAACCCCATTTTTTTAGGGCTTTGTATCTTGCCCGTTTTAAATCCCATCAAGCTGAAACTTGTCATTAAAATTGTCAGGAATAATTTCTTTTAATACACAAATGTTACTTAGAGTTTCAATCTATCTTTCTTTGGGATTCATATAGGCAAAGAAAATAAAGCAAGTGTATGTCCTCCTTTATCAGAATTTTTTTGCCATTCTTCCAAAAAGACACCCCAAAAAAAAACAGAACATGGGCTTGAGTTTGAAAAATATAGGTTTTTAGCCCCTTAGGCTAAATTCTGCTTCTTGTTTCCCACTGAGACATAAGCAGAGAGTACAAAAATGGCATTACATTCTAGTTTCTCAACTTCTGTCTTGAATCTGACCTGAAATTCCATATGAATTGTCAAGATGGTTTGAATTAAACACCATCTGATTATAAATTTTGTGCATTGTGGGTTCTTGTGGTTTCTCTTTTTTGTGTTGTTTATATTTTAGATTTTACAGTAGACTTTTCATCTCATTTCCTACTTGTTTTCAATCAAGGCATCAAGCATTTTAGTATGATGTTCATACAGCCCCAGAGCAATGCAGATTTACACTACCTGAGGATCTTCTGCTCACCTGATTAAAAAAATTCTTTTTTTTGTCTGATCTCTCTCTTTCTACTTTCATTCACAAAAAGAAAGCAAGGAAAATTACTTGCACAAGTTACTTTTTTATATCCTTACTTCTCTGTGCAATATAACGCATGCAGCTATGAAAGACCGGCAGTTCTAGCCAAGTTTCCTGTCAGCTGAGGTTGTGTCTTGGTTTTGCATTGTATGTGCTGTGCAGGTGGTCAGAATTGGAACTGGCCAGTGAATTTTCTTAGGCAGTCTTTACTTTCATTCTCTCCTCTTCTCCTATTCTCCTAATATATGTGAAAAAAAATTAAATAAGTTACTCAGACTTACCACTGATCACTCAACATGAAAAAGCTCATGAGTTTTCAGTCTAGATGAGCCTGAAAATCTAGGGCAGAAATTGAGAGAGAAAGGTCTAGTAGGGATTGAAAAAAAAATTTATTATTATTGTTGTTGTATTTGATCAGAGGGACAAAGACCAACTTTTTTACGCATTTGGAAGCTTCTCAATAACTGCAGAAACTACTATTTCCAACCTACCATAAGCGACAGATAGCTCCACATATTGCAAGTCATCACCTGGTCTCCTCTTTCCAAGTCATGCAGGCAAACTGTAGCCAATGAGATATAATTGAAGCAGTGATATCTACATCTTAAATATTGGAAGTACATCTGTCAGCCCACCGCCAGCCCAACAGTTGTCTATTCTCCTAACATATTCTGGGCAGTCTAGGGTAAGAACATGAAGTAAATTCAGCTATTTGATTGATGTTCCCTATGGATTTACCCTTATGTCTTTCTCCTGTCTCTTTAGAGACGGCATCTCCTCTCTTTTAACTGCAGGTTTAGCTTGCAATTCTAAATTTGTTGTGTGCCTTAATTCATCTGTATCACACATTTGATACTTGTTCCATGCCCTCAAATTTCTTCTAAGCCTGAGCATTATTGTCAGTATCCTGTCTGACAATCAGACAAACTGATCATAAGGGACTGTATTGGAGTTCTAATGGCAGATTCAAGGCCACGTCAGTGCCCTTAGCAAAAGTCAGCTGATGTCTTTAGATTTAGTTTGTCCTGGACTAACATGAATGCAGGATTGATTACCACAGTTCATCTGATGTGCAATAACTCGTTAACCCGCTTGTTACCTGATAGTACCTCTGAGACCTCCCTCTGAAAATCCAGTTGATAGTAGCCCCTCCTCCTCTTCCTCCTCCTCCTCCTCCTCCTCCTCATCCTCCTCCTCCTCCTCCTGCCCTCCCCGCCCTGCCAGCCCCCCCGACACCGGGTCTCCAAATTCCTGGTGAGGTGAGTGTGGTCATTAGTTCCTTCAATGATTCATCAGAAACAGATCAATTGTCTGTAAAACACCATGGCTTTCTAACAAGCAAAAATAACAACTTGGACAGTATCAAACCTGAAATACTGCTACAGAAGCAGGAGCAGCAGGGCTCTATAATGGAGTTGTGGTTTTAATGAATCACTATTTGAGTTCCCAGTAAGTCAAATAAATCTAAAGTCTCTCCATCAGGATTTTTAAAGTCAGAGAACTCAACATACCTGAGTGTATCAAGGAGAACTAAATTAGCAGCCTTGAGGTGGAACATGATTTCTGCACTTTGCCATCCTGAGTTTCATTAGCCAGTGTTTCTTGTTCATCTCCTTCATGAGTTACATTCTCATCTTTTAATTTGCCTCCTTTAATAGTGGGTCAATTCCCACCTTCCCCAGTTGAAATGGCACAGCTTATTGGCATTTTTGGTCTAGGTGTGAAATCAAAGTGTGGACTTTCAAGGTACTGAGTATTGAGCTGTTTTTAAAGCAGCCCAGGAATACTCCTGGGGCAGCGCTTGAAAATCAGGCAGGCTGTGTAGAAGGGCCTAAACTATGCAACCACAAAAGTGGCAGGTCTAGCATGGGGATCCTAGCCATGCCTGAGAGAGTGCCTTGACAGCCAAACATATTGACTCAAATAGCCTTACCATGGTTGTTCCCACTCACTTGATCACCCAGTAGGGACAAGATCCCTACTGTGCCAAAATCACAGCAAAAGGCACCTCACTTTTCAGACAATTAAAGCCTGAGGAAAGCCTCTCTTTGGCCTATATAGTGTGTACGCTCTTTCTCCTTCAGCCAGAGGGGCATTTTCTTGCCAGGTTCAGAAAGGGTTGATTAAAAATTTTTTTTGCTTGGAAGAAAATAAGAACTTAGGCTGGCTTATGTTGTAACAAAAGTGTCTGCATTTTTTCTGTATTCATAATTTTCAAAGTAGCTTAAAGTATTAATATCCAAACATTTCCAGCCTCTGAAAAGCTGTTGATAGAAGAATGCTAGAGCAAACTATTGAAAACAGAGTGTTCTTAAAACTGTAATGCTGATTGACCAGGTCAGCAGGAGCAGTTGCGGCAGAAAAGTGTTGCGTTGTTGCCATGGCAGCTGATTCCTGGCATCCTTCTCTTGGAGCACATCTCCTCACACTCTGCTCAGCACTAGTGTAAAGGACGGGCCCGTGGCTGGCACAGCCTTGGGCAGAAGCACAGCGTGTCCAAGGGGTCCCAACCACTTGGGAGAGGTGAAGCAGAGCCTCTCGTCTCCCTCCAGCTGCTCATCTTCAAATAGCCGTATGAGACATTCTGCTCTTTTCCTGTCCAGAACTGCTGCTCAAACTGACCTCTCACTAGGGCTGTGACAATTCTAGGATTCCCAAAGTGGATTCCTTTGTGGCGGTGTGGGGAAATTGAACGCAGGGAAGACCTGCTACAGAGGAAACCAGACCTGGGACAGACAGTCTCAGGGGACTTGACAGTGATAGTCCACACCACTGCATGTAGCAGCAAGTTGCAACTACTAGCCAAGTGCCCACCAGTACCATCAGGATCACTCTATATGTTATGCAGCAAGTCAGTAGATGGAACAAAAAAGTCAGCCTCTGGGAAAGATAATAGCACAGGAAGGGCCATAGTGAGGCAGTCTAAATTCTACCCCCTTCCCTAGATATTGTAGAAGAGAAAAAATCCCTGATGTTTTGAGGAAGGTCTAAAGCACAGAGTGACACAGATATAGCTATTAGGAAATATGAGGTGCAGGGGACTGTTCAGACAGGAACAATGTTCCACATTGAAAATGCAATAAAACGTGAAAAAGAAGCCACATCTCTGAAGGCCAGTTGTTGCTATCAATACCATGGGGAGCATTTAACTATCATGAATAACTAATACTTGTTTAAAATTATCATGGCCAGTTTCATCTGCTACATAAAGTCATTGACTTAGCTTTGTAGAACCATAGGGAAGGGTACAAACAACAAGTCTTACCAGTGCTTAATTCACACAATATACAGTTGAAAAAATAATGGCCTGGATCATATCAGTGTCATATCATAGCCTGGGAAATTAATGACATTGGAAGGCTGAGTGAAAAAAAGTTGGCAAAACTGAAAATCTTGACACCTTGATTGTGCAAACAACATGAACCTGAAGAGTGACAAGACACTGAAGTAAGTTCTGGCAATATTTTCTAGCAATCTGCCCTATACTGATGCTTGCTGGGGAAGGATGAGAGGAGGTGAGGCAGAAGTCAGGAGAATCAATCTGTTATTTATATCTGGATAACCATCAGTTATTCCTGTATTTTAGTCTCTCATGGTCAGATGAAGCTTTAATAAGAGACAGCTTTGTCTCTGCTGTGCAAAAACTTCCCAGGGAAGCAAACAAACAGCTCCAGAGAAACTCCATTCATGTTTACATCAAGGTCCACTTAAACAGCCTGATTAATGCAAAGAGAGTTAAATAGAAATGAGAGTCACTAGAGCCCTGTAACTATTCACCCATTCTCTTCTGCTGTGTCATGCTGAGTGTCTGTAACAGCGGATAACTAGGTGGGAGATGCCAAGGAGTCAGCCTGGCTTTTCCCATTTAAGGACACTGCACTCAGGGCTCCGTGCTCAGCTGTGATTCCCACTCGCAGCTCTCTACACCACTCTGGTGGTTTAGAGGGACTTTGCTCTTCAAAGCTGCCTTCATGCTGGCAGTGCTGCTGGCATGCCAAAATGCTACGCTGCACCATTATCCCTGGCTGCCAGAGCTGTCCTGAGCAACCCCGCACTGCTGGCTTCTCCAAATGTCTGAAGATCTTCATCCTGTTCTAGAAGGGCTCAGTGTCTCTAAGGAGGAGCACAGTTGAGAGACTGAGCTCATTTGAGCGCTGTTTCTGACTGTCATGTAGGTCTGCAGGAAGAGAAACAACAGTGTCACATTCTCGGATGGATCCCATTTAAGGGAAGAAATCAGACTTGTGAGAACAACCACAGCTTGGACATGTGGCTGATTGAAATGCAGCCATTTTCCATTAGGGAAGGCTGGAACTACAAAAGATGAACATGTTTGGTTTTCATTTCATAGATACTTTATTAGGGCTTTAATTTGACTACATTACATGCTTAGGGCAGGCTGTAGAATTGAAAAAAATTGTTGTTGACTTTTTTAATGTTCACAAATTAAATGAGTGGCTGATTTCTGCCCCGGTTCACTAGTAGCAGAGCAGTAGATCTGACCCGCTGTTTCCAACTCCTCTGACACATCCTGGGGATGGGGATGTGGCTACAACCAGAGAAGAGTAACAAGAAAAAACATCCCTATTAGAGAGTTTTGAGAAAACTCACATTTTTAAGAGCTGATGTTCAGGATACTGTGCACATCACTGTCTCCCTTTTCCAGCAGTTGCTACCTTCTTTTCCTGGAAGCACAAAAAAGTCTGACCACAGAATCACAGAATCACAAGGTTGAAAGAGACCTTCAAGATCATTGAGCCCAACCCGTTCCCTGACACCGCAACTAAATCATGGCACTGAGTGCCACATCCAGTCTTTTTTAAAACACATCCAGGGATGGTGACTCCACCACCTTCCTGGGCAGGCCATTCCAGTACTTTATCATCCTTTCTGTAAAAAACTTTTTCCTAATATCCAACCAATATTTCCCTTGGTGCAGCTTGAGACTGTGTCCTCTGGTTCTGTCAGCTGCTGTCTAGAGAAAGAGACTGACCCCCACCTGACTACAGCTACCTTTCAGGGAGCTGTAGAGAGTGGTAAGGTCACCCCTGAGTCTCCTTTTCTCCAGGCTAAACACCCCCAGCTTCCTCAGCCATTCCTCACAGGGCTTGTGTTCCAAGCCCCTCACCAGCCTCGTTGCCTCCTCTGGACGTGCTCAAATGTCTCAAGGTCCTTCCTAAACTGAGGGTCCAGAACTGGACACAGCACTTAGGATGCTCTCACCTGTGCCAAGGGCAGGGGAAGAATGACCTCCCTGCTCCTGCTGGCCACACCATTCCTGACACAGCCCAGGATGCCATTGGCCTTCTTGGCCCCCAGGGCACACTGCTGGCTCAGGTTCAGCTGGCTGTCACCAGCACCCCCAGGACCTTTTCCACCTGAGCACTGTCCAGCCACACCGTCCCCAGCCTATAACACTGCAGGGGGTTATTGTGGCCAAAATGCAGGACCCAGCACTTGGAGTTATTAAACTTCATGTTATTGGACTCTGCCCATCCATCCAACCATTCCAGGTCTCTCTGCAGAGCCCTCCTACCTTCCAACAGATTGACACACCGTCCCAGCTTAGTGTTGTCTGCAAATTTACAATGAAAGACTCAACACCCTCATCCATGTCATCAGTAAAAATATTGAACAGAACTGGCCCCAGCACAGACCTCTGAGGGACATCCCTGGTGAGCAGCCACCAGCTGGATGCAGCACCATTCACCAGCACTCTCTGGGCCTGGCCATGCAGCCAGTTCCTAACCCAGCACAGAGTGCTCCTGTCCAAGCCGTGGGCTGCCAGCTTGTCTAGGAGTATGCTGTGGGAGACAGTGTCAAAGGCCTTGCTGAAGTCCAGGTACAACATCCACAATCTTTCCTGCATCCACCAGGTGAGTCTCCTAGTCATAAAAGGAGACCAGGTCGGTCAAACACGACCTACCCTGTCCTAAACCCTCGCTGGCTGGGTCTGATACCCTGGCCATCCTGTAAGGGCTGTGTGATGACAGTCAGTAAAAACTGCTCCATTACCTTGCCAGGTACTGAGGTCAGGCTGACCAGTTTATAATTACCAGGATCCTCCTTCCCACCCTTTTTGTGAATGGGTGTCACACTGGCCAGCTTCCAGCCATCTGGAACCTCACCAGTGAGCCAAGACTGTTGACAAATGATGGAAAAAGGCTTTGAAAGCTCATCTGCCAACTCCCTCACCATCTTGGGATGGATCCCTTCTGGTCCCATAGATTCATGAACACCCAAGCATCTCAGAAGTTCTCTGACTTCCTCCTCTTGGATAATGGGGGGACCATTCTGTTCCCTGGCACCATCAACCAACCCAAGAGGACAGTTGTCCTGGGGACAAGCCATCTTCCCACTAAAGACTGAGGTAAAAAAGCTGTTTAGCACTTCGGCCTTCTCCTCATCTGCAATTGCTAAGTTCCCTCCCTCATCCGGTAAAGAACAAAGGTGGGTCTTACCCTTCCTTTTACCATTAATATATTTGTAAAAACATTTATTTTCCTTTACAGAAGTTGCCATTTTTAGTTCAAACAGAGCTTTGGCCTCCCTAATTTTTATCCTACATGCTCTAGCAGCTCTCTTAAATACTTCCTTACCAGAGCCATAGATTCTCAAAAAGGCATTTGAAAGGCACAGTGGGAACAGCCCCATATCCCAACCAGCTCCACCTGCCTTGGCCAAAGTTTCTTGAAAGTGCAGCTGGAACTTTTGGAGGCTTAATAAGCATTTCATCTACTTCTCAAACCATCTAAGGAGTTTGTCTTTCCTTTTACAGCTTGTAAATTTAAGTGGAATATCTAGTAAAAGGACATTATTATCTATACAAATCTCAGAGCAGATATAGGAAGAAGCAGAAGGCAGCTATGTGTTTCTCTTGTTGCCTTGTGCACCCGAGCTGCTTCACCATCTCACTTCCTAAATTGTGAATTACTACCATGTTACTGTGATGCCTGTGGTAGTCCTACTGAAACAAACTTTGTTTAAGATTTAAGAAATAAGAAGGTGGTAATGAGAAATGGAAAGGCCCCTAGATGTATCAGCTGCAACATATACCCCTGGCAGCCTGTTTAAGTGGATGGAGGCATTATTCTATAAAACTTGAGAATGTCAGCATCATTGCCATCTGCAACTTCAGGGACAAGGAAATTTATGCTCTTCCCCCCTCATCTGAACATGGGAATAGACTTTTTTGCTTTTGCTGAATGGATGTGGGCTGTTCCCTCCACAGTTTGCACAGAAAAGCATTAAAAGGTGCCTGAAAAATAATCTGGTTCCAGACAATAACGGGTATTAAGTCATCAAAAAGAACATGTTTGCTTATCTATTGAACTGCTGCTTCTGGAAATAGAGCCAAATACACATTTTCAAACTATATATTTGCTGTCCATCTTGAGAAGTCCTATGCCACAGAACAGCCAGCACATGGTAAATCATAATATAAAACCTAACATTGCCACCCACAAAATATTCACCTGTAAAATGCAGACAAGCACTAGAATGATGTACATAAGAGCTGTAGCGTACATACTTTCTTTAGTCATCTGAAGCTGGTGCACAGGAAAGACTCAGAAAGGGCTGAGTAAAACGTAAAATGAGAAATAAGGGAAAACTCTATAAAGAGTTTTTCTTTCAAAGAGATCTAGAAATCTTTTCCAATTGTGTGGAGTGCAGCTTGATCCAGAAGTCAAAATATGATCTCAGACATGGAGAGTAACAAAGAACATTTTCTGTATGTTTAAGTATCTCATCATCTGTATCTGCAATACTGATAGGCTTCACCAGGAGTTTGTGAGTGCTCAGCAGGTGCTCAGTTTTCAGGCTTTTGCTTCGTGCATCTAATTATAAAAGCAGTGCAAGAGTTTTGTATATAGAAGAAGCAGGTCATTCATATTAGAATAACTTAGGCCTGAAGATGTTTTAGAATAACTGACAGCTAGGACACAATAGCTCTGCATCAAGCAACTGATGTGAATGGGCTTTGTTATTGAACAACATCCTTATACGAGTTGGCAGAAAAAGAAGATAATTAGCTAGTGACAGAATGATGTAAACATTGGAATAAATACAGTGCAAATAATAAGGAGATCTGGGATGTCTGCCAGTTTAATGCTGGTCAAATTGGCTAGTAAGAACAGAGTAAATCCTTGGTATACTCTTCAGTGACCAGAATTAGTCTGGACTTATGAAGTCCTGAAATATTCCTTGTTTCTGCTAAAGCTGTCTTATGGAACAATTACCTAGAGTCCCTGTAATCCACTGACACATTCACTTGTTATACACTTTTATTACACTCCCCTGCAGATGTTGCTGTTTCCAATTAGAGATGTAACTCCTACCACTGGCTGTTAATAACTATTTTGCCTTGAGACATATCTTATTTGCTAACTGAAAAAGGCAGGTTAATGTGTCTGCACTATGGTATATTATTAGAAGTGAGTTTGTGAAGTAAACTCCCAGTGACTCTAATCTCAGGAATGCTGACTCCTCCTGAGGTCAGTAATTGGGTATTTTGGAATTTGCCATAGCAGCAGGCCTAAGCCTGTCTTCAGCTTTCTTTGAAATTTGGACCCTGAGGTCAGCAAAATAATTGGTTCATTTGAACTGAAAACCAGAAAGTGAAGGGTCCACTTTTCCCATAGTGTCGAACTTACAATTAATCAAAATTATTTTGAGATATTCTCTCTTCTTTAGGTAGCACAACAAAGTTAGGCACTGTTCAGTATCCTTTCCCCTTTACTTTCCCTGCCTGAAGTTTTTGGTTTGTCATGAATCCTAGACAGCAAGTGGAGTTCCAATCATGTAGATTAGACCTAGGCCTTCCAGACTACACCTGTAAATAATGGAGAAACCTGTCTAGACTCACAGGGGTTTTGGTTTGGTTTTTTTTTTTCCCAGTTTTATGTATTTAGAAGTTCTATCTATTTTTCCTCAAAGTATAGTTTTGACTACCTCAAGGGTTGGCTTTTGAGCCACCCAATGGCTTTGGTCTCAAGCTCTTTATTTTGGTGGACCTTGGCCATAATTATTAGTCAGAAATCATTCTGTTTATGTAGAGTTTGGAATGAAAGTTCCTTTTCCATATTTATGGCCCTATGAGTTTTAGCATGTGTTAACAAGTAAATCTTCATATGCTTAGGGTTTATGATGTCAACAAAACAGTAGAACAAGGCCAGGATAAGTGAAGAGATCAGTGCATCATAGTATCACAGAATGGTTTTGGTTGGAAGAGACTTTAAAGATCATAGACCCCTCTACCATAAGCAGAGACACTTTCCACTAGACCAGTTTCATCCAGCCTTGAACACTTCCATGGCTGGGGCACCCACAAATTTGGGCAATCTGCTCCTGTGCCTCATCATCCTCACTTTTAAAAATTTCTTCCTAACATCTAGTCTAAGCCTATTCTCTTTTAGTTTGAAGCTATTTCCCCTTGTATTATTACTATCTGCTCTTGTAAAAAGTCTCACTCCATCTTTCTTGGAGGGTCCCTTCAGATACTGGAAGGTCCCAATTAGGTCAACCTGAAACCATCTCTTCTCTAGGCTGAACAATTCCAGTTATTTCTTAGCTGAAGTGCTCCATCCTTCTAATCATCTTGGTAACACTTCTCTGGATCACTCCCACAGGTCCATGTCCTCCCTGTGCTGGGACCCCAGAGCTGGATGCAGGGTTCCAGGTGGGCTCTCACCAGAGCAGAGCAGAGGGGCAGAATCCCCTCCCTGGCCCTGCTGCCCACGCTGCTTTGGATGCAGCCCAGGACACGTTTGGCTCTCTGGGCTGGGAGTGCCCATGGCTGGGTCATGTCCAGCCTCTCACCCACCAGCACCCCCAGGTCCTTCTGGGCAGGGCTGCTCTCCATCTGCTCATCCCCAGCCTGCGCTTGTACTGGGGATTGGCCTGACCCAGGTGCAGCATGTTGCAGTTAGTCTTGTTAAATCTCATTAAATTCCCAATGGTGCCAGTTCTTGAGCTTGTCTAGCTCTTTCTGTATGACATCTATTCTTTCAGGCATGTATCCTTCCCTAGTGAAAACACTAAACTGTTGAGTTTGGTTTGAACAACATCTGAAGTTGAACCCTAATAATCCTCTGTCACAAACAGAAAAAAAAAGAAAGTGCAGGAATAACACTGCAGACTGCAAAACACACAACAGTTTGGCTATCATTCAGTGCACATGGCTGCAGTTTGAAACATGTAACAACTGAGTAAAAAGCACCAAATATGTATGATTCTTTCCAAAGGTCTTCTAAGGAAGAAAAGTGATACTTTGGATCTAGGTAGTGTCATGATTCCAGAGTGTTATCTCTGGAGCAGAGATACTCACAATATGGTACTTTATAGATACCAGATCAGATTACCACTTACAGCCAGGCTGTGCTTGAAAAGAGTTGAAAAGCGTCAGAAATGACATTTGTGTCCTGGATCCTGACTATCAACCTTGATGTGTGTTAAATCAGAATGATAGTTTATGTAGCTTGTTTGGACTAATGTTAAAAAATGAAATGATAATAAGAATCGCTTATTCTTATGGGGACAAATTTTTAAATTCTGGCATGATTTTTGCCAAGATCTGATTAAAGAAAGAAAAAAATTCTCCATTTGTGTTTTGTGCCTTACATAAAAAAATAACCCTATTTATTTTCACTTCCCCCCCCCCATCCCTTTTTTTTTTTTTTGGCCTTAGGGTGGTTTTCATGATTAATGTAAGCTTAGTACTCTATAAATGCTTCTCTACTGAAAGGAATGAAAAATGGTTTTGCAAGTGGGAATGCCATGAGCAGGGAGAGACACTGGAATTTTTCCCATATTTTTCTCATTTGCCATTGTTTTTTGTTTGCTTGTTTGGTTGGTTTTTTCCCTTGTGTTACTTAAGATTTGAGATTTCATTTTCCAAGAAGTTCTGGAAATTTTATTCCTGCCAGATTCTGTTCTGGTCAATAATGGAATCTGAATCAGGACTGAAGATTCTCTGCAGTCTTACCACCCACATTTTATATGCTTTGTGATGATGACAATGTCTATTTTGAATTGTTAGGCACCTCAAATTATATAAAAATAAAAAGCTAAAGTTATGGAGTCTCTGCATTCTTCTTAGGCTGTTTTAGGAAGAATATTAAAAACCAGCCTATTCCTAAAGAAATATGTTCTTCTAAGCATAATTTCTCTTAATAAAGAAAGGTATTACAATGCATCTGTAATACCAATTGCTTTCTCTGTCACTATGATTCCTGGCTCTTTATACACTACTGTGCATTTCTTCTTTGAAGCCTAGTAATTCAGCCGAAAAGAAGGAGCCAGATTGTGGATCTATGAA